>NW_020664420.1:66137447-66155648 GCF_002925995.2 Terrapene triunguis | reverse complement strand
GGCGGCGAAAAAGCCAGAGCCGGCCCTGCTCATTGTGAACTAAACTACCTTTGAATTTATGAACATCCTATTCTCTTTACTTACGGGAATATTCACATTATCAGATGTGTTTGGGATCCTGTGGGCAAGAGCTAAATTTTTGCTTTCAAAGTTGTTAGTGTCTTTGCCTTTAACTTTAGTCACTTTGACTTAAATGTGTGCAAAAAACAAACCAGGAGTCTAAATTTCTTCTATACCAGGTATATGTAAAAAGGGAAATAAAACAGAACATAAAATATCTTGTACTATATCAATGAAAATTGATATGCATATATAGCTGGATTTCAAAACCCAAACACTCTGCACCTATATTGGTAATTGTGTGCAGATATCAGTGAGTGGTTTTTACTGAGAAATTTCAGATGTCATTTTAAGTATCTAACTGTTCTGAAAATCCAATCATGGTTACGTGCACAAGCACAGAGTTGTGTGGTCATCTAAATGCACTCGGACTAATGTTTGTGCATGTAACTAGGATATTCAGAAAGAGTTATGGAGATTTTTTTGTCCTTGATGTGTTGATGTTGGGTTAATTTGGTGGTGCTCTGAGTCTGTATATATTTTGCAACAGAGGGTCCTGTGGCACCTTTAAGACTAACAGAAGTATTGGAGCATAAGCTTTCGTGGGTGAATGCCCACTTCATCAGACACAAGTATATTTTGTGACTAAATAACCTGTTTCATTGATGGATGCTGTAGAATTTACAATGTCTTCTTTTACTTTGTACCCAGGTAATTTCAATTGTAGGAATATGCCCACTGCTAATATTTGCATTTTCTCAAGTACAGCTTCTGTTTTACTGATCTGGCACCATGAATAATAATCCAGTGCCTAGCCACTGCCCTGACCTCATATTTCCATGCTTGATATCATCTCCCAAATGTGAAAATCTCTGTGAGGAAACGGTCCCCATGGATGGTCATGCTGCATTGCCCCCAAATGTGCATCCTTTTTTTAGAACACAGGGCCACTTTGAAATCGGCTCACTTGCAGTCGGCTCACTTTTTGAAAACCCTTAGGCTCAGAAATTCTCCTTGCATATCTGGTTAGTCATTTGCGCAGATCTATCCTGGTCACAGTACATAAGATACCTCTTTTCCAAATGCTTACAAAAATTAGTAACATATACTAGTAGCCTTCTCCTGAACAATGTGTTAAATAAAGAAAAAAAACATGGCCCAGGACCATGGAAAATGCTTCATATAAAGTAGTAAACCATTATAAATATGTAATCATTGAAGTGTTTTAAAGTGGACACTTGTCTTGAAACTGAACCAGTAGTGGGACATTAACTACTGAAGGAGAGAAGGTAAGCCTTATTCATAGGACACTTCAACAAGTTTGGGTACAGAAAACATCAGCTCCACCCGCTTCATGTGGATGTAGATAGCTAGGTGACTGCACACAAGCAAAAAATAATACACCTTGTTCCCCAGTTTATAAACAATTATTGGGATTCAGATTCTGATTCTCAGATAGTATAAATCCGCATAGGAGCTACATGGACTTATACTAGCTGAGAAGCTGGTTCATTGTGTAGAGAGTGTGGTGTCCCTCACTCTATCAGCAAGAAGTAAAAAGTTTTGATTAAATGACTAGAACCTAAGATGACATGCACATGCTTTAATTTTTCTTTCATATTGGAGATGTTGAAAGTAGATTTCCTTCTCTTTGCATAGACTAAAGCAAGATTTAGGCTATTTCAGCAAGTAACAGAGAGGGTAATTTGATAGCTAATAAAGAAAATAGATGAATCCTGTTGTTTTCTTGCTCAAGCAAGTAAATATTCTGTTTTCAGAAAATTATGAAGCATATATGTGGGGTGAGGAAGCAAGTGAGCTTCCTCATTTTTTTCTATTAGTGTAAACTATTTGGGTACATTTTTTGTATTTTGGGGCAAGAGCAGTTCTAAAGTGCTGGTTTTGCTAAAAAAAACATTGCTTGCAGCTCATCTTATATAAGATTACAGGTTTGGAAAATATGCCTATTGTATGATGACAGATTCTGCTGGATTTTTCTATTTCTTATTTTAAGTACTTAACATTCCTGATCCCTGCCCATTCCTCCCTTTTCGGCTGGTTGTCCTGTTCATTAATATAGTATGAAGAAAACTAAAGACTAGTACAAAAAAATTGTTTTCAAAGGGGAGTATTAGATCAGATGCAAAGGAAAATATTTAGGATGCTTCAAGTATAGGGTCAAATTTTCACAAACTTGAGGCTTGTTGCATCTGAAAAAAGAAATGCAAACACAAACGCAGATTTTTGTGGACAGATTTGATAGATGTTTATAAATATGGATATTTGCATGTGGAAGTACCTTATGCACTTACACTTACTAGCTTCTGTTTGCACATGGGCCTTAACTATTACAACATGTTAGTTCACAGATTTGGGTTTTTTTTTTTACCTTCCTGGAGAGGGAAAGACAGGTCTGAGACTCAAACCTTAAGAGTAAACCAAAGAGTTAGATGTCCAATTCACTTCCAATATCTTCCGATAATTTACAGCTGCTTTTTTTCTTCTTGCAACCAAGACTTGTTGGAATGAAGGAAGTACAAATCTTTTCTACCTTGTGCTGTCCATAGTCAGTCATCTGACCTTTGCTGACGCTGTGTATGCTCATGTGGTTTTTTTTGTTCACTACAAAGCAACTAAAACCGTTCACTCAGTTGCATTACTTGATTGGCTAAATATCCTGACAGTACCTTGTTTTATGAGATTTTATTTTATTTTATTTTTTTTTGTGGTGAATTACTCCATGAATTGCTACTGTGTGCTGTTAGTGAGCTAAAAAAAAATTAAAATCCTGTTGTGGCTAACTGATTCTTTCCATTCATGCTCTGGCTTTTAGGCCTGAAGTGGGTTGTTCCAAAATGGGAAGGGGGTGGGTAGGCATTGTATTAATTTAGATGGAATATATGGGCCAAAAGTGT
This sequence comes from Terrapene triunguis, assembly GCF_002925995.2. Classification (NCBI taxonomy): domain Eukaryota; kingdom Metazoa; phylum Chordata; order Testudines; family Emydidae; genus Terrapene; species Terrapene triunguis. The sequence goes on along the minus strand of NW_020664420.1, from coordinate 66,152,673 downwards.
TAGCATAACCCAGTCACTGTCTAACATTAAACAGTGTTAAACAAGGCTGAGGGTCTGGTATATAGAGACCTCAGCCTGCTTAGTACCATGGCAAACACACCATCAAAAATCCTTTTAACCTTTCATTAAAGATAAAGAAGAGGGAAAACAGTGAAAACATTTGAAATTTAAAGTATTAAATGAGGCTCTCATTTTAGCAACACAGGAGAGAGTTTATCCAGGAGAGAGTTTTTAGAAGAGAAAACTCTCTTGGACAGTTCTCTTAGTTGATATCAAAGATGGTACTAACTGCCCTTTTGGGGAAAAGAGAAGATGTTAGTTGAGATGGACTGGAGCTGCTGCTGCTGCTAAGTTCAGTCCACTTTCATCCTAGGTGGTGGTTGGGATTCAGCTGAAGCTGGTGGAGGTGGCAGTGTCATCTGGGTCCCTCTCTCTGGCCCGGTCTGGTCAGGACTTCTCTCAGGATCAGTTGGACAATGGCTTAGGGTTCTGGGAGACAGTGGAGGTGGCAGCAATGATGATGCAACTTGCTCCAGTAGCCCATTTTCCTCCTGAAGTCTCTTGCTTTAAGGATACACAAAGGGAGTGCTGGGCAGAATAGTCTATCCCACTATTTTGTGCATCAATTAGGCATAGTTTCCAATGCACCCATTTTGGCTGATTGATTTCTGATTTTATGCTTTTCTTTTTTATCAAGAAGATCTCAACTCACTCCTTGAGTTATATCAGTAGGCCTTTTTGTTTGGACTAATTCAGTCTTTCTGCCTCCCTTTCATACCTTTTCCCATCAACATTTGTTGTTATAGATTATTGTGCATCTTATGAACCTTCACTCACTTGTTAAAGTTGAACTCACAATTAGGGTAAATTTGTTGGCCCACTTATCACAACAGCTGTACGGAATTAAAAAAATGGATGGTAGTAGAGTACATTTTTCAAAGCTCTTCTGCCTGTTGCTTTCTGGTATTACAAAGGCTTTTACTCCCATGTCTGGGTCACTTTGAAGTACCATTTAACATTGGCATTACCCAAACAGCTCCTAGGAGCACTTTGTCAGAAGACAGGCAAGAGACCTGTTATAACTATATAATGATGATAATCATGTTTAGATACTAAAGTGTCTTTGGAATCCAAGCTGGTTAGTACAGACATTGTAAAGAATGCCTGTGCACAAGTGTGATATGAGCAGCTGGTCCATGTGCTGTTAAATTGGTATTTACTGCTGTGCTCATTCTTCAATCATCTTTAATCAGACTTGGAATTCTAAATTACTGTAGTGGTTTTTGTGAACTTAGCTTTCTGGATTTTAAGCAGATTAGAACAGTGGTTTTCAATCTTTTTCATTTGCGGACCCCTAAAAATCTTTGGAAATCTTAGACGTAGTCTGTGGATCCCCAGGGGTTGAACATCCATATGGGGTGGGGGAGAAAAGAAAGTATGCACCTTAGCAATAAGGTGAACTAGTTCAGGGTTTCTCAACCTCTGAGTCGCAACCCAAATTTGGATCACCAGAATGTGTCAAAAGGTTGGGTGGGAGGCTGGAGTGGGGGGGTGGGGAGGATTCGATCCTGCCCCTGGGCTGAGTGGTAGAGTCCGTAGGGGGTTGCAGAGCCCACCCTGCACTTACTCCTCAGTGGCAGCTCTGGTCCCGCAGGGCTGGCTAGGCTTGGCTACCCACTCCAGGCTTTGCAGCCTGCTTCACAAGGTTGCTGTGCCACTCGGGTTTGACCCCACTGCCCATCCATTATGATGATGGAGAGCTGGCTGGGCCAAATTTGATTGAGTAGTGCTGTGACCCCATGCACCAGGCCGCAATGTCACAATGCCACTCTCACAAATTCGGCCCATTCGGCCCTGGTTTGTGAGTTATGTGAAGGGGCAAATAACACTTGCCTATTCACTTTCTCCACGCCATTCATGATTTTATAAACCTCGATCATATCCGTCTTTGTCATCTCTTTTCCAAACTGAGCAGTCCCAATTTTTTGAATAACTCCTTGTATGGAAGCTATTCCATACCCGTAATAATTTTTGCAGCCCTTCTCTGTACTTTTTCCAATTCTAATATATCTTTCTTTAGATGGGCTACCAGAACTGCATGAAGTATTCAAGGTGTGGTCATACGATGGATTTATATAGTGACATTATGATATTTTATGTCTTATTATCTATCCCTTTCTTAATGATTCCCAACATTCTGTTTACTTTTTTGGCTGCCGCTGCACACTGAGTGGATGTTTTCAGAGAACTATCCACAAAGACTCTAAGACCTTGAGTGGTAATAGCTAATTTAGACCCCTCATTTTGTATGTGTTGTTAGGATTATGTTTTCCTATGTGCGTTACTCAGCATTTATCAACATTGGATTTCATCTGCCATTTAGTTGCCCGGTCACCCAGTTTTGTGAGATCCGTTTGTAACTCTTCGCAGTAAGCTTTGAATTTAACCATCTTGAATAATTTTGTATCAACTGCAAACGTTGCCGCCTCACTGCTTACCCCTTTTTCCAGATCAGTTATGAATATGTTGAACAGAACTGCTGTTTACCTCTTTCCACTGTGAAAACTGACCATTTGTTCCTATCCTTTGTTTCCTATCTTTTAACCAGTTATTGATCCATGAGAGGACCTTTCCTTGTATCCCATGACTGCCTACTTTGCTTAAAAACCTTTGGTGAGGGACCTTGTCAACGGCTTTCTGAAAGTCGAAGTACACTATGTGCTAGAACATCTTTGTCCATATGTTTGTTGACACTCTCAAAGAATTGTAATATACTGGTGAGGCATGATTTCCCTGTACAAAAGCTATGTTGACTCTTCTTCAACAAATCACGTTCATCTATGTGTCTGATTCTGTTCTTTACTATTGTTTCAACCAGTTTTCCTGGTATTGAAGGTACGCTCACCTTGCATGGTATTTGCCAGGATCACCTCTTCAGCCTTTTTTTAAAATTGGCATTATGTTAGCTATCCTCCAGTCATCTGGTACAGAGCCTGATTTAAGTAATAGGTTACATACCACAGTTGTTAGTTCTGCAATTTCACATTTGAGTTCCTTCAGAACTTTTGGGTGAATATCATCTGGTCCTGGTGAGTTATTAATAAATTAAACAGTAATTAGTTTCAAAATCTCCTCTGTTGACACCTCAATCTAGGACAGTGCCTCAGATCTGTCACCTAAAAGGAATGACTCAGGCGTGGGAATCTTCCCTCACATCCTCTGCAGTGAAGACCAGTGCTAGGTATACATTTAGCTTCTTCACAATGACCTTGCCTTTTATGGGTGTTCCTTTAGCACCTGGATTGTCCAGTGGCCCCACTGATTGTTCGGAAGGCGTCGTGCTTTTGATGTACTTAAACTAACAGCAAATACATTTTTTGTGTGTCTTTTGTGAGTTCCTCTTCAAATTCTTTTTTTAACCTGCCTAATTATACTTTTACACTTGACTTGCCAGAGTTTAGGCTCATTTCTATTTCCTCACTAGGTTTTTAAAGGATGTCTTTTTTGTCTCTGCCTCTTTTACTCTCTTCAGTGTTGGTGGCACTTCTGGTACATCTAGTGACAGAAGAAAGAGTGACCAAAATGCTACTTACATAAAATTATAGCTTCAGTGTGATTTCTTGTCTCTTTCAACTCAAAAATATAATATGTCCATATGGATGGCAAATGTCCTTTGGCAATAGTAACACCTTTGAATGCTAAAATGAGTTTAACTGTCAGAGAAGCAATATTAAGGCCTAAAAAGACTGACTGATGCTTTGTTGGAGTTATTAATCTCCTGGAATATATTTAGAAGCTGACACCCTGTCATGGGGCAAGTAAACCCCATTACCCTTTGGGGTGGGTGGGGGAAGGGCGTTTTAGGCCCACGGCTGAGTCCAAATGGCCACCCTTAGCCTCAGGGCAGTATGGTCTAATGGCCGGAGTCAATAAGGCAGCCCAGCTCTGTAGGGCTGTGGGGCCCTGTAACCAGAGCCAATATGGCTACCCTCCTATTCGGGGCCCTGTGGCCTAGTGGCCAGGGTCAATATGGCCGCCCACCTCTGCAGGGCTGCGTGGCCTAGTGGTCAGAGTCAATATGGCTTCTCTTTTAATCAGAGCTGTGCGGCCTAGTAGCCAGTGGGGAAGCCAAAGGGTGGCTGGTGGCCGGGGTAGGGAGACCCGGGCCCTCCCTGCTCACTGGGTCCCGATCCAGGACCCTGATAGCGGTGAATGGATTCACCAGCATGTCAGCAGGGATCCATCCGAAACACACTGCCTTTGGCCCAGTTCCACAACCAGATCAATGTCTAGTTCCCCTGGGTTACTTCCAACCCAGTTTTCCAGCATTGCTGTACACAAGTCTCCTGGGTCTTTGGGATCGTCGGCTTGCAAATCTCCCCATGACTCCGTCTGTTCTTGGTCTTCAGGAGGCAGCTGGATATCCACCTGGATCTCCGCACACTTGGCCTCCGCAATCTGGGACTTCAGCAGCTCCTGAGAGGGAGCCTGCAATATGCATCCTCTCTCCTTAGCAATCAGCCCTGACTGAGCTGGGCTGCTCCCTTTTATACTGAGGCTCCAGTTGGAGTATGCCCAACAGTGGCAACGGGGCATGGCTTCCTCCACCCATAATATGGGGTTAACCTTTTCTTATCCAATGTGGGGCATGTACATCCCATCACCCATTCATTTTATCTTCCAACGCTCCAGTCTACTGTATCTGCAGTGCTTTCAGACATATTTGGAGATTTTTCAAAAGATGTGAAGGAGTAAATAAGTAGCAGTTAGCCTCTAATATCCCCTATCTAACGCATCATAAAATATAGCGGGTATAATAGCTAGGACCCTGGCAGCCGGTATTGTGGTTTGCATATTGATTTCATTGAGCTTGTGTTCAGAGAAGTTATTTTTCATTACTTTACAAATCTTATTCACTTTGAAATTGTAAAGAACTATCTACCAGAGCTTGAAAGGAGCACCCTAAAGTCCCAATTAGAAAAAGCACTTAAGTATGTGTATAAGTCCCAGTAACTTCAGTGGGACTTTAAACAATGGCTTAAGTGCCCTTCCTAAATAGAATTGCTTTCCTAAATCAGTGCCTAAATGATTTAGTGCTCTGTAGCAAACACAGCATGATGTGTTGTAATTCTGTCAGATTTTACAAATTAAATAGGGTAATACTAGTTCAGTGTTAGAATAGCAGTCTTTGAAGGAACACCTAAGCAATTACTGCTGGAGGTGGTATTGGTTATACAGTAGGAATCGCTTTCCTTTAGAGTCAATACTCAATTAATAATGGTGATGTAAAACTGAGGGAATGATGTATATCTGAGGTCCTGCCCACTTGTGTCATGAAATCTTTAAACTCATTTTGTAATAGCTCCACTTACCTCCAGTATGCTGGTTGAATTTTGACTTGGGTAATTAAACTCATACTCTACCTACTTAAAATCCCCCCCCCCTGCAATTCCAGCGGGGTACAATATTCTTCACTCCTTGTACTATAGCTCCTTGAACTAAACAACTGTGTAGTGTTACTGTTAATTGTAAGCAAACATCTGCTGCCTTCTATCCCTGAGGTGGGTGCATTTCAGTGGTGGAATGATCTTTCTTTCTCCGAACAGTGATGTAGTATTGCTTAATTAGTTCATGTTTGCAAAGCCCCCTGAGGTACTTGAATGCAAGGTGCTGATTAAGAGCAAGGTATTACTATTTAATATATTTTAGACTGATGTTTTGAATCAAGTTACTTTCATGTTATAATTATCATTCTCTTTCCTTAAATCTTCTGCTTTGGATTCATTGCTTTGAATTTAGTGAGCCAGCTGTGTGTTTCCCAGACCTTCAAATCTTCATAGGAAACAATGTTATGTAAGCAAGTAATATGCTATTAAAGATCACCCTTTTAAAAATCAAATAATTTATTACCTGCCTTTTAGAATCAGAAGTTACAGCGAGTTAGAGTATGCAAAATAATTTTTTACCTTAGAAATCCCTTTTTTTCTTTATGTACATTATAGGGCTGTCAAGCGATTAAAAAAATTAATCATGATTAATCGCGCTGTTAAATAATAATGGAATACTATTTATTTAAATATTTTTGGATGTTTTCTACAATGTCAGACTTTAGAGTCTACAAGTCCAATCAGTTCTACTTCACACAAACAGATTTGTTTACATTTGCAGAAGATAATGCTGCCTGCTTCTTGTTTACAGCGTCACCTGAAAGTGAGAACAGGCATTTGCATGGCACTGTTGTAGCTGGCACCACAAGATATTTACGTGTCAGATGTGCTAAAGATTATGTCCCTTGATGCTTCAACCATCATTCTAGAGGACATGCTGGTGATGGGTTCTGCTTGATAACGATCCTAAGCAGTGCGGACCAACACATGTTCATTTTCATAATCTGAATCAGACGCCACCTGCAAAAGGTTGATTTTCTTTTTTGGTGGTTAGTGTTCTGTAGTTTCCGCATTGGAGTGTTGCTCTTTTAAGACTTCTGAAAGCATGCTTCACACCTCATCCCTCTCAGTGCCTTTTGGAAGGCACTTCAGATTCTTAAATCTTGGGTCAAGTGCTGTAGCTATCTTTAGAAATTTCACATTGGTATCTTCTTTGCATTTTGTTAAATTTGCAGTGAAAGTGTTCTTAAAATGAACAACATGTGCTGGGTCATCATCCGAGACTGATATAACATGAAATATATGGTAGAATGAGGGTAAAACAGAGCAGGAGACATACAGTTCTCCCCCAAGGAGTTCAGTCACAAATTTAATTAACGTATTATTTTTTTAACGAGTGTCATCAGCATGGAAGCATGTCCTCTGGAACGATGGCTGAAGCATGAAGAGGCATATGAATCTTAGCGCATCTGGCACATAAATATCTTGCAATGCCAGCTACAACAGTGTCATGTGAACGCCTGTTCTCACTTTCAGGTGACATTGTAAATAAGAAGCGGGCAGCATTATCTCCGGTAAATGTAAACAAACTTGTTTCTCTTAGCGATTGGCTGAACAAGAAGTAGGACTGAGTGGACTTGTAGGCTCTAAAGTTTTACATTGTTTTGTTTTTGAGTGCAGTTATGTAACAAAAAAAATATACATTTTTAAATTGCACTTTCATAATAAAGAGATTGCACGACAGTTCTTGTATGAGGTGAATTGAAAAATACTGTTGTTTTTATAAATTTACAGTGCAAATATAATCAAAAATAATATAAAGTGAGCACTGTACACTCTGTATTCTGTGATGTAACTGAAATCAATATATTTGAAAAGGTAGAAAAATATCCAAAAATATTTAATAAGTTTCAGTTGGTATTCTATTGTTTAACAGTGCAATTAATCACAATTAATTTTTTTAATTGCGATTTTTTTGAATTAATCATTTGAGTTAACTGCGATTAATTGACAGCCCTATTACATTATCTTTGAACAAGTAACACTATAAGAATTTGTTGCCTTGGCAATAGATGTAGAGAAAATTCAGAAGGTTGTATAGAAATTTAAGCTTCCTTTTGGATGACTATTATTTAAATTTTTTTATTTCAGTATTACATATAATTATACTGTACATAGGCCACGACTTATCCATTACTGGAGTTCAGGGATCCTCCAAGTTGCTGATAACCTCTGCAAAGTGTTGGGTGCCTACAGCTCCACTGAAGTAGAACTTGAGAGCTATCCGCACTTGAAGAGTGCTCAGCACCTTGCAATATTGAGCTCTCAAGACCTAAACCACAGTAGGGACAAATCATGGAGTTCTTCCCTAGGAAGATTGTGTAAACCTTTGAATTAGGAGCAATGCTATAAGCAGCTACCTGGGGGACTGCTTGATGGTAGAAATGCGAATGTGAGCAGATTGGAGGATTAGCAGAGGCATAGCCAGTAGATTAATCAAAAGTGAGAATTTACTCATTCCAAATTCTGCATATGACGGGGGCAGAGAGTGCTGTAATAGCAGCTACAGTCTGAGTAAGTGCTCTTCACCCTTCCTCAGGATTTGGGACGAAAAGAGGATTCTGTTGCACCACTTTCTCAGCTATTTCCCCCAGGCAAAACCCTTTCAGTGACTGAGTCAAATATTTAAATAAAGTGTGAAAACGACGAGGAGTACTTTTGGCACCTTAGAGACGAACAGATTATTTGGACATAAGCTTTCATGGGCTAAAACCCACGAAAAATAAAAAAGATAAAGTGTGGTCACTTTGGTAAGGTGCAAGAATGTTGTTAATCTGACAATGGGAGACATGTTTAAGCTATTACTTTATTTCTCAGTGCTAACGTTAGTATAGGGTTGTTACCTATATTTAGTGGTCTGTATTTTCTGTTTTTGTTTATTAAAAAAAAAATCTGGGAATTTTTCAGAGTTTGGAAAATAAACATGAAAACCAGAATGAACTCAGGTTAAAAATAAAATTGGGGGGAAAAGAAAAACAAAAAAACTTTAGTAATATACACATTTTACTACAGTATATTTGAAACTTTTTTTAATGTACAAAGATCTGTTTTGTCTCTCTTGGAGCTAGTAGTTTTTTCCGGAAAGCCTGGTTTGCATACGCTTGCATAATCTTCTTTAAAATATCCTCACTCATGTTGAGCCTCTTTCTTTCTTGGAGGTAGTCCAACTTTGAAAATATACGCTCTACATCAGTAGATTTAGGGGTACACTCATAGCTCACCGTGCCACTTTGCTGAAGTTGGGAAGTGTGTCTTGATAGCTGTTCCAAAAAGCCAGCACATCCCGTTTCACATTGTCAGGGTTAGGAAAGTTAAGGTAAGTATTAAATTCCCCTTTCAGATTTGAAAGTTCATCTTTAGTGGGAAATGGCTGAAACACTTTAGCATAATGGTCATAGTCGGCTGCAAAATTCACCTTGAGAAAAGGGTGCAACACCTGGATGACAGTCTAAAAAGAATCTTTGACACCAAACACTTTGGGGTTGAAGGTTTTGAATGCCCTTTTGGTTTTCTCGTGTTCCAGAGTGGGAAAGATTTCCAGAAACACCTGGGTTTTTCCTTGCAGCTTTTGTGCTCGATTCAGCTGACATTATGGTTGTCAGAATCCAGTAAACATCTGTATTGGCAAACATATTGGCAGTAGTCTGAGAAAACTCCAGTGTTTTCTGTGTGTCAGGTTATCAATAATGAACATTTGAAAAGTCATGGAAGACGAGAGACATTTCAGAACATGGGAAAAGGGCAAATATCGTGCCCATCTATAAAAAGTGAAATAAGGACACCCTGGGGAATTACTGACCAGTCAGCTTAATGACTTCATTATCTTTTCCGGGTACAGGAGCAAATAATTAAGCAATCAATTTGCAAACACCTAGAGGATAATAAGGTGATAAAGAACAGTCAGCATGGATTTGTCAAGAACAAATTGTGTCAAACCAACCTGATACCTTTCTTTGAAAGGATAACAAGCCTTGTGGATGGGGGGAAGCGATAGATGTGGTATATCTTGACTTTAGTAAAGCTTTTGATACTGTCTCGCATGAGCGTCTCATAAACTAATTAGGGAAATATAACCTAGATCAGGGGTGGGCAAACTACGGCCCGGGGGCTGCATGTGCCCTTTCAGATGTTTTAATCTGGCCCTCGAGCTCCAGACGGGGAGCGGAGTCTGAGGCGTGCCACCTCCGTGCACCTCCCAAAAGCAGTGCCATGTCCCCCCTCTGGCTCCTACATGTAGGGGCAGCCAGGGGGCTTCACAAGCTGCCCCTGCCCCAAGTGCCATCCCCGCAGCTCCCATTGGCTGGGAACCGAGGCCAATGGGAGCTGCAGAGACAGCGCCTGTGGATGGGGCAGCATGCCTCCGCGTAGGAGCCGGATGGGGGGGACATGCTGCTGCTTCCAGGAGCTGCTTGAGTTAAGCGCTGCCCGGAGCCTGTATCCCTGACCCCTTCCCCAACCCTGTGCCCCAGACCTGATCCCCCTCCCACCCTCCAAACCCCTTGGTCCCAGCCCGGAGCACCCTCCTGCACACCCAACTCCTCATACCCAGCCCCACCCCAGAGCCCGCACCCCCAGCTGGAGCCCTCACCCCCACACTCACCCCAACCCTCTGCCCCAGCCTTGAGCCCCCTTCCGCACCCTGAACTCCTCATTTTTGACCCCACCCCAGAATCCGCACCTCTAGCCAGAGCCCTCACCCCCCTCCTGCAACCTAACCCCCAATTTCATGAGCATTCATGGCCCGCCATACAATTTCCGTACCCAGATGTGGCCCTTGGGCCAAAAAGTTTGCCCACCTCTGACCTAGATGGAGCTACTATAAGGTTGGAAAATCGTTCCCGGAGAGTAGTTATCAGTGGTTCACAGTCATACTGGAAGGACATAATGAGTGAGGTCCCGCAGGGATTGGTTCTGGGTCCGGTTCTGTTCAATATCTTCATCAGTGATTTAGATAATGGTATAGAGAGTACAAAGTTTGCAGACGATACCAAGCTGGGAGGGGTTGAAAGTGCTTTGGAGGATAGGATTAAAATTCAAAATGATCTGGACAAACTGGAGAAATGGACTGAAGTAAATAGAATGAAATTCAATAAGCACAAATGCAAAGTACTCCACCTGGGAAGGAACAATCAGTTGCACACATACAAAATGTGAAATGACTGCCTAGGAAGGAGTACTGTGGAAAGATATCTGGGGATCTTAGTGGATCACAAGCTAAATATGAGTCAACAGGGTAACACTGTTGCAAAAAAAAGCAAACATCATTCTGGGATGTATTAGCAGGAGTATTGTAAGCAAGACAGGAGAAGTAATTCTTCCGCTTTACTCCCTGCTGATTAGGCCTCAACTGGATCATTGTGTCCAGTTCTGGGTGCCACATTTCAGGAAAGATGTGGACAACTTGGAGAAAGTCCAGAGAATAGCAACAAAAATGATTAAAGGTCTAGAAAACATGACCTATGAGGGAAGATTGAAAAAACTGGGTTTGTTTAGTCTGGAGGAGAGAAGACGAGAGGGGACATGATAACAATTTTCAAGTACGTAAAAGGTTGTTACAAGGAGGAGAGAGAAAAATTGTTGTTCTTAACCTCTGAGGATAGGACAAGAAGCAATGGGCTTAAATTGCAGCAAGGGCAGTTGAGGTTGGACATTAGGAAAAACTTCCGAATTGTCAGAGTGGTTAAGCACTGGAATAAATTGCCTAGGGAGGTTGTGGAATCTCCGTCACTGGGGATTTTTAAGAGCAGATTTGACATACACCTGTCAGTGACGGTCTAGATTAGGGGTCGGCAAGCTTTCAGAAGTGGTGTGCCGAGTCTTCATTTATTCACTCTAATTTAAGGTTTCGCGTGCCAGTCATACATTTTAATGTTTTTAGAAGGTCTCTTTCTATAAGTCTATAATATATAACTAAACTATTGTTGTATGTAAAGTAAATAAGGTTTTCAAAATGTTTGAGGCTTCATTTAAAATTAAATTAAAATGCAGAGCCCCCCCCCCAGACCGGTGGCCAGGACCTGGGCAGTGTGAGTGCCACTGAAAATCAGCTCACGTGCCGCCTTTGGCACGCGTGCAATAGGTTGCCTGCTCCTGCTCCAGATAATACTTAGCCCTGCCTTGAGTGCAGGGGACTGGACTAGATGATCTCTCGAGGTCCTTTCCAGGTCTATGATTCTATTACTAGCTTGGTGTGCATAATCTGGCGGTCATTTTGGTTATTTTCCAGTCTCTTCAGAGTTTCTGCTTTAGAACCAACAAACTCAGGATGATCTAGGAGACGCATTAGCACAGTCCACGTTATTTACATGACAGGCAGTGAAATATAAGCTCATCCACTGATGTGGCACAACAGGGGTACTTTAATTGGCAGCTGGCTCTGCACTTGTCTCGCACTGTGTAAAACAAAGCCTTCAATTTGTTCACATTCTTGAAAACAGCCCAGAATCCAATGATGCAGGATTTCATGTCTTTCATTTCTTCTGTAGCAGTTGCTGCTGACAGTGTAACATTAATCAGATGAGCAGGACAGGTAATACATAGCAGCTCTGGTTTCTGATTGAGTTTAATCTCCCTTGCAAACTTAGACTTGTAGGAAGCAGAATCTGTATTAGTTGTGGCCACATTTCGCCAAATTAGTTGGTATATCTCAAACATGTCAGTTATTCCTGCGTCGATAAAACGGCTGGCAACAGAGGGGATGAATGTCACATCAGCACAAAACAATGCGGATTTATTCACTTTGATATTAAAAAAAAAAAAAAGGCGCCAAGAATCGGATGCGCCAAGCATCAGGAGACTTGTCAGACTAGAAATCACATTTCCATTAATTCGTTCCATCAGTTTAGATACTGAATCATCTTATGAGTGAGGTTGTCTGCATTAGAAAGGATTTTTGCTGCTGGACAGTATTATTGCCCAAAGTCACCAATAGGCGCCTCTGCGATTAACAGTGGTTGTCCAGCGAAACAAAGAGCATGCACAAATTCATTGACACAATCATGCTGTGTTCTCTCTTCCATTAAATCCCTGGTGGAAGCTCCTGATATTGACTGTTTATCCTGAAGGTCACTTTCTTCTTTAAGCTTCTTGCGTCACTTACTTTCAACATGCTCCTTTATTCTGTCAGTGCGAGCACTGACCTCAATGCTGCAGTACTTGCAGCTCAATGCAGCCTCTTCATTCCCATCTTTACTTTTCTTGAAAATATCTAAGCACTGATTTCCTTGTTGATATTTGGGCATAGATTTGCCTTTTCTCCCCATGTTTACCTTTTTTTACTTTATCTATCTGTAACCCCCAAGGAGTTTACCTAGGTTTCTGTGTGCTGGTAGTTCAGGTAGTTTAGGGAGCGGTAGGAAGGGGGAGCCAAAGGCAGACGCGGAGTCTGCTAGGCAACTCAGAGTGGGAGAGGAGAAAGACTATGTAGAACAACAGGGGCCCCTGTTGGTTGGGGAAGGATTGCAGGTGTGCCTGCTCAGTGGAGGGGCACAGTGAAATGATTGACATGGGAAAGCCTGGGAAGAAGAGCTAGCCTGACCAGTCGGGAGTGAGATGCCCTCCCTGGGAGCCTGGGAGGAGGGAAAAGCCATTTTGGGGGTAGTCTGGAGCCAGCCACAGAAAGGGCAGGACTGGCTGTGTGGGGATCTAGAAGAACCTAGGGCTGCCCATCCAAACCCATGAGATTGGCATTAAAGGAAGTAACCAGGTGAATAGAGGGCAATGCATATCTTTATCTGTGGAGGATTGATTCTTTAACTTCAGTGCCATACTAAATGGATGCACAGAAGTAGGCAGGCAGCATCTCCTTGAGAGCTAATCATAGCACAATATTAATGTTGTTTGATTTTCCGACCTCCACCGTGTGTGTGTTCTGTGTTTTACACTGTGGAACTGCTTCAATATCAGAGCTGCAGGACACAACAATTGCGTAATTCGTAACAATTCCTTTGTGGTGGGGAAAACACCACAGCAGCCCAACAGTGTAGCATTTAATTTCAGAAAGGGGGACTACACAAAAATGAGGCGGTTAGTTAAACAGAAATTAAAAGGTACAGCACCAAAAGTGAAATCCCTGCAAGCTGCATGGAAACTTTTAAAAGACACTGTAATAGAGACTCAACTTAAATGTATACCCCAACTTAAAAAAACATAGTAAGAGAACCAAAAAAGTGTCACCGTGGCTAAACAACAAAGTAAAAGAAGCAGTGAGAGGCAAAAAGGCATCCTTTAAAAAGTGGAATTAAATCCTAGTGAGGAAAATAGAAAGGAGCATAAACTCTGGCAAATGAAGTGTAAAAATATAATTAGGAAGGCCAAAAAAGAATTTGAAGAACAGCTAGCCAAAGACAAAAGAATTTTTGCTATTATTTTTTGAAAGTACATCAGAAGCAGGAAGCCTGCTAAACAACCAGTGGGGGCCACTGGACTGTTGAGATGCTAAAGGAGCACTCAAGGATGATATGGCCATTGTGGAGAAACCAAATAAATTCTTTGCATTGGTCTTCACGGCTGAGGATGTGAGGGAGATTCCCAAACCTGAGCCATTCTTTTTAGGTGACAAATCTGAAAAACTGTCCGAGATTGAGGTGTCATTAGAGGAGGTTTTGGGACAATTTGATAAACTAAACAGTAATAAGTCACTAGGACCAGATGGTTTTCACCCAAGAGTTCTGAAGGAACTCAAATGTGAAATTGCAGAACTACTAACTATAGTCTGTAACCTATCATTTAAATCAGTTTCTGTACGAAATGACTGGAGGATAACTAATGTGACACCAATTTTTTAAAAGGGCTCCAGAGGTGATCACAGCAATTACAGGCCAGTAAGCCTGACTTCGGTACCGGGAAACTGGTTGAAACTATAGTAGGCAGGAGCTGTGAGCCAGAGTGACATCGTTCTCCCACTACAAGAAAGGGACTAAATGACCTTCTCCGTTGGATCATATGAACTGGAACCATAAACTCCCTGAACATTAAATCTCACCAAATGAGGGTCAATCCATCCTCATATCCACTCATTATTATCCACACCCGAACATAGCCACTTTATGAACTTCATACCCTCATATCTCAATGTCTGTACTTTGACCCATCAACCTTTTACCCTCAATCAGGGATATTGCAGATTATGTATTCCTTATGCCACCTTATCTTAAACCAAACTTTGCACCCTCGATAATCTGTATGTTATTCCCTGATAACCAGAAACTTCTATGCTCAAACTCTATTCACTATTTTTTTTTAACATCATCTTAATAAAATTTTTAAATCTGTTCTTATCAGTTTAAAGAACAAAATTGTCAGACACAGAGATGAACAATATTTGTTCGGGAAGAGTCAACATGGTTTTTGTAAAGGGAAATCACTCCTCACCAATCTACTAGAGTTCTTCGAGGGGGGTCAACAAGCATGTTGGAGAAGGGGGATCCAGAGGATATAATGTACTTAGATTTTCAGAAAGCTTTGTCAAGGTCCCTCACCAAAGGCTCTTAAGCAAAGTAAGCTGTCATGGGATAAGAGGGAACGTCCTCTCGTGGATTGATAACTGGTTAAAGATTGGAAACAAAGGGTAGGAATAAATGGACAGTTTTCAGACTGAAGAGAGATAAATAGTGGTGTCCCTCAAGAGTCTGTACTGGGACCAGGGCCGGCTCTAACTTTTTTGCTGCCCCAAGCAGCAAAAAAAAGCACCGCCCCTCCCCCCCCCGCCGAGCGCCGCGCCGCCGGAACCCGCCCCTGAGCGCCGCGCCCCGCGCCGCCCCCCCGCCGAGCGCCGCGCC
>NW_020664420.1:66032309-66097447 GCF_002925995.2 Terrapene triunguis | reverse complement strand
ATCCTTTTGAGCATTCAGCCCTAGTCCTCAGAGTAATTTCCTTCCTGTCCCTTTATGTAGTCACAAATTAGAGTCTACTGCTGATCACGTTGTTTTGTTCCCTGTAAATTAGTAGCCAAACTTTGCAATACAGGAGCATTCTTTAGCTATTTAATCCATACTTGAATTACATATCCTAATTCCAGTAAAATGCAGATATATGTGGACTAGAGCTGCATCTATCAACTGGGCCACAGGAGAGAATTTTGCCCTTTAAAAAAAAAAGTATATTTAAAAAACATTAAAAATGTAAAGCAAAACAGGACAAGAATCCAAAAAGCTTTCTGCATTATATAATGACAATTTTAACTTTAACTACCAGTTGTTGTCCCTTTAAAAACAGGTAAAGAAAATTACATTTGGAAGCTGAATCCTTTGCACCGGAAAAAAAATCAGTATCATGAATTACAAATGTTAAATTTTTAGCTAATCACTGCCTTCCATTAGCAAATCCATCAATGTGTTCTAATTAAAAATTATGACAACAACGCTTTTGTGCTGTGTAATTATAGTTA
This sequence comes from Terrapene triunguis, assembly GCF_002925995.2. Lineage (NCBI taxonomy): Eukaryota > Metazoa > Chordata > Testudines > Emydidae > Terrapene > Terrapene triunguis. Next base: position 66,096,893 of record NW_020664420.1, on the reverse strand, counting down.
AGTGAAAAACCAAAAGTCATAACCTGCTTTACCTACTCCCAGTCCAAACATACAAACTTTTCTGTGAGGAAAAAAAATATTTATTTAATTGGATTTTCTCATTTAAATTTAGTATTCCCCACAATACTGCTTTATCTGAGAAACGGTGATTACTGCTTCCTATCTGACCCCTTTTCTCAACTGATCTGTCTATTGTCCAGGTTAAAATATGTAAATTTAGATGAAAAATGACATGCTGTTAATTAGTTATGTAGCACACATTTAAATCTTATCCCTATCCGCAGCTCTGAACAGAACAGGGAAGTGGCTATCATGTAAAATTTAAATCCCTTAGAGGATTACTGTTTTCCAGAATAATGAGGTACATATCATAACTTGATAAATTTACACGCCGTGGTGTCACTTCTTCTTTTCTTATTAAAGAGTATTAACAACAACTATGGAGCTGGAGCAAGTTTAAATTTAGCTATGTAAAAATCACTTACCTTTTTTTTAATCCAGAGAGACATGAAACTAAAAGAAGAAAACTCTATTTTTAGAAACACAAAAAGTAATGTTAGCACTTGATATTTAAACACTGGTAATGTAATATAATGACTGTCACTCATATTCAAGTATGACTATGACTGGAAATAAGTTTCCACATTTAGGGTTCAGGAAACTTGCCAGGGCATGCTGGTGTCTACATTTCCTTCTACTGTCGGCTGAGGTGGCACGATGATATTCTGTCGCACATTCTGCTTCCTTCGTAGAGAGCGCCAAGCTCACCTGTCATGGGTCACATCCTCCCAGATCATTACATTACATGTTCTTTTTCAAAAGACCTGTATGTATTTTTATAGCACTTTTTGCTTTGTTAAAAAAAAAATCCACATCAAGGACCTAATCCTTCAAACACTTGTGCATGTGAGTAATTTCACTCAGTATATAGCCCCTCACGTGCTTGTTTGCAGGATAGGGCCCTGAGTTTGGTTTGGTTGTTATGGTCACAATTGTCAACTGCTCCACACAGTTGCACTGGACCACAGAAGAGCACATGGTTCATGGGGACAGGTGGTAAGGACTCTGAATTGCTGCTTACATGGTCAAAGGGACTTGCGCAATCCTGCATACCCTGTCCAGTCACTAAAACCAGGGCTGGGTGACAGGCTGCCAGTTCTTCTGCTCCCCCCACCCGGGGTAACCAGACTTTTAGTGTCTGGTCAGTACATCATTCAACCACACTTTCCAGTCAAAAACCAGACACCCTGGCAACCTTAGGCTGTAACAGTTTACCAGTTGTTCAATGAAGAACAGTGGACGTGTTATTTCTTGACTTTAGCAAAGCTTTTGATACGGTCTCCCACAGTATTCTTGCCAGCAAGTTAAAGAAGTATGGGCTGGATGAATGGACTAGAAGATGGATAGAAGGCTGGTTAGATCATCAAAGGGTAGTGATCAATGGCTCCATGTCTAGTTGGCAGCCGCTATTAAGCAGAGTGCCCCAAGGGTCTGTCCTGGGGCCCGTTTTGTTCAGAATCTTCATTAATGATCTGGAGGATGGTATGGACTGCACCCTCAGCAAGTTTGCAGATGACACTAAACTGGGAGGAGTGGTAGATACGCTGGAAGGTAGGGATAGGATACAGAGGGACCTAGACAAATTAGGGGATTGGGCCAAAAGAAACCTGATGAGGTTCAACAAGGACAAGTGCAGAGTCCTGCACTTAGGACGGAAGAACCCCATGCACTGCTACAGACTAGGGACTGAGTGGCTGGGCAGCAGTTCTGCAGAAAAGGACCTAGGGGTTACAATGGACAAGAAGATGGATATGAGTCAACAGTGTGCCCTTGTTGCCAAGAAGGCTAACAGCATTTTGGGCTGTATAAGTAGGAGCATTCCCAGCAGATCGAGGGACGTGATCATTCCCCTCTATTCGGCATTGGTGAGGCCTCATCTGGAGTACTGTGTCCAGTTTTGGGCCCCACACTACAAGAAGGATGTGGAAAAATTGGAAAGAGTCCAGCAGAGGGCAACAAAAATGTTTAGGGGGCAGAAGCACATCACTTATGAGGATAGGCTGAGGGAACTGGGATTATTTAATCTGCAGAAGAGAAGAATGAGGGGGGATTTGATAGCTCTTTCAACTACCTGAAAGGGGGTTCCAAAGAGGATGGATCTAGACTGCTCTCTATGGTAGCAGATGACAGAACAAGGAGTAATGGTCTCAAGTTGCAGTGGGGGAGGTTTAGGTTGGATATTAGGAAAAACTTTTTCACTAGGAGGGTGGTGAAGCACTGCAATGGGTTACCTAGGGAGGTGGTGGAATCTCCTTCCTTAGAGGTTTTTAAGGTCAGGCTTGACAAAGCCCTGGCTGGGATGATTTAGTTGGGGATTGGTCCTGTTTTGATCAGGGGGGTGGACTAGATGACCTCCTGAGGTCTCTTCCAACCCTGATATTCTAGGATTCTATGAATACAGCTGCCCATATAGGGGACATTGGTCAGCTGACCCTTAGCATCCACCTAGAAATACAGAAGTTGGTCCAAAGAAAGCATTAATGGATCCTAAGCCACACCACTGAGACAAAGCAGTCACGTGGGCCTGCTCTGTTCAAATAAAACAAAGATGCCATGGCAAGCCTAATGCTGAAGAAACCATTCAGCTAGGGCCATAGCGGTAAAGGTCAGGCTTTCCACCAACTACAGCCCAGTAGTGGAAGCAGCACCCCACAACTCTCCAATCACTTATATTCATGTAGCCTTGGTGACTAACCCTCCTCTACTCCAAGGGGTTCCAGAGTCCCAACACTGTCCTACTGAACAGTACTGGGCAGTTGCTGACATGACTCCAATGTTTTAAGGTTCCTGTCACCATACTATGACACACTCACTCACCCCCACAAAAATCTTACCATAACCTGATTGCAGGCTGCACAAGCAGAAGGCATAGAAATTATTTTGCTCCATCTCTGACATACAGGGATTTGGGATCTATGTAGCCCTCAGTGGGTCACAATACCAAACCTACCTCTTTCATTTCCTAAGGGGGTGCAGGAGTAGACACTCATCCTTCTTACACACAAGGCATACTGCAAGGGCATGACTTAGGATTTGTCTTACACTGCACTGTGGGTGTAGCCTATGTGATGTGTGCCGTGTAGGACCAATGACACAGTCATGATAATCTTGTTTTATCATGTGTAAACTGAAAGTATCAAGTATTTTATGTGAATGCAGATATTAAAGAACCCCACAAGCTACTCAAGAAGAAAATTACTGAACCCAGATACCTTTTTAAAGAGTTCAGTTTTTTAATTACCTTTCTAAACAAAAAAATAAATAAATAGAAAACACTACAGCATGAACATCTTTTTAATCCATTTTAGCATTACAGAAGAAAATCCTTTAGTCTAAAAATAAATTTTGTCTTTTATCAAATCATTTGAACATTTTTTAAAATAGAAAACTAATGAAACATTAACTGCTTTCTAATATTTTGACAACAGATGGAATTTGTAAGATGTTAGAATGCAATGGGCATAAAGTCCTGCAGGTAACAAATCATGTCATGCTCTTCCTGGACCAACTTTATCTTGAAATCTGAAAGCTTTCTAGAATACATTCTTCTACAAAGAGAAAATAAAAATAAGAGGGCTCAGAAATACCTTAAAAAAAAAAAAAAAAGTAAATATGTAGTTTTCGCAATCACACAATCACATACAACTTTTGTATCCAACATCTTGTACTGGAAACGTTGTCAGTTTACAATATTTTATGGAATTACAATCTTTTTTCACCAAAATTTGATATCAACGTCATCAGCATATGTACTGCAATGTCACCAATTCCCCATGATATGATTCAGTGGAATGTAGAGGGCAGACTGTATTTATACAGCAACATTTAAAAGTGCAAAGCTGACAAGGGGAGAAAAACAAACATTAAAAGAAAATACACTGTATTAAATATGTTTTTAAAAGTTCACTTCTCTGCTAGACTGCTGTTTTAAACTCCCAAGAATCTTTTGGTAATTAACAAATGAAGAGTGGATGACCATGAAAGTAAATAATAAAAATGCAAAATAAACTTACTTTAATTAAAATTTCTTACAGAAAGTAGGTGACAGCTCTTCAAGCTCTCTCACAATAAAAAGAGTTAAGAATTTGGGTAGTATCTTTTCTTGCGATAACTGTCATATATTAAAATATAACTTCCAAGTTTGATCCCCGTTGGCCTGAAGACAAGATTGCTAAATTCTGAAAATGTTTGTTAATGCACATAATTTTGTTTAAAAAGCTATACAGTATCATCAAAAATATAAAAATCTGAAAATAAACTTACAACTGATCAACCTGCATGACACTTTCATGTAACATAAAATATTGAAATTAAACAGTAACAATTTAGTATATAGAACCAATCAAAATTCTGTTTACAAGAATAATAGCTTAAGGGCCATCTTTACATGCACAATGTTATATCTGCAAATAATTCTGCTTGAATTTTGGGGTCCATAATAAATTGGAGGCAAAAGTGATAGTTATACCACTTTTCGCACATACAAATCAGATATTTAGACATTACTTGCACCTGTGATTAATTTAAAACCCAATTATTTGAGGGTGCAAAATTAGGCCTACAAAAAAAAAAAAAGATACTGGATTGAGGCCTACCTGAAAATTTGGCTCTAAATATTTTTGTGCTCAGAAAAGATTAATGGAAAAGGTGCTCAGAAGGAATAGAAGACATGAAGAAATATTATTTGAGAATATATTCTGCTTGGTTTTCAAGAAAGGACTGCAGCAACAGAATTGGATTTTAAAATAGAGGAAGAAGATAAAACAGCTTTAATCAAATTAAGTGTTAGTTCTTTGTAAAATGGCAATGAACAAAAAAATTTGATCAGCTTTGATGTAACTTCATGTGACAACTGTGTAGCAACTAGATGCCCATCCCAGTTAAACTAAAAACGACAAAATCCTCAAAGAAAGAAAAACTTTAGGATTCTAGTAACTGAAGCATAACAAATAACTTCATTTTTTTTTTCATTTTTAAAATAACTGTTGCACAGTGATCTACTAGTATGGTACAGACAATACTGCAGACTTGACTGCAACAGACATCCACTTGTCCAACATTAGGGCTTGATCCTACAAACATTACTCACTTAAGTAATACTTACTCATGGGAGTAGCCCCACATCAATGAGATTATTTACATCAATAAAAATCTCTCATAAAAACATTGGAAAATTTGACACTTATGCAGGATTGAAAAAAACCTTCAATTCACATACTGTACTGTACTGAAGTACTTCATGTAGGATTATAACTCAATTAAGTAGACTATTTCTTTGATCCACTAAGACTTCAATTGTTTGTGAATTTAGAGTATTAACACAGATTTTCCTCTGTTCTCCAGAATTTGAGCTTACATTTTGTGAATAGAAATATTTAACCCTTCTGTTAGGGAAAATAACCATCACAGTGTAAACTGAAGGATGCACTCCTGTCCCACTGAATCTGAAACAAGGTAAACTGAAACAATAGCAGCAAGTGGAAACATCCTCCATTCTAGTCAATGTGGTGTTAACCCACAAAGCTTAATTACCACTTAAACAGGAATTCTTGCCTGTTTCACTAGAGAATGTGCTTCTACAGTAAGGGTGTCTACATTAGTCTTTCTGCTCCTAATGTCTCATTGTTGCTATCACCAGTTCAGCTGTACCAGTGTTAGCCACAGACATGGGATTTATCTAAATAGCATCTAGACTAAAGAAAAGGTCATGGTTAGCCAACATCTTAGCGAGTCCTGACATAAACTTGATCTCTTAATATAGACAAATCCACAGTTGTTAAAACACTGGTGACCATTTAAGAGTCCAGTGGTAGCAGCAGTCATAAATTATGGGAAAAATACCCTAGAGTAGACAAGGCCTAAGAATAATTACTATCCAGTACAGCTGCACTGCTGCTACTTATAGTGGAACCACTAGTCAGGACAGGGATCAGGCACTTTTACTACCACAGTTTCATAAAGCAGGTTTTCACTGTGGTAAAGCCCTAATATCACTAGTTTTCGTCATGAAAACCTGCTTCATGATGCAAATAAAAATATCTGATCCTTGTCTTCACTAGTGCTTCCACTGCTGGCAGCAACACTGCAGTGCCGCGATTCTCTTTTTTTCAGCAATCGTTTTGCCACAAGATTTGATGCATCTGCAAACATATTTTTACAGTCTGACTAGACTACTCAATTCTGAAAGGGTTTCAACAGACACTTCTGCAGGAATACATGTAAATTCCAAAATCAAAGGGATTAAACAAGATGTGGTATACTGCATATACTCTTTGGGCCAAATTCTACAGACAAGGGGAGTTTTGCCCAAGTATGGAGTGCAGAACCTGGTCTACAATTCAGATAAAAGCTTAGTTCCATCTCCATTTCCATATTTTCTTTTTTATTAAAATCTGAACAAAATATATTGGCCTATCTCAGCCAAGCAAAACCCTTGAAAACTGCAGACAGGCTCTAAGTAAGTATGACTGCACAATAACATGGATATAAATCTATAACAAGTTAACAGACACGTAAAATAAGAAATAAACGCCTCACAAAACTAAAACAAAAATGCTCACATCACATTTCCTTATGTTCAGATTAACTAACTAATATAGGAATTTATAGTTATACCCTATTGTAATTACCGATTAAAATTAAAACGCTGAGAAGTAATTCAATATTCTTCCAAATACTGGATCCTTACCCTTACCACAATCTACTTAAACAGACTGCCTGTTCTTCAGTACTGAGAAAAAGCTTCCCCAAAGTAAATCTATCCAGTCTTAATGGGGATCATACACTGACTCTAGAGACAACATAGCTCTAAATTATTCACTGCAGTTTTCCTCCCCTCTACAGGGGGTTATCAGTTGAACAAAGACACCTGGCCTAGTATAACAACAAAACTAAACATGCTGCCTATTACTGTAGTTGGCATTATTGACAGGAAGCCTCCTGAATACAAAGGGTTTAAAAGGTCTATTACCATATGGATGGCTATTTGGAACAATCCAATATCAAATTGTGTTTGTTAGCTATAAAAAAATTAATTCCATAGTACTGTGTGTGTAGTCTTTCTAGATTTTAACATTATTCACTAAGAGTTCCATTCTCCTGAGCTTGCGTTTATTCTTTGGCATGGGTTTGTCATATAAACCATTTTTAAGAAGATGCTCCTTGCTGTGATGGATCTGGGCACCATGCTGAAGCTGGAAAGAGCACAAAGCTTGAAGAGGGCGGAGTATAGTCTGTGAAAACAAACCAAAAAAGCTTTTAAATATGTCTAGGAGATATCATTTCATCCAGGCTTTATGTGTAGGGATCATCATTAAAATATAAAATTTTACCAAGTTTTATCATGCAGTGAAATGTGAGATACTAAAGGGCCTAAATATACCTCTATGATTTGTATACAGAAGTCGCCCTTCACACGGCAGCTCTCCCCACATACAGAAGGTGGAAAATAGATGTCTCTGGACATTGTGAGCCCTATCCTTGGGTCCCATGATACATCTGGGATAAGGGACAAGCCAAGAAAGGTATGGGCAGGCCATGAGGGATGCACTTGTCCCCCTTCTCTGGAGATTCCTCTGGATATGTAATAGAGCTATATCTGGCTCAGATATAAGGGAGCATGACTGGTAATCTACTGCACTATGCCAATCCTACCAGCAGATTTGGGGCCGTAAATTTTGTGTCCTAAGTGTCCCTAATTTGTTGCAGAGGGAACAGAATAGCTCTGCATAGAGTGGGGACCAGGATGCAAAGATGGGCTTTAAAGCCACCTTTACAAAAACCTCCTGAACTACGTCTGTGCAGATGAGCTACATTTGGCCCAGTACTGCTCGCTGCCTCTTAGATCTCTCTTGAAATGCTGATTACCATTAATATTTTACAGTGCCAGCAACAAAAGACTGAGAACATTGAGGACATTTTAGTGTCTTGACAGAGTCTTCCATCATAGACCAGTGGGATCAAAACTTGCAATGCAAAGGCTAATGTCTGATTGGTATTCTTTGACCTAATAGAATAAACAAACTCAAGAACTGTCACGACCCAAATTTCTCCAAGGGCAATTGACAGTTTTAAGTTGATTAGTAGAAAGAAGCAACCCAGTGGGTCACATTTTCTCGCTAAAGGACTATTCCAGGTCAGTGGGGCAGGCTTAGAAAAGCATTTTATCTTCCAGCTAGCTGTGAGGACAGCTCAGGTCATCTCTGCATTTCTGCAAAAGCTAGACTGATTTCCATGTAGGACTATTAATTGTTTGTCTGGAATTGGATCAGCACTGTCTTCTGAGAGTTAAAGTTCACCAGTGCTGTGCTTTGACTGTAGGAAAACATTTTAAACCTATTTAAAAATATTTATCTATTTAAAAATAAAACAAAGATAATTGCTTATTTTGACTCCAATAACCTTTCTGTAGCTACTAAATGTTACTACATATAAGGACATGGAAAAAGAGTCGCATCTGACCAGTTAGAAAACTTCTAGTGTCTACTTCACTCCAACAGTTTTAACAGGACATATTGGCAGGGGGATGACTTAATTCAGGCCCCAGTTCGGCAATATACATAAGCCTGTATCCCATGTACTTAAAGCAAGTCACATGTTTAAATATCTTGGCTGAATCAGGACCTATGACACACAGGTGCCCCTATTTCCTTCCATTTAGGTCATGGAAATATTTCTCTCTCCTAGCTGGTAAATTATAACAAACTTTTTTTTAACAAATTCTATTTGCTATACTATATTTTTCTTCTTGAATTTTTAAAGGATAGAAACGGTCTATTGATTCAGTCCTGATCTCAGATACAGAAAACTAGCATTAGCACACATTTTTTAAATGAATTACGGTGCTTCCACAGTGGATGGTTTTACAAGATAAACGGCAATGCACGTCTGATTATCTGAGACTAGGCTTGAGTTGTGTGTGTTTCACAGTGTGTACCCCCATCAACAATAAGTTGCTAAGTTTTCTGACTCTGAAAGTTATTTAAAGACAATGAAACCATGCAAGCTTTGGGGGTAAAAATAAACAAAAACCCCTTGACCATTCAACTGAAAGTAAATTGAAGTTGTGCTCCTCCTATTATGTAGAGAACTATGCAGTATATGTGCAGGTCAATTCAGTAAAATACCCCAATTTAAATATCTCTGTCACAGATTTGTTCTCAAATAAAGGGATACATCTTTATTTTCTGAAATATATTTAAGGCATAAGGTTTACAAGATCAAAAGATCCTGTCAACGTCAACTGTTTTCAGCTATCATTAAGAAAGGAAACAGAGTGCAAAGCACAAAGCTTTGAAGATCCAGCTTAAAATTTTGGTTCCACATGCTGATTACCATGTCATTGACTGCTGATGAATCACTGATTATCTAAATAATCATCAAGTTTTTTGGATCCATGAAAATTAGATAAAAGACTGAAATCTCTGCAAATTTTACTAGCATTTTCATTTGCTACAAAATATCAAATCTTAATCTTCTAGACTGAAAGCAGCATGGGTAAGACAGAATAAATATGTAAATTCTACACATAAAAAACATCAGTGCAATGGATTGTTACCTTCCTGGCAGTTTGACCCAGTACTTAGAATCTAGTAGATTTTGATAAATTACAGAATTAAGAAGTATCTGAAGAAAAGTATTTACAAAAATTCAATACAACATGCTATATTAGTGTAAGTTAGCACACTACAAATGCTGTTTGTACAGCTTAGGGGGAATATTTAAGTATTGCAGTCAGGAATGCCAAGTGAGTTATCTCAAACAGCAAGGTAGTTGGAGAAGTGCATACATTTCTAACACATACACATTCTGTTTGCCACGCTATATTTAAAAATCCAATACATTTTCTATTTCTTAATTTTGGGCAAATTCTGAACTCTTATCTATTTTGATATTTGTTTTATACTCAAAACTGAAGCATCTGAGTACCTTACAAACAGATGTAAATTCAAGTGATGGAGAGACAAATGTAGATTTACTCTTCTCATCTTGTTTCAGAAAAGAGGGAGAAAAAAAAGGAGTGAGAAACAGAAGTATGGGATGAGAAAGTAAATGTAAGGGGAACGAGGAGGAGAGGGAATAGGAGCTGATGAGAATAAAAGGACAGTCTGAGTGAATGTGCGAGGAGGAGTACACAAGAGGAGTGCAAGATGAATGAAGAGAGGGCAAGCAAAAAAAATATAGAAGGGATTGAGAGAGGAGAAAGAATGAGGACAGTTTGAATTTAGGGGAGATCCCAGGATGATGGGTTTGGTACAAAAAACAGAAGACAGCAGAACAGAAGAGAAGTGGGAGTCAAAAAGAGAGAGAGTAGATGTGAGGGAGGGTGAGTTCATAAGGGGGGTGCTAATAATAATTAAGCTTGTGTTAAGTCAGTAAATCTGTTACTACAGAGAGAGAGAGAGAAGAATGATCCAGAAAGATACTGTCACACCCCTAGTCTGCACTCAACCTTCAAGATGGTAAGGCAGATACCCTATATATAGGTTGATGTTATGACACTAGCTGGTACTTTGAAACATTTCCCTCTGCCCACCACTTCCTTCCAAAAGTCTTGCCCAGGTTTATCTTCAGCCAACTCCTCATTGTAAAAGAGCATAATTCAATTATGGTGATAGCTGGAAAATAGTGTAGTTACCATTCAGTGCAAAGAATGTAAGTATCATGAACAAACTGTTAGCATTTAAGACCATGGTGTTTGACAGGGATGTTCTATAAGATGAGGGAGAGAATGGAACCTTGTGGAAGTCCACAGTAGACAGCTGCAGTAATGGGTATGCAAGTGTCAGTTAGTAAAACCTGGGTATGGTCTGCAAAGAAGGAACAGAATAATATCAGCAGACAGCTGCTTGCTTACCCCTGCTAGGTCTCTGAAATGAACCAACCAGCAGCATCTCATGATCTCATTCAGGTCTTTGGGTAACGAATGTGTAAGGTGCTCAAGATAAATATGGTACTATTATCTAACTAACTTGGCTTTCACACTACTGTTCCATTAACAAAGTCAATTATTTAAAATTAATTACATACCTCCTGAATACCATCATTTTTTTCCATGATGGCAAGGGCAATAGCTGCACATTCAAGTGTAGAAAGGCAGTTGTTTGTTGGCTGGGTACGAATTACATATTGACTTGAAATGCTTGTTTTCAATTGCACCTGAAAAAAACAAACAAACAAACACCCAACTTAAAGAAATCAATTACTATGATACAGCAAGTTTTTTTCTTTTCTATTTTTTTAATAATCACCTGCCTTCCTACCTCTCTACTGTCTTGTTCCTTGTTAGCCAATTGTCATAGACTATACATATCTTCACATATGAATGAAGCTGCTGAAGAATAATCATAGACATTAGCCGTGTAGGGGCCAGATCCTAAACTCCTCACAAAACTAGCCCCAGTGACCTCAGTGGGTTTATAAACAGAGGAGGATTTGGACTGAGTTGGAATAAACATGTGAGCACTATATACGGTTGATCCTATAAGCCCTTTTTTCTTCATTTCTTTCATTGATGTTTCGTTTGAATTTGTAGTGACCTGGCTTTTTATGCCAACAAAATCTTATTGATGAAAATGTGATTGCCATGAATCACTGAAGGAAGGACAATCAGAAAAGTCATAGACTTCTTAGGCCTGGCCCACACTAACCCCCCAATTCGAACTAAGGTACGCAAATTCAGCTACGTTAATAACGTAGCTGAATTCGACATACCTTAGTTCGAACTTACCGCGGTTCAGACGCGGTCCACACGCGGCAGGCAGGCTCCCCGTCGACTCCGCGGTACTCCTCTCGCTGAGCTGGAGTATCACAGTCGACGGCGAGCACTTCCTGGTTCGACTTATCGCGTCCAGACCAGACGCGATAAGTCGAACCCGGAACTTCGATCCCCAGTCGCCAAACTAGCGGCTGGGTGTAGACCAGCCCTTAGACTATTACAATAGGTTCCCATCCAGTACTTTGGGTGTCTATTCCATGAATTAAAAATCATAACATGAATATTAACAAAGTATCACATAAAGTAAAATATTAACAAAGTATCACTATCTCAACCCGTGCCTTCCTCAAGAAGTAAGAAAAAAGATGAACTCTATAGCATGCCCAGAAGGTTAACAAATCTGGGTTCTGGCAGACCAAAGGGGAGAAGCAAATTCCAAAAATTAGGACCCCTCACAAAGAAAGAGAACTGCAGCTAGAGTGCCTCTGCCAAGCTGAACTGTGGCAGCATGTAATGGTGAGAGAGGTGATCGTGACTTGGTAAAACATGTTGTACCTTACGGGCCTACTGAAGGCTTAGTGATGGGCAAACCTCTCTGAACCTTTTGATTGTTGACCTCTGACCTAATCTTATGACCTATGACTCTGTCTCGTGGGTGATTTTATGCTAACTAGAGCTAAAATTACATTATAAGAGTATAAGATGATAGGGATATATTGCTTTTCTTAGCTTGGAATATGCAAGGGGGGCAAATAGGTGAACATAAGTAAATTGGTCATTAAGCTTGCTGTAGTAAAGGCCTGGTATATTAGATTAAGGCTTTGTTGGAGTAGTTATGTTAAAAGCTGGGATTTAGTAGAACAGTGTAGTCCTAAGGAGATAGCTCCAGGTCAGATATTTTGCACTCTCAACTTGAGAGACAAGTGAGTCACCTCAAACAAGTACAGTTTACCACAGGATTCGTCAAGAAGGGAGTTTTGGGGGGGCTTCAGCAATTAGGTTGCTAAGCAGTATCTAAGCAGTTAGACTGCATATACATATAGGAATTATTAAGAAATAAGTGATGTAACTCATGAATATTAATGCTTGATACATAATCATGGGCACCCCAAAGGCCACATATGGATAGGGGCAGCTATTGACCCTATTATAATCAGTGTAAAGGATCAAATTTGGTATATATTCATATTATTACCATAAGAAAGGCCATAAAATACTACAACCAGTTCCCATTTCTTCATGTTCACTGGGTCCCCGAGACACAAACTGAATCAGGACCTCTCTTGTGATGGGCTCCACTTGCTTTCCCTTCCATCTCTGTTTGCAATGGTCTCCATAAGTTGTAAGTATGCATGATGCAAGATTGTGAGAAGGAACGCAGGAAAGAAACTACTTTAATGTACTTATCTTTTTCTAACCATTTTGTATATTGATGCTTGCCTATGATTTCAATTACAGTTGTCTGTAATAAACAAAGCTTCTGTGTGTGTTTCACCAAATTCCATCTTTTCAATTACTTTTAAGTAGCCGCCTAAGAAAGAACCTGTTATCTGTGACAAGTGCATGTTGTACCCCAATACGTAACCTTACAGGTATAATAACTGTTCAGGCTACATGATTCTTTTTCCATTCCATTCCGACTAGAATCCTCCAGGGGGCAGATACTGCAATTGGATCCATTGGTTTGTCTCTACATTGCAGCTTGGAGGTGGGATTTCCAGAGCAAGTGAACAGTCTTGCACTCGCTCTGTTCAAGCTGGCACACTAAAAATAGCAGAATGGAAATTGTGGCATAGATGGTGGCTTGGACTACCACCCAAGTCCAAGCTCATCTGACCCCCGGGGTCCGAGCTGCTGTAACATCCACACTGCTATTCTTAACACACTAGCTTGAATAGAGTTAGCACAAGTCCGTCTACTATGCTGGGAATCACACCTCCCAGCCATATGCCATATTCATAGCATAAAGTCAAGGTAAAACATTAAGGATTTAAAAATATTCAGTACTATGAACAAAATTATTTTGTTCTAAATTACTTATGTGAGAAATTCTATCTTGTAATTTCTTATTTTTATATTGCTAAGAGCATGGGTGGAATTTTACAAACAGGTGAGAAGGTAGGGTCCCTGCCTTGAAGAGTTAAAAATCTAAATAGGCAATATATAAAACTAGGAAAGAGGACGGAATATAATGAAAAGCAATGGGATTAAGTAGTGATATTTAGCCTGGATCATGTTAATATTCAAGTCAATATTTTAAGGGATTTTCAATTAATCTGGCCTAGGTTTTTCAACAGTGACTGATAATTCTGCAGCCCAACTTCATACACATTAACGGTCCTTATTTCCAGAAGTGCTGAGTGTCAATTCTCTGAATATCAGGTGAAAATTTCAGCTTTTAAGTATTTCAAAGTGTACACTAAAAAGCAGAGGCACCTAAAATCACTCGTCCTTTTTGAAAATGCAGACATTTAGGTCCCATGTTTTTATGTGTTAAAACAACCTAATGTTGTAACGATGAAATACTTGAGTTCCTTTGAGTTCTTACTACAAAATAAAGAAGCTTAATATTATTGAAGTAATCTATAAACTTTAGAATGGAGGGCCTGACCCTGAGAGATGCTGAGTATTTTGCCACTGCCATTACAATGGCTATTCAGACTTACTGCAACTGATAAACAAAGATAGCATATATAATATACAGATTGTAAAACAGCATTTCTCAGCATTCCATTTTGTTCTTTTTCTTTTGAAAAAAAAAATGCTAACATGCAATTTCCATTTCCACAATCTTTTCCCCAAAACAAGAACAGAGTACTCAGAAAGTCTAAGTCCTATTTTACATTCTATATATAATCACATATTCTTCTTTTAAAATTAAATGCAATACATGCATACAAGACTTATTCCATATATGGGCATGTTGTACTCCGTCATTAAGACTGTATTTACCCTTTTTAAGTATTATTTGTCATGTTTTAGAAAGACAAATTAGAAACCAAATTAATTAATTCATATAATTTATTAGGCTACTTTGGTTAAAAATTGATTTACTGACTTAAAGCATATTTGAAACTGATTTATTGGTTCTGCCTAAAGTGATAACCACTTTATACTATCACACAAGTAAAACATTTTCTAAGAAAGATAAATGTCATTCAACCATTAGACCGTCTGTTTTATCAGTTCCAAAAGCTTTTATTGCTTTTATAAACAGCTGTTGAGAAATGACAGATTTCGTAGCATTAGCCTCTGTGTGAGAATTCAGACATTATTCATTTACTCTTATAATTTCCATATATTTTCTCTTATGAGTTAACTTGTTTCGTAACCTCAGTTGTAGGGTTTAACATAAATAATCTGTTCCTTTCCCAAATCCTTGAGGAAACACTGTGTTCATTTTCTTAGTACAATAAACCCTACAAAATGACTAGGCATGGGAGGCCAATTCCTATTATTTCCTAATTCCTAAGGTCTGGTTAAGGAACACATTTCTTAGCTCACTTTAGAGTATCACTAGATTGAAATTTCTATTCAGTACATTGGTTGCCAATGGTTTCTTACCCACTTCTCCTGGTCCTTTCCTCTTTGTCATCATCATCTCCATTCCCTTCCCTTGCCCTCCTAACCTGGGGTCACTATCCTCTTCCCCATCCTTACCCTGTTCTTTATCCTAGTCCCTTCTCCAAAGTACTTCCAGATCCCTCACTTACGAGGGATCTATAAGAAAGGAAGCTCCAAACAGTTCTGGAGTTTTGGTGACTGAGGCCATCAGCTCTCAATATGCTAATAAGTGCAATCACCTCAGGAGCCAAACTGAGGCAAGGAGAATGAATGGATATGCTGGCAGGAACAAAGAATAATTATATTCTTCAATATAATTTGAAGAACCTACAAAATACTGAGTTGATTTGGATTGGAGGGAAGGTAGAGGTTTAAGGAATAAAGCTATTTTAGAAGAGTCCGTCTGGTTTCCCTAAGGAACATGGATTTTGGTATTATCTGGTACATTTCAAAGGCAAAAACATATATTCTTCAGAAATGTCTTTAAGCTCCTGGCTATGGTGGTCTAGCAGTATCTAGAGAGAAATCCATCCCAAAAAGGCAAGGAATTCCCAACACACATTTCAATTCAGACAAAGGTATTTTGCATTACGTAAACAGTATATTTCTATCTTTATATCATAGTAACAATTGACATCAGTTTTCTATTAAATACTTTTTAAAATGAAATTTCTTAAATCGGTCTCTATTTTGCTCCTTCTCTTTTCCTGGTTTATATATATTAGTGCACTTTTCTTTTGTCATTTTCAATGTCTGTCTGTATATGTGCCTGTCTGTCTCTTTCCACTGTGGATGATATCTTTTTTCCTTCCTCCTCACGCCCCACTATGTTTGCCATTCACTCTCCCTCTAGAACCTGTGCATTCACCAAAATCCTTCTTCTTCCCTCTTCCTAGCCTCTTCCTCATTCTTCATTCCTGGAGGTCTTGGTCCATGACTAGGGCTCCTATGAGCTATGGTAACACAAATAATAAAATAAGAACTCCCTCCACATCTCACCCAGTCTCCACATATTTTATCCACTTACCCCACAAATTCAATGAGAGAGCCCTGCAAGTCCATTCAGCACCCCAACTTTTCACTTAGGCTCTCAAAATACAAACCTCCATTCATACTCACTTTCCAAGATATATACAACTCCCACATTCACGCCCCAAATACATTCATACAACAACAAGTCAATTCCCATAATGTATTCAATCCCCATCCAACGCACCTTCTCTCAACAAAAGCTGGGATTGAGGAAAGGACTCAGTAGGCTGGCACACCACCAGGACCCTTCTCATCTCCTGGGGGAATGACAGAGGCTTCAGTTGTAGATTTTTCTTCTTCAGAAAGCTTGACCTCCCCTTTGGAGACTTATCTCCCTCCCTCTCCTCTAAAGCTATCTATATATTCCTTACCCACTGTCCACAGTGGCTTCTTGGGCCAGAAAATGAAGAATTAAGTATGTGTTTCTGTTTTTGGAGAAAATCAGGGTTGGGCACTAAGATCCTTTCTTGTCCTCCCCCAGGCAAGAATTATTGACCAGTGTGCCTCCCCCCATTTAGCCTTGTGGGGGAAAGTCAAGGGAATCTGACGTGGAAATGGCTCATGGAATCGGACGTGGAAGTGACTCACGTACTACAAGGTATTTCTGCACAGCAGTGGCTTCTAAAGAGCCACCTACTACTTTCCCAGCAAGTAGCATAAACCCACTCACAAGAGTGTTTTTTGCAAAGCACGTCTGCATATGGGTGGGGGAGCTTCATCATGGTAATAAATGCTTATGTTATTTCTAAGGTTGATTACTGCAGCATTTTAATGGGATGTTTTGTATATTTAAACAGGTCTGGAATCAACAATTGTTAATGAACATTAGGACATACTGTAGAATATAAATCTAAAGGGACACAAAAATGGACCTCTCGAATATGTACTTTATATGCTTATATATTTGCAGAGGGGGAATGTGGGGAGGAAAAGGTTTATAGTTATTTTCTGCAAATTTAATGTCATCTTTACTTGAAACATCTTCATTTTCTGTTACTATTCATCACATTTTTGCAAACGGATCAGCCCAACGTATGACTGATTCCTTAACTAATGCATTCATATTACAATTTCATAGTTAGCCAGAAAGTGATATTTTACATTTAGTGGCTGATTATCCCAAAAAGCTGATTATTTCATGTCTGCAAAATCAGGACCTAAGTGCCAGTCTCGGTCTTCGTATTTCATCTGTCTTCACAAAAGGGGCTCCTGCCTAATGGCTCATTAACAGATTATGTTTTCTATTACACTATACCAGTAGCAAATTATCATACATTAAACAAGAATTCTATATAGTATGACAGCCAGATTTACACTGGGGTGAAGGACATAAAATGAACTGCATATTCTAGGGCAAATGCAGACCCTCCACTCCTACTCCCACAACAGTAGATCCTTGTGAGATTTTAGAGGAACACGTCACCTGTCTGGTTTCAGTGGGAATACTTCACCTGCCTGGCCTAGAGATGAATTGCTACTGTTTATTCCTCTAGCCCATGGTAAGGCCATGCTAAGGGCATGCAAGGCTACTTTAGCCATGGGGGTGAAACAGCCTCTGCAGAACAGCTCCACTAGCTTGAAGGAATGGCGCTTCCACACCTCTCCCTTTGCACATCTCATAAAAGATTAGCCCAGCTACACACGCTAACTGCTGAGCTGAGAGTTAGTAGTCTTTGTGCATTATCTGTCCCAAATCAGAATATTCTGTTGTCATAGCTTGTTTATTCCACCTTGAATTCTAGAAAGGAACACATGAAAGCAACCACCAATAGGACACTTCACAACAGAAGTCATGGCATTTTGCATCCACTTTCCCATAAAATAGTGAAGATATAGTGATACAGTAATTACTATATCATATCTTTCACCCTGAAGAGTCTCAAAACAATTTACAAACCAGACACATATATTCGAATAACTTCAGTCATCACTGAAATACAAAAGTCTCTGAATTGAAAAAAAAGAAGTCATTTAACAGCACTCAGCAAAAGTTTAAGGAAGGAAATACAGGAGTATAAGGAAGGAAATTAAGAATACCTCAACCAGTTCAAGCTGGAGGGGAAAGTTAGATAAGCCAAATGCAATTACTCATTGCAAATTGGCTGGGACACTGGAGTTAGCATTTCTTCTCCTACATTAAGTGCCACCAAAAATTTTGGGCTTGAGCTTCAAGACATCAGAAGTCTAGGGCTGCATGCAATCAAGTACATTTCCATGTACAACTGTGTAGAAGGCCTAGGGCTTCCAAGGTCTTGAAAGACATAACAAGTTTTATGTTGGTTTAATGTCTCATATGTAAGCTGGCTCCTCTACCAATACAGTGCCCTGCTGGTACATGGTGAAGCACTGGCTCATTGCTCCACTTACGGAGGACTTGTGTGGGAGTTATGGGAATGGTTCAGCATCTCTCAGGACCAGGCCCCTCAGGCACTAACACCACCTCTTGCAGCAACCTAGGCTTTCCTTGGAGATCTCGCATTCAAACAGCAACCCAGGCCATCCTGTTTAGCTTTTGAGAACTGATGGGAGTACAAGTTTGGCATAATATGACTATAGGCCAATCATACTACAATAACACAATGTGACTGAAATTCATCCTAGTTATGAATAGTAGAATTTATTAGGACTAGAGAGATTGTATAAAATGTTATTGTACATACTGTCCCCATCCCTCCCTTCCATCTTAATGTCCCACCTCTTCTCAACCTCTTCTGTTCTCATGAAACTCTTACCTCCCTCACTGCTCTTGAAGGCTCAGCAAAATTCTTCAACCAAAACTATTTTTTCACCTAAAAATGTAGGTTTGGATTGATCCAAACATTTTGTGAATGTGTGTTGATTCTGGTGAATAGTTTTGGTCAAAATGAAAATGAGAAACAACATCTAAATGAACAGTTTCAACATTAATGAAATGAGACATTTTGATTTTTCAAGCTAGGATTACAGATCAAAACTGCCTAGCCTTGCCCGACTTCCAGCAGCTGATGTCCCCACTTTGCCTGCAGGACTCGCTCAGCAGCAGACTTAAGACCTGCTGCAAGGAGAGGGAGGTGAGCTGTGGTGAGTGCCCGCATGGGGGAGCCAGCAGGCACAAGAGTGTTGTGTGTGCACCATGTGAAACATTACTGGGGGCACCCCAGAACCTGGTAGTTAGAGCACTTCACTTAAGAGTGGGCAAGCCTGGGTTCCATCTCCTGCTCAAGAGCAGGGATTTGAACCTAAATCTTCCACATCCTAAGAGAATGACCTAACCACTGGTCTAAAGGTTATAAGGGGGATCCAGCACCAGTGGCTGTTCCTCTGCCTATGAATTGTGAATCTAGCCCTTCACTTCCCTTTTTAAAAAAAAAAAGAATTAAAATACCTGAAACAATTTCCCCAACTTTATTGATATGCCCAAAATTCTGAAAAAAATAGTTTTGTTCAACTTGAACTATTTTTTTTTATTTTTCAGAACTGAAAAATTATTTATGCATCCAGCTCTACTCCTCTCTCATTAGTTCTAACCTCAAAACAAAATGTAAGCTCATCCAAAAATATATTTAGAAATACAATACCCCCTTCAAGATAAGAACGCAGCATGACCATCTGGTTAGTAACCTTGTCCCACTGTATACCGATCTTTCACACTGTTTATGCCTCATACTTGTTTTGTTTTTGCTATAATTAGATTGTACGCTTCTCAGACCAGTGAAAGTGCCTTTGATAGGTTCTGTGAGGAGCCTAGCACGTTTCTGAATGTTCATTTTTTAGAAACAATAGTAACCCAAAAAAGATAAGTCCAGTTTGCGACAAGGTATCCTTCATCTGCGTTGGGCTATGTCTACACTACGCACCTTACAGCGGCACAGCTGTGCCGCTCTAAGGTATGCAGTGTAGCCGCCCTTTGTCAGGAGGAGAGAGCTCTCCTGCTGACAAAATAAAACTACCACCACCACTGAGGGGCAGTAGCTTTGTTGGCAGGAAAGCGTCTCCCACTGACAAAGCACTGTCCACACTGGCACTTTTCGTCTGTAAAACTTTTGTCGGTCAGGGGGTGTTTTTTCACACCCCTGACTGACAAAAGTGCAGTGCAGACATAGCCTTAGAGTGAATTCAAGGTTGAGAACCTTTAGTAGTCATTCTTTTTACCCGCAGCAGTGGTTGGTATCATTTATAAGTTTAATTATTGAACTAGTATTAAATGCTGAATTAATATTAAAACCAGGAAAATACGAGCTAGATTATTCCTGGTCCTTGGAAGGGTGTGCAGGGGAGGGGACTAGCAGGGAATTTAAACACACAAACCCCTTGCAGACTTATCTCAAAGGCTAGGAACAATTGCAGTTTATGTGCTTGGGGGGAAAATGCAGGAAATATTTTTTTTGTACCACTGGCGCAAAAATCATCCCCAAAAGAGGAGAGTCTGCCAGACAGGGAACGGGAATATATGGCTCACAATATTAAGAGTTTACACATTTACCTTTTGCCTAAAAGGCTAACGGTGACTGTTTTCTACTATATTTCTTTTCATATTCTAAAATGCAAAAATCTCATAACCTTGCAGCTAAATAAAGTTCCATGAGCTACCTTCGTGACAGAGAAAAAACCCAGAGCAAAGTAAACCCCAGCACGCTATTGAAATTTACATCAAAAACATAAATAAGTTAGCTCTCTCAGACATCCTGGCTTTAATTTAAAGTGACATTTTAAGAGCTCTCTGTTTTCAAATTCTGCAGGGAATAACTGTCACGCAACTGTCATAAATGCAAAGTCAAAAAACTAAATGGATGTCACAAAAACCTTTCCCCTTCCCTTCATGTTTTGCTGATTGCACGTATGTACGTATCCATGCTACCTTTGTGCATTCTGCCATATGTAAATTGCTGACACAAATTTACTATAAATTGCAGCCTGCACATTCCCAAGCCACACTAACAACTCTCAGGTAAACCTCAGGGAAAACATCTCATTCAATTTCCATTTAGCTGACATCCTTTTTCTGTATTTTCCCCACACAATTTCTTTTACTACAAGATGCCTCTCTGTTTTGTAGTCTCCTTTTTTTCCTCTTCCTAACCAACCTATTGCTTTAGGCCTACACAGTGGCATTCAGCCACAGGCCTGAGTTGAGTATGATGCAGAGCTGCACCACCCAGGAGGAGCATAGGGAGGGATTCTATCTCAGAGTTGCACTGGAGGGTAGGGAGGGAAAGAGTCATCTATGGAAACCTTTTAAAGGGTGTAGCCTACTATTCTCTCCCCAACAGGATCAATCATCTCCGAGGACCAGTGTACGGTAGTGGCAAGACATAGTTCTGCCTACTCCCTGCTCTTTTTCATCCCTATGTAACTGGGAAGAAACTCCGTAATAACTCCCATGTTTTCCTGGGCAAAGGGTGGACAACTCTCACTAGCTCTTGCAGAGATCATCCGAGAGCAGGGAGGCTCCTTACTCTCTCTCTCTCTCTCTTATAGCTATGTAAATGGGACGTCCAGGATATCTGTTCAGTGATCAGATTTATGGCATCACAGTTTGCTAGCAATGACTCTGATATAGTTAACAATCCGATTTATGAGAATGCATTCTCAAATGATTTTCCAGGTATTTTCAGGAGTACTCTTGTTCATAACCAACAATTAATGAGACAGATTTTACCATCCACATTAACGTGGAGTATTTTTTAACGTCCAGTATTTGAAATCAATTGGCTACTCACTAGATAAGGTATTGCTCAACATGAGCAAGGGTGGCAGAATATAACCCTAAGCAACCGTGTAGTCTCTTTCTTTCATTACCGTGCACAATGGTTTGTTTTAAAAGCTTCATCTCTACGTTTAGTTCCCTCTCTACGACGGCACAATAGAGAATTTGAATGAAGGCAAAATGAACTATCCTATAATTTCATGGATTCACATATGAAGGATATTACTTCTTTTTGTAAACAAACAGCTTGCTGTGTTTTCTGAAAAAATGCTTTTGAATATTTTAGAAAATTTTGGTCTTGCTTTTAGATTATTTTCTGTGTGAGAATAACTAAAGATGCACTATTGTGATGTGCACATGATTTGTCTGCTTTGTGTCACTGGGGCCCAACTGTATTTGAAAACAAGACGTGTGGAAAAATGGAACTACAGTATACAGTATACCCCCCCACTTATGTAGTCTGACTCAGAAGCTTTTCCAAAAGTTTAAGTTTGATGATCCCTGAAAATACAGCGTGGATGCAAACACACATGCATACCCCAAACCGTGAGGCTTCTAAGTACTATGACGTTGTTTCAAACTATTAGTCCTTTTTCAACCTGACTACCCTAATCTGTTGAACACAAGTTCTTATCTGAGAGTTGGACAAGTGAATATGGGTCTATAGAAAGTCATTCCCTTTAAAGAAATCATACAGGCAAACAACTTTTTTGTCCTTAAAATGCGTTCTCTATCGCTCTACAGTCCCAGGGACTGCAATGTTATATGACGGTCTCTATCCGTTCAAGACAAAATTGTGGTAATATAAAAATCCAGTTTAAACAAAATAATCATACATTGGGTTTTATTTATATTGGTAGAAATACTTAAACAGGCAAAACTCCCATTTATTTCAACAATAGTTTTGCCTGTGTAAAGACTGCAGAATTTGGCCCATAAACAGGAATCCTGTATTTTGTAAGATAAACTATACTAGAAAACCTGCTACAAAAAAAGAGATATATCCAGATTTAAAATAACTATTAAAGCAAAAATCAACACACCCCAAAAGAAAACAAGTTTGCTATTTTTAGATACTAAAAGATATGAATATTGGTAAGATTTGAGGTTCCAGAACAGGAGCATGCTATACTATTGATGTACTGCTTACTACCAGGTGTACTGGTTACTTCTATGAGGAGGGTCATTGACATCAAAGAGATTCCTCATAATAGTAAACGCTACTCTTAGTAGAAAGTGTTTGCAGGATTAGGCCCTAGTAACTATCCTAGTCCAAATGTGACCCTCTCTTTCATACAGTACAGGATGAAGGATATATATTAAAGAGTTCTTAGTGACTCCCTACATGCTCCTTCTGCTTGTTAAATCAATTTACTGCTGGCTACTTTTCTATGTATCTAGGCATTTATAGAGCACTCATCACCACCACTGTCATCATAGTTCTTATCAAGAACTAAATCTTGTGAAGTATTGAGCACCCTTAACTCCTTTTGGTTTCATCACGAGCTGAGGGTACTCAGCACCTCAGAAGAGGCTCTCAATACCTTCTAAGATCAGGCATGAAACAGCTTTATTTTTACTCTCAATTCTTCTTTCTCCCAATAATGGTGATACTCATACATCACAATTTCAGCCATTTAGCATTTTATGAATATACTGAAAGGTTATTTTTTCCCCTCCAGGATAATCAAAAAGCCTTATAAAGGCTGAGCTTGTATAATGGTCTCTGACTGAGGAAAGAGTAAAGCAACCTAATGGAAGAAAACTAACACCGCCTTCGCAATGAATTCAGAATCTACAACTGATATCCTTATTTGTCATATCAGTAAGTAGCCTTCATTGACTTTACAGAGCAGAGTTATGACATTCAAAATTTATTTTATCTGGAAGGTGATTTAAGAATAGAAAAATTGAGTACCTCAAAGGTGGACTCTACCATCTTAGACAGCATCATGATAAATATTCCATAATAACATTATTTAAAATTGGAACATTTGGTCATATTTTCCTAATATGTCTAAAGTCTGTAGAGAGTTTGCTTGACTTGGAGTAATTATTCATGATAAACTATATTGCTTTTGATAGTATTTTGTGTGTTGGCTCCCCTGCCTCCCCAACCCCATCGACATATTTTTCATTCTCACGGCTGCATGTAATGAGTGAGGGTGGAAGAGAAGGAAGCTAACACTTCAGCATGAGACCTTTCCCTTAATGTTTGCCATAAAAATATTAAAAGATATTTGCATGGTGCTATGAAAATGTAAGAACTAGTTAGGTGTTCAGGCCAGTGACTTAGGAAAATTTATGCATGCTTACCGGGAAATTTCTTTTGATCAATTAGTAAAGCCCACTGAACTGGCCCACCTTGAGCAAATTATACGAGAAGAATAAGTATGTACAAAAAGAATATAATTGTTTCTTGATACCTTAGATCTACAGCAGGCATATGTTCAACTTACTATAGAATTATTTCAAGTTTCTGTAGTTAAACTGGCTGAAAATCCAGATCTGTGGATGTAACCTAAAATGGTTGCCTCTTCAGTGGCAGAAGCCTAGGCTGCTGACAGGGGCTGATAAGTCTGCATCTGCCTCCAATGCCTCAAACAGGCTGAAGATTAAGTGCTAGAATCTATGGACATTGCTTCACTGAAGAAAGGACCAGGGACATAGCCATGGGTGGGCCGTGGCCAACCCACTTAGCATTCAGGCCCACCCAAATCTGAGCAGAGGTATAGTGCTATCACAGTGGCCCAGAGCACCTGAAATCCAGGATGGAGCTATGCGCCCACCCTTCAGAAAGCTACGTTCTGGCAGCTCTGCCTTGCCATTTTCTGAGCCGCCCCATGCACGTGCCCAGCTCGGCAGGTGAAGCCCTTTGTCTGGGGGCACCAGGACGAGGAAGAGGGCATAGCGTTGGGGGAGAAACTGAGCTAGCACAGTCGGTCATTGCCTGTCCACCCGAAAGTCGGGGCCCACCCAAAATTTCCACTTCTAGCTCTGCCACTGGGAAGGACCCTGCACTATGAATCAGCAGATGACTCCAATTCACTGTGTGACTTTAGATAAGTCACTTTGCTTCTGTGGAGCCCCAACTTCTTCATCTGTAAAACAGGGATAATAATATTTACCTCATTTTGTGAGGTCCTTTAAGAGCTATGGAAGAAAAACACTACATATACCAAGTACTGTTATTAAAGATGAAGATGGAAGAATGAAATGATTATGAGAAAGCTAGAGTAGGACTAATAAGGAAGAAAACAAAAACTATGAATGGAAAATTCAGTGCTTACACAGTCATGTAACAAAATGTAACAAAATTTACTTTGCTTGTTTTTTATCCACTGATTTTTTCTTACACTTCTGTATGAAGATTTTACAAACAGGAGAAACAATAGAAAATTAAGGCCTTGTCTTCACTACAACAAAAAAGGTGTATTCTTAACTCAAGTTAGCTAACTTCAAGTAAAATCCTAGTGAAGACAAGGCAGGCTGCAGGATTCATAAGAGTTCGCAGGTCTAGTTTATGCCTTCAGGTAGGCCTAAGCTTGAACTTGACCTGCTAACTAATGTGAAAACTGCAGTCTGCCTCATCTTCACTAGGATTTTACCTCAAGTTAGTTAACTTGAGATAAGAATGCCCCGTTCCCCTTTTTTTAATGTAAAGACAATGCCTAAGAGTAGACCAGATTTTATTGTGCTTAGACTCAGTTACAAACCCAGGCATAGGCAATCTGAAATTCAGCTAGAGTATAGTCTCAGTCTTGAACAGATTTTGTTGGTTTTTGGCTACAATGGTGGAAGAAGTTTAATAAAAGACAGCATGTTGTGGAAAAATAATTATATTTTAAAGTTTGTTATGGAATGCATACTTAACCCCTAGCAAAATAAAATGAACATCCATTTTCAGTGAAATATCTTTTCATGCATCACAGTTTATGTATTAACAGTAAGAAAAGCTCTTGAAATGGCTCCTGTATTACCTCTTGCTCCGCTTACATTTCAAAAATGAATGTCAGCAACAGATCAATATTTTATGTAGCTCTATTCTTTTAATAATTAATGCAGGAGGAAAGTGCTGCAAGAAAATTCAGTCAGTGAGCAGAATAAGGATCTAGAAAACAGGGTCATGAAATGAAGAAAGAAAATTTAATTACACATATTGTCACAGCTATTTAACTTTAATTACCTGTAAATATGAGAAGCCTGGAAAACACCAGAAGGAAAATTAAATAGCTCAATGTCACAAAGTAGTATCTGTGCATAGAGATTGTTCTTTGGAACACACTAATTACTTTTGCTTTCACTAGTTTTCATTATTTGTTATTGCTAGTGAGTACTTCCTTTTAAAATGGAAAAAGAACTGGAAGGAGCTCTGGAGGGGAACATTCAGAAAAAATATGTATAATGCGATTTTAAAAAATACCTTCATTTAACTAGACAGTTTAAAATTCGAAGTATTTGCTTATTATGGACACAAACTCAAGTAGACATTCAGAAATCCAAGAGCAGCATGGACATACTACTATTAACCTTGTTATTGTCAACAAAACATTCCAGCAACAGGACAGGCACATTCAGAAATATGAAATTCAACTGAAGAGTTAAAAAATAATTATGAAAAGAATGGCAAAGCAGTAAAGGTAAGTTAATAAAGATTTTGCCATGCACCCAAGGCTTAAGATGACATATGTTTCTGACATCTGGCAAATTACCCGAGACCTTTAAGTCAAAGCAAAAGTCACTAAGTAGAAGCAATAAACACTGCTGACCAGAAATGAGATGAATCAAACAAAACAGACCAATGTCATTCAAATTATCCTAACTTGCTGAAGGACGGTCTCTCCTGCTGACCATCAAGTTTCACAATTTACTGAAAATAAAGAAAGACTCGCCTAAAGAGGATTCTCTTAGCATCCCCAAATACAGAGTAACTCCCAGTTACTTTAATGTGAGTTCTTTACATAGAGCACTTACTGGATCAATTTGTTCTGTCCGGGACCAAAAGGTTTTGCTTAATGCTTCAGTTGTAATAATACACAAGCTACAGGCTGAACACAAGCACAAACACTTTAGAAAATGAGGAATATATAGATCTTTAATTTTCTGTAATCAAAACTGCACATTTGCTGGTATTTGAATGAATAGCATGAGGAAATTATAAGCTACTTATTCAATTAATGAACATGTACTTATGGTTTGCAAAAACACCTCATAGTTTTTAATACACCAATATAAACAAAGTCACAAGTTTAGACACTTATTCAAAGTTCTCAAAGACTTCTCTAGTCTAAACAATTTGTTGGGCTCTTTCTGGAGATTTCCCATAGATCTTAGAATTGGGAAAGATCTTCATATAGGTCTAAATCCTCAGCCCCTTCCAGGCAAGCAGTGTGTGAAAGCCAGAGAAAGTGAGGTGTTTTTCTGCTGAATGTGTTTGTGCGCGCGGAATGGGGATGCAGAGAGCACATTCAGGGGATCTTCACACTCTGTGTTGCCCTGTGCTGTTGGGTGAAATTTAAGAGTGCACAATCAGCGGTGCCATGACTACAAAAATTTCCAGTCAAATGTCCATGCACATGAGAGAGAGAGAAAAAACACAGTGGCTATGAAGAACTGCTGCAGACCATGGTGTTCAACAGGTGGATCTGTATAGTCATGGATCCACTGTCCACAATAAGCCCTGGACCCTCCCCTCAAACTCCTCCCTTTCCATCTCACCTCTGACCCCAGAAATATTCCTTTGGGCATAGCCTAGTTACTCAGGCAGTACAGAGAATTTGGTCCACTGTATTTTGATACTTCTAGCAGAAACCAGAAACTTCACAGGTATATGAAAATGGAAAAAATAAAAAATAAAACCTGCACTATTTTGAACCTCAGGAAAAATTTGTATCAGGTAGGATTTAAGTTTTGGTTGAACTTTGGGTCAAATCTTATTTAATCCTCACTGATCCTCATGGAGTCTACCTGCCTGTTTAGCTCTCGTCACCATGAACGCTCACCTCCAGTTGTGCGGGAGGAAGGAAAGCCCAAACCAGCAGAACTAGGTACGGAGGTGGAGGAGGAGGCGGCATGCAGTAGTGGCACTGCTTCCCACACAGTCTTAGATCATTGATCTACATATGAACAGAGAAAGGCATAAACCATGTATTCTAGTTATGCATGTGTAACCCAGACACCTTCTGGGTATGGTGTTCTGTCCCATCTAGTGGCAACAAGACCACTTATAGAGCAATTAATGAGTCTGCTCTACAGCCTTAGATAACAAGCAATTGGCTTTTAGCTCATGCAGTAGGTGTTCCTGCACTAAGCTCCAGAGGTCCCAGACTGGGGTCTGTCAGTGTTAGACATGCTGATGTGCTGCTCCTTTGCAAAGGATCAACATAAGAAAGGAGACTATGCTACTACATACTAATGAGGGTTCTGGATCTCACTATCTTGCTCACTATAGTTTTTTTGTTTGGGGGGGGTGGGGAGGGGATTGTACCAACTACCATGACTTTCTGGAGTGTCCTTCCATGTGTGTTCAACTAGCACTTTGCAACATGCTCATCATTATGCCATCTCTGTCTGTTAAAATAGAGGGGGGTATCGAGGTGTGTTGAGCAGTTATCAGAAAAATGGAGATAATGTAGTTGGCGCAACTGCTGTGCCAGAAAAGACATTCTTGTAATCTTTAGACAATTCTTCCAGAAACTTCTTGTTACAGTTTCTCTTAGTACTATAAGCCCGAAAATGACAATTGTCCAAATATAGCTTCGTTATAGTAAGGCTCTTGAAGTAATAATAATCTTATAATACCCAGCGCTTTTACTTATGGGGACCAGTCCTGTACTTTAAGGCAAAATGAAACTGGACTCCAATGTAGGTTTTGTCTGTGTATGCATGGCAGTACTGGATCTGTAGTATTTGTGTTTTACCAACTTTACTGTATATGCCATTATGGTCACTTCATCAATATATAAAGAAGAGATAACGAAAACGTACACCTTGGATACTAAGCCATTACTGCACTCCCAACAGTGATATTTCAGTCACCCATTTACAACAAAATTTGCTCCCCTGAGCAAAACCAGAGTAAAAAGGCTTTTGAGCAAGGTGGTTCATGGGGAGAAGAAAGAGGGAATAAAACACTATCCTTCCTGCTAACTTCTCTTCAGCTGTAGACCAGCAGTCAATTTTGACTGGTGGATTCGAGCTCAAGGCTCTACTGACCATATCTTCATACTTCCAGTGGTAAATCCCCTCAACCTTCCTTTGTGCTGGTGTAGATGATACACATCTATGCAATTTCACAGTACATTTCTACAGCATGACAGGACTGCACACCACCCATGAGCGCTCTTCAAAATCTATGCCCTTTCTCTGCAATGGAGCCACACTGATTCTACTGGGTTCAGGGTCTTTTATGAACTTCATTTAGTCAATAACAGGTACTTGTGTCATGTTGCTCTGGGCATGGAGACAAGGTCCCTGTGCTTACACGTAGCTGTTGAAAAGAAGAAATGGAGGCAGCTGGAGCAGACCAATCCCTTTATAACCTTGTCTCCAAATGTTCAGTGCTGAAGGAAGGTATTTGCATAGTACCAATTGGAACTGCTGTCCAGAAGGTTGCTGAAACTCAGTGGCACTGAGGAACACAATATGAAGAAACTAACTTAAGAAGAAACTTGCCACAATATGGCAATATGAAGAAACTAACTTAAAGGTTTCTCTCTTTGTCATTGATATCAAAGGTTTCTGAGAGCATTATGCTTACAAGACAAACATGCAAGCCATACTTTTCTGCATTAGACAAGGTCAGATCACCAGATTATCTGCAAGTGTTTTGGTAGCACAGGAGGTGGGTAGTTAGGGATTTTATATATTTGCCAATTTCTTGTTTTAATAACAATCAATTAACCTTACATTTATAAAGGACTTTTCATCTAGAAGTACCTTAAAATATCTATGAAGTGTAGTAAGTGACTGTACTAAAAACCTGGTTATACAAATATTGTATATGGTACAGGATTTGATTCAACTTCATCCATTAGTAAAGTACATCCACATCTGGAGAATGCACTATTAAACAGCTGCTATGTGGCCCTAACGGACCATGTAAATGAAGAATACCATATACAACTGCAACTAAAGGAGAAATTTAGTTTAGCAAAATGTAATCACCCAAGATGGAATTTGGCCAGGACCTTCGAGTAAACACTCCATTTCTTATGGAAAAGGATCATGCAAGTTTTTAAAATGACAAGTGGTGAGCAGTTCAGTGTAACACTATACCTCCAGTAGTAGAGAGTAGAAATTGGTTCTGTTGCAACTCAGAGAGAAGAGTGTGACTCACTGAAATACCAGATCAGTTCTTGAAGAAGCTTGGGATGTGTGAAACACGAAGAGAACCAAGTACTGAACCAGAGCAAACCTGCTTGGCTTGTGATACCTGCCAATATTACAACTTGAGGGTATATGGCAGTGGTGTACAATGTAAATGTTATAACAACCTAAGCCTCCATGACAAAAAAAACTACAAAAAAATTAAAAACCAAGAACATTTGATATTATTAATTACATGTTACCATATTTCTATTAACTATAGCTAAATTTTTTATGATGGTATGATGTTTTAAATTATCAAAATATAGAACATACATATTCTGGATATACATTTAAATATGTAATTACATATTGTGCACTTAGCTTAATATTAACTGCCTATAATGCAACAGATCAGCTCCAAGTTATAAATTTCAATATCTTTTGTAACCGTAATCTAGTTCAGTTCCCAACACTGAAAGTGTCATTTATAATTGATGAGATACTGTAATCACATGGAGTGAAGTTCAGCCTCTCAGTTAAACCAGAGCAGGAATTCGCAATGGATTGTACCTTTCCCACAAAAGCTTATGCTGAAATAAATTTGTTAGTCTCTAAGGTGCCACAAGTACTCCTGTTCTTTTTTCTGGTGCATTGTGACACTATCTGGCGTCACATTAAGTTTACATTAAAGATATTCAAAATAAAAGACAAAGAAAACGTTAAAAAGAGGAGCTATTTCAAAAACCAGGAATTATAATATGTAAACTTCCTGGATTTGAAGGTGGAAATGAGACAAAAGGCGTGCTCTGTTGGGGCTCTAATTTTGGTGCTATTTTTGGTAAATTTGCTATTCATTATTTTTTGTTACCAGCTTAAAATACTGGAAGAATATGTGTAAGAGGACAGGCAAATTGGAACTAACCAATCACAGACAAAGAAAACCTCAGAGTGTAACCTGCTGATATACCTACTGTCCATGAGTTCTGAAACGGCCTTAACCCCAGGTTTACTGCTGCTTAGTGGAGAACAAAGATCTTCTTTAAGCTAAAAAACTGACGAAAGGAGACCTGCTGTAAATAAACCCTCAAACTGGCTTCAGCTTCCTGCAACTCTGACCCTCATCTTGTAACATGACTTCCGCAGACAATACAGCTCGCTTTACTATTTCCAGCCCAAGTTTTGCCCTTCCTTCCTTAGTCACAAAAGCCCCACAGCCAGGAGAACAACTGTAGGGTTCTGCTGGGGTAATAGGGCAGGATTTGGATCAGCACAATGAGAATCAGCATGCCCCTGTTAATGACAGAACTCTGCATTTGATTTCAATATGCTTGCAAGAGGGGCTGGTGAATCCATGTGGTCATTGGCCATTTCCCCCCATACAGGAGTCCACGGGGTGAGAGCAGTTCCTGTAGACTCACAGGAAATGCTCAAGTGTGGCTCCAGTGTCCTGTAGTCTGTGAAGGAAGGATTTATTTCTTCTTGATCTTCCTAGAAATTTTAGTGGCACAGCCCAGCCAGGCAGGCTGCATCCTTGGTTCTAGGATTCAGCTCCTCATATTTAATATTTTATATAGGTATATAATATTATTTAAAGGTAACTACTGGTGATTTGCTCATATTTTATAAGGGCCCTTAGAATTGCAATGAGGAAACCTTTGGCTGAGGAGAAATCTAAGAACACAAGAGAGATTGAGAGGAGAATTTCCCCAGAAAATAACTTTTGAAGGGAATAACCATTATTCTTGTGTAATCTAAGCCAGAGATTCAACATATGCCAAAAAAATGCCAACATGTAAAAAATCGTTCTGGATTTAGTGATCGAGGTGTCTCTATTATACTTGGGGGGAGAGTTAAAGTATGACTTTGGGGATAGTTTGACTGTGAATTGACTTTTTGTAAAAAACAAAAACAACCCTCACCACCCCCAAATCAAGGCTTTCACAGAAGACAATATTGAGGACAAAGAGGAAGTGAACGTGTAACAGGCTACATACAACAGTCCTACTATTAACAGTAATTTGTCTCTCTACCTCTAGAACAAAAGATGTTTAAACAAAATGGGTATCACAGAACTTACGTTTTCTCTGGTAGCACTACCACAGCTGAATACCACTGTATGTTAACATTTCCATAGCACAGCCTTTCCATTAGCTCCACTATAGATAATTCTGTATATTTTAATTAAGTTCCTAGATTCTACAGTTTCTAGTAACATACAGGTAGTGCATAATAGTGATCTGATCAGCTGTGCAACCTCTGTGCACTATCCATTTTTTTCTGAGTCAGTATTTTGAATATTAACGTGCTCTGAATGTATCATACTACCTAACGAGTGTTATACAAATCTATTAAAAAAATAGATTTAAAATATAAATATTGGGCTTTTTCAAAGTGTCTAATATTCACTAAACTTATGAGGACAATTATAAAATGAGAAAATAATTCATGGTTCCTTCCAACCAAAAACTACATGGTCATTTTCAAAAACTAAATATACATGAATATGACTAAAGCTTGATGCTGAAAACACCTAAGAGTAACTTTACCCATGTGACTAGTCCCATTGAACTCAATTGTACTGCTCATGCTTGTAAAATTAATTTCACTCAAACATTTATGGAATTGGAACCTAAAACTCCAATCCTGCAATCTACTTTCATCCCAAACTCTCACAACAGATGAGAGTTTGGACAGATTAAAATCTAAAAGACCAAGCCCTATGTATCATTTTTGAAGGCTTTCTTATATTAATAAAAGCCACAATGCATCAGCAAAATGTGCAATTATTTTTCAGGTGCAACAAGGTCTGTGCACATGGAAAATGTACTCCGCGTGTTTTGATTTTTGTTCCCTGTGCATCAGTAATTAGGGCACGTGAAAATCTGTTGCAATAAAAAATAAAACACATTTCAGGTGTCATATGAAAGTTGAGTTTATAAGGAGTAAGGTTCAGACTTACAACTGTTAGTAATCTCTGGAAATGAACATGATTTATCAAACATCAGTAACCACAAGTAGAAAATAATCTTTCCATCTAGTGACCACCAGGATGATGACAAACTTTTATTTCCTCTTAGAAGCCCATAGCCAGGTTTTGTATAGAAAAATCTATCAGTGCCAGTCTGAGGAGATAAAATCCCTTCCAATGGTTAAAAGAGGCAAAAAATAAATAAAACTGAGAAATGATGACACCTGCAAGTGATGGTACTGTGAATTTTACAAATATTTATGGTTTTGTTAGTAATGAGTAAGAAAGATTGAGAACAGTGGAGGTAAGGGTTACAAATCTGTAGTTTGCAAATTTATATAAGCATATTCTCCATATATATGATTTTGCAGTAACCACGAGAATATGAACTACAGGAAGGAAAGCAGAGAGACAAGCAATAAACATTCCCCACCCCTCCTTATGCAAAGCTACAAGAACATTAATGATTTTTGTTTCCTGTAGAAGCTCTCGGATTTTAAACCAAAGTACATTTCCTGCTTCCTTGATGGACTTATTTTTGTCTGTTTATTTGGTATCAGTGCAATTCAAAACTAGTTTTTGTTTTTTTTCCCCCTTAACACATTCCAATTGTTGGCAATCCACAGAATGATTGAAATTAAAACAGGACCAACACAATTTTTATTTCATTCAGAAGCAATTGGTAAAATTCCTAACTATGAGGGATATTATATTTGTTAAGCCTCTATCTCCCCCCCCCTTTTTTTTTAAATTGCAAATACTACATCAGTAACTTCCAATAGATACACCTTTTGACTACAGACAGGTAAACTGAACCTAAGAACTAGTTCAGTGCAGTCATCCACTGTTGCATAAAGAAGGCAGGCCATGAAGGACCCAGGGTGTTTGCGTAGCCAATGTTACTAAGCCCGGGACTTGGCCCACTAGCTATAGTTATACATACATAATCAATCTTATGCTTCAGGGCATAAGCTGTTTGCCACAGGGCTCAAAAGGAAAACTTACCCTCACCCATGTACAGCACTGCAGAACTGGCCATTGATTTACAGTCTCTCTTCCCCTCCTCTCCTGCCCTCCCCACCTTCCAAGCCACTTTCAAGGCAGGATACCAGATGTGATGGCTTGATCTGACATGGCAAGTTTAATGTTCCAATATGTGTAGTGGAAACAGAAGCCCAGGAAGAGCGGGTCACGGGTGGAAAATGTTGATTGCAGACAGGTAGGAGTCACAGTGGGGCACAGACTGAAGATCATCCAGCTGCTGGTTGGAGCTTGGAAAGCAAATGGTAGTAGCTGGACAGAGTGCTGTGTCACATGCACATGAAAATAAGTCTCCCACTGGATTTGGATTTTCAGTAGGAGTCTTAAATGAGGTTAACCCCTAAGCCTTTTGAGATTCACTCATCATCACCTTTAGTTCATTAGTTCCAGCAGATTCAGAATTAAGTGAAAACATTTGTCAGATGGGAAAATCCAGGCTTCAGGTGTTAGAAAGTATTTTACATAGATAAAATTTTAGAACAATTTTATTTTTCTCTTCCTTCAAATCATAGCAGGCAACTGCTCCAGATTTTGAGCCTTATTCCTAATTAATGCATGAAGGTCTCTATAGCCTACATAGTCTGGCATTCTTGCTCATTAATTGAAGGGATTTACAGAGTAGAAAATAAATCTCTTATTTACTATGAATGAAAATTCTTGTTTACCCATTGACTTCAGTGAGTTTTCCCTAAGAACAATATGGAATTCAGGATTTGGACCTGGATTTTACTTTTTAAACTATTTGTGTAAAACGAGAAATTTATTTTCCTGAAATGTAATTAACCATTCCCTATACTGTATCTCTGTTTGATTGATTGCTCCAAAAGCTGTCCATATATTTATTTATTTCTATGAATAAATAAATAAATAAATAAATAAATAAATAAATAAAAAGCTGGACATGTAAGGGCCAGATTGTGAACCTATCCTCACACTGGTAAGCAGTTATTACAGGAGTAATCCCACTGAAGTCAAAGGGATTATTCCTGCAAGTAACTGCTCACTAGTGTGAATAAGGGGTTTAAAACTAGAATTTAAAATTAAGGGCCAGATTTGACCAGCCTTTACTTAGATTATGTAAAATAATGCATGTAAAAATACTTTGCAAGCAATTTCATTGAATCATTAATCAAACTGAATGCGAGGAACAGACTCTCGCCATACGTTTTTAGATGTTGAAATGCACCTACAAAGTTTTGCTCTAAACAATAAAATAAACCATCAGCTACCAGTCCCCCAATACACTGCAGAAGTTTGCCGTGTGGGTGTACTAAACTGTTGAAGGGATAACACCATAATTATTACCAACAGCAACAACTTTAGTAAACATTGTCAAATAAAATACATCATTTATATCAAAGTTTCCCACCCTGTGAACTTTCAGGTGACTGGGCTGAACAAAATGGGTGCAACTTTTTCATAGGTTGAAAACCCCAAAAGGGAAATGCAGGTACTCTACAAGAAAAATGATACTGGGAGACTGGTGAAATCCAGCTTATGCTAGATGGTGAAGGTGAAACAAGAAAAGGAACGTGATCAACAAAAGAATCTTGGAAATAGAAGAAATGATTTCATGAATCAGAAACTAAAGTTCATTAGTCAAAGCAACACAAAAGAGCACTGAAAAGATACAAACATTGGAGGTTAGCTGCAGGAAGCTCAGAAATACCATGGAGATTAGGAAATGCAGAAGAAAAATATTGCCTGGAGACTATTTTACTGAGAATCAGCATTACCAAGAGACGTATGAAGGAAAATAAGGTAGGAGTGTCAGGTAAATAATTTAATTTACAAAGCAGGGAAGAGGCAGTCAGTACTGTTCAGGAAAGTACTATTTCAACAGTAGACTAACACTGAATTGTGGCAGAGAAATAGCAAATATAGGGTCAAATTAAGGCTCCAACAAGGCAAGATGTACTAGGATGGCAGGAAGAAGTATAGCACCTGAGTGCTACATCTGTTGTAGCCAGGAGCATATATAATATTTCAAGGGACACTGGGGGAAAAGTGTGCTCACTTGCCTAACAGACATAGTTTGCACTTCCCCCAGTAAAGCCTTTTAGCTGATGACTGACACAGAGCTGGGGAATTCCCAAACCCTCCCAGCCATTATTTGTATTACTATAGTACTTAGAAGCCCTAGTCATAGACCAGGATGCCATTGTTCTAGGTGCTGTACAAAATGTGCTTGTCTCTTGGACAGTATGTACTGCTGAGGTAGTGCTGACTCCCCCTTATGCTCCTGAAACACAAGTAGCCAAATTATAGCTGCCTCCTGTTCAAGAGGGCAATGGATATAAAAAGAGTCTGCCTGCATCCCTTGTGCACCAATGATGGAGTGGCCATAATTTGTCCCATAATTACTATAGAAATGTCACAGACCAGGAATTGTTTATGCCGATGAGGCACTTGTAAAACAGCAATGACAGCTAAATCACAGAAGAATTATATACCCATAATACAGTGAAAGGAAGATCTGTGGAACAACCAGGGAACAGTGGATATTTTTTCCAAACGTAATATGGGACTATTACCTTACATAGTCTGTTGATCAGCAGATGGTATATGAAGTATAGCAAATACCTGGCAATAAGTTTGAATTGCTGAACATTAAAAGGTAAATAATCTTACAATCACATTTCCAATGTTTGTGAAGGCAATTAATGGACTAGTGAACAATTAAACTTATAAAATGAAAAGGTTGGATTTGAAAAGGTTGAGTTCAAATGCATGTAAAATGAGAGAAAGAAAAATGAAAAAGTGAAAACTTCTGAATAAAAGAAGTGCATTAGTTATGAACAATCCCTGCTTGTTCTACTGAGGCCCCTATCACAAATGATTAATTCTCTAAAATTACAATTCTTTGCATCAGATGTGTTAAATTTTTTTGTAACATATCTCTTATGTAATTTACACAGGATTCAGGGCAGGTTCTGCCACCTTTACTCATAATGAGTAGTACCTTACTCTGTTCTCTTGATTTCAATGAATTACATGAGGTACAGCTCCATGTGGGTTAAGGTGGCAGAATCTCAACTTTAGTATTCATCTAAGGCCTGATTCTGCCACAATTTCTCATACTGAATAGGCTCACTGAAATCAACAACACTATTTGCATGTAAGGCACTGGAGTGTGAAAGTCTGTCCTCAAATGGATTTCTCTCTGAATAGTTGTCCCGTCTGAGATGGAACAAGTAAAATCTGTTTCTGAACTGTTTTAACTTGCATTTCAAGTATTGTCTCAATATAATCCCAAATTCCTAAACTCTAATCTTAGCAGTGAAAAAGTGTCAGTTATGCTCAGCCAGTTTCTCTCTCACAGTAGCCTCATTCAAAAAAAAAAAAAGTGTGTGTGTGTGTGTGTGTGTGTGTGTGTGTGTGTGTGAGAGAGAGAGAGAGAGAGAGAGAGAGAGACCTCTACTGCATCCTTAGGATATAAAAAACATTTTCTCCAAGTTATTTTCTGCTGGGTTTTTGCAGGTTCTGTTGAAATTTTAGTCTCACATCCCTCTTTGCTCAAGAGATCCTTGGCAAGCTCTTTGGGGGACTTGAATAGTAAAGTCATATGAGGCTGTTTCTCCTTTCTGCATGAAGTGAGAGTGAAGGATGATTCTTTGTCTGCAGGAAATAACAGATTTTTGATATTTCATATTAAAAAAAAAATCAAGCTCCTCTACCCCAAAAATGTATAATGCTTT
The DNA here is from genome assembly GCF_002925995.2 of Terrapene triunguis. Lineage (NCBI taxonomy): Eukaryota > Metazoa > Chordata > Testudines > Emydidae > Terrapene > Terrapene triunguis. Next base: position 66,058,818 of record NW_020664420.1, on the reverse strand, counting down.
TCTTCTGCTTAACCTTTTCTGCAAACCTGGAGTTTACTCGCAGCATGCTCCCCAAAATTCTCTAGCTAGCTCTGTCTGAGAATGTAGTACATGACTTTAAAGACACTTTAAAAAAAAATCACAAAAAAAGCCATTATTGTTGCCCTTTTGACAAGCAGTAGCAAAATGTGGGCCTTGCAGATCAGTTTCCCATTTGAAGCAGAAATCAGTGACATTACACTAAAAAAAACTTGAGTCAATTTGTTTATTTGTAAAATGTACACAAGCCCTCTTTCCTTAAAACAAAGGTGGTCACAAACTGCATAAAGACAACTGTCTCTTGCAGAAATCACAGCTGAAGCACCACTGCCCTGTTACAGAGGCTTGGTCTACACTACCAACTTATGTTGGTATAACTACGTTGCTTAGGGGTGTAAGCTACTGAGCAACGTATTTATTCTGACCAAACTCCCTCCCCCCAACCCCCTTTGTGTAGACAGCACTATGTTGCCGGGATGGTTTTTCCCGTCTACATATCTACCGCCTCTCGGGGAAGTGGAGAAGTTCTTCCATTGGGGTAGGTAGAGTCTTCATGAAGTACTGCAGCGGCACCGTAAATATAGACAAGCCTGTAGAAGCAGCTGTTTTAGTGCCTGCCCTATTTGGACTTTCAATCCTATTTGCTTAACATATATTTTTCTATTCCTGCCTCTGCCCCCCAGAGTGGACGAAATCACAATCTTGATTATATTGATTGCTTCAGGAAAAAACTTGACTGCATAGAAATTGGTGTAATAAAACATATTACCTCAACCAACATAGACTTTGTGTTTCAATCCACACAGCCTCCTTAACAAGGGCCTGTGTGTGCTTATATATATCTATGATCCTAATCTGTCATTAGCACCTTTTGCTGCAAAACTATTTTAACTGGTATGCCAAGCTTCTGATGACTATAATCTTAATTGTTTGTTGACCAAAAAAATTAAGGAAGATCTATATTAACAAGAAATTTTGAGAATGCACACATGGATAATCTTGCCTGTTATTACATCAAACATCAAATCAGTGCACCAATGTACAGTAACCTGAGGTGCTGGTATTTTCTTTATACAATAGTTTGGACCATCAAAGCTTAGTTTTCCTCAAGCATTATCACAAACAGATGTTCTCAAGACTCATCCAGCAAACTTCAGACTCTGAAATCTTCAAGCAGTGCCTAAAATTAACGTGGAGGATACCTGCAAAAATAATCTACGAGCAACAATCCAGCTAGGTATTTATTATGATGCACTCATCACCATGGTATCAAGTGCATAACATAATTACAGGGTTCTACCACATGGGCTAAAGTTGGTCTTTGGTTCTCTTACTTTTTCCATCAGACTGGAGATAAAATGTAAAATATTATTATTGGTAATATTTTTATCAAAAAAAAGTTATGATTAAGAGATGAATCTCATCCTGAAGACCTTGAGAGTTTTTGTTTTCCTATTCTCTTGTGAAAGGACATTCTGAAGCCTAAGCAAGCCACTGCATAAGGTTTGTTTCATGCTTCCACAAAACCTAGCAGACTGCTGCATTCAGTGGGCAACTGAATCTTTACAAAACTGAAATCTTGTAAACTTGCTGTGCTAAATCATATTTAAGCTGAAGACCCCAACTAACATATAAAGACAATAATGTCAAACTTGGATATACAAGCATTAAGAAATGGTTGTGACAGAAGTTGCTGAAAAACCCAGTGGAGAAAAGAAAATGAGGTATTGTTTGTCTGAATAAGTAGCAAAGGGGAGCTCCAGTGAAGCATTAGAGAGTGACAGTGAAGGCAGGGCCGGCTCCAGTCACCAGCCTACCAAGCATGTGCTTGGGGCGGCACCTGGAGAGGGGCGGCGCTCAGGGTTGGGGTTTTTTGTTTTTTGTTTTTAAACATACTGGGGCTGTTGAGGCGCCCGGCGGCGCTCCGGCCCGAGAGCGTGCCTGCAACCGGGCTCGCCGGCCGCTGGGGAGAGCGGAGCTGCAGCGGGCTCACCGCCCTCCCCCGGCGCTCCGGCCGGCCGGGGAGAGCGGGGCCGCAGCGGGCTCGCCGCCCTCCCCCGGCGCTCCGGCCGGCCGGGGAGAGCGGGGCCCCGGCCAGGCTCTCCACCCTCCTCCCGGCACTCCAGTCGGTCGGGGAGAGCGGGGCCCCGGCCGGGGAGAGCGGGGCCGCGGCCGGGGAGAGCGGGGCCGCGGCCGGGCTCTCCGCCCTCCTCCTGGCGCTCCGGCCGGTCAGGGAGAGCGGGGCCCTGGCCGGGCTCTCCGCCCTCCACCCGGCGCTCCGGCTGCCGGGGAGAGCGGGCCCGCGGCCGGGCTCGCCCCCCTCCTCCTGGTGCTCTGGCCGGCCGGGGAGAGCGGGGCCCCGACTGGGCTCTCCGCCCTCCTCCCGGCGCTCTGGCCGGGCGGGAAGAGCGGGGCCCCGGCTGGGCTCTCCGCCCTCCCCTGCCGCGCTCCCCGCCTGGGGCGGCGGGAGGCTTTTTTGCCTGGGGCAGCAAAAAAGCCAGAGTCAGCCCTGAGTGAAGGTGAAGTCCCCCTACTTCAAACTGTGCCTATTTATGCACAAGCAAGCATCACACTCAGAGTAAAAAAAAAAAAAAAAAAAAGCTAGAAGCAAAAACTGATTTAACCTATGAAAATGGTGACATTACAACAGCTGGAATAGTTTGACTTCAGGAAAACATATGGAGCTCCTCAAATGTTAATATTTTTTAGGGGACGGAGGGTGCAAATTGCCAAAGAATTAACGATATGTACAGATTCTTTAAAAAAAAAATGTAAAAGGAAAAAATTGCAAAATATAAAAGGAATTATACACACAAGTGATGTCCTTGTGTGAACTTACTTTATGTTCCTTCCCCGATTATCTTAACTTTTATTTCTCTCAACAAAGTCAGCTACATGACAATGTTATAATTATAGAACTAGTTCCTATAGCTCCAGCTGAAATCAGCTGAGGATCTAACCCACAATCTTTAGGTCAAGATTTTAACAACATTTAAAGCATTGTTTTATAATTGTTAATGTACCAGTGTTTTCTAAAGCTATCATTTAAAAGAAAAGGTTCAACAACTCAATGCAGCAATTAGAACTGCTGTGCTGTAACGTCTGCAATGTTTTAGTTTTATTATATACACAGATCTATGTGTTGGGTAGGGCAAATTGACATAGTGGATGCACTACTGATTTGTCAGCATCAGTTGTGCACTTTGTAAAGTTCCATGTCTTAAGTGGGCAATTTTTTTTCTAAGATATGCTACACAAATAGTAGCATAGCTATCATATAGAGTCGTCTTCCAGCTAATTCACCAAACAGAACATGAAAACAGGTTACAGCTGGAGTCGTCACAGGTACTCCCTCAGCAGGTTCTTAGATTAAAAATAAAACTGGACCAACAGTACACTTAACACACAACTAAGACTCATTTTACTTATTTACCAAAAGTAGATAGCAGCTACCAACAATAGTAATATAATTTTATCCTAACAGTATTGTAAGCCTCAATTTGCCATTTGTAGTCATGTTTGTCCCAACCTATTAAAAAACCCTTTATTTTATTTTATTTTTAGTTGGGTGAAGTATTAGAAGGTCAAATGTTTCTTATCCATCTGTTACCAGTATGCCATTCATATCACTTCATAACCAGAGGCAGTTTCATCCACAGTGCTCTGTGATTGCTTCATACAATATACCAGCTTCCTAAGTGTGCCAAGCAAGACTGCTGTGCAAACCAGCTTGTTCTTCTCTCTGAACTAATTGTGTCCACTGGGCCAAGTTAATGTAATGGTTTTTCCGTATCACCTTTGCCAACTATGACAGCTGTTGCAAGGAAGCCTGCAGTGTATAATCTGATGCTTATGGACTCAGCCTCAGTTGTGGCTATGCAAGACATATCAGGGTAATGTGCTCCTCTAAAAGGGTGCCAGCACATGGTATTAAAAATTTTATTAAGATGATGTTAAAAAAAATAGTGAACAGAGTTTGAGCATAGAAGTTTCTGCTTATCAGGGAATAACACAGATTATCGAGGGTGCAAAGTTTGGTTTAAGATAAGGTGGCATGAGGAATACATAATCTGTAATATCCCCGATTGGGGGTAAAAGGTTGATGGGTCAAAGTACAGGTATTGAGATATGAGGGTATGAAGTTCATAAAGTGGCTATGTTCGGGTGTGGAGTATAATGAGTGGATATGATGATGAGGATGGATTGACCCTCATTTGGTGAGATTTAATGTTTAGGGAGTTTATGGTTCCAGTTCATATAATCCAATGGAGAAGGTCACTTGGTCCCTTTCTCGTAGAGGGAGAATGATGTCACTCTGGCTCACGCCTCCTGGTACTGTCGGTGGCCGGTGATGTGCTCAATGTAGATGTCCCTGGACCATCGGATGGCGTCTGAGACCATGAGGCGCCACATGAGACGTGCATAGCGTCGACCGATCCCGCAGGTCCGCAGCACACGCTCGTTGCAGGGGTCCCAGGCGCCCAGGGCTCCGACAATCAGGGCGTCCATCTGCACCTCGTAGCCCTTCGCTCTCAGGGTGTCAGCCAGGGGGGCGTACTTTTCCAGCTTACGAGCTCGGGCTTCGCAAAATGCCGGAGTCCTGTTCTCAAAGGAGACCGTGACATCGACGAGGATGATCTTTTTCTGGGCCTCGTCGGTGACGACCACGTCAGGTCGTAGCTGGCTGTCCGTACCGGGGATGGTGCAGTTCACGGAGATCTCCCCCAGGCGTGGCGCGATGGCTTTCACCAGGTGGTTCTGGATGGCATTGTGGCGCAGCTGCCAGGCTCTGGAGTGGAGTCTGCAGCTGCACAGGACGTTGGGCAGGGTCTCGTTGGGGTAGCCGCAATTCCTGCAACGCTTGTCTCGGTTCCCGTGGCGGACGGCTCCGTTGAGCGGGACGCAGTTGAGCCGGGCACGGTGGATGAACCGCCAGTCGGCGAAACGGGTGAAGCCGCCCCCCGGCGAGGAAGTGGTTGCTGGCATCCCACTTGCTGGTCAACTCAAAAGCTTTACCCTGGTCCGGTTTATGCTTCAGGGTTTCCACGTACAGCGAGTGGATGGCGGCCTTCAGAGTCCTCTCCAGCAAGCCCCTGGCCGTCAGGGTGACGATGGTGTTGTCGTCGGACCTGATCTGCGGCACCCGGACTCCCAGCTCCTGGCGCTCCTCGCAACACTCCCAGCGGCAGCCGATGCGCTTCCCCAGGCAACGCGTGGCGTTGTGAGTGCAGGACCACAGTGAAGCGATGTCACACCCATCCCGTCCAAATTCCCCATCCAGGGAGCCGCTCAGGAAGGTGGCGATGTCTTGGTTCGAGAGGGCTCTGCCGATCCGCTTCTCTGTCGCATCACGCAGGGCGTTCGCCGCAATGTTCCTCACCGTCGGGACATGTCAGCAGGCGGAAGGCGTGTAGTAAACACAATCAATAAAATCATATGGCTCACTTTATAAGCTATGCCTGGCATACATGTGTTTTTACTTTTGAGTCTCTCAACACCCCCGCCCCCCATTATCTATTTACTGCCTATATTGGTGGAGCTAAACATAAATGATTCTGCACCTATCGGGGGGAGGGATAGCTCAGTGGTTTGAGTATTGGCCTGCTAAACCCAGGGTTGTGAGTTCAATCCTTGAGGGGGCCACTTAGGGATCTGGGGCAAAATCAGTACTTGGTCCTGCTAGTGAAGGCAGGGGGCTGGACTCGATGACCTTGCAAGGTCCCTTCCAGTACTAGGAGATAGGATATGCCAACTTCTGTTGGCCAACTTCTCACCAACAGAAGTTGGTCCAATAAAACATATTATTTCACCCACTTTGTCTCTCTAATATCCTGGGACCAACACATCTACAACATTGTGAAGAAATGTCCTTTTGACAACTGAAATTGGCCTTTCAATGTATGCAATATATATTAGCTTTACCTAACAGTTAGTTATCCAATTCAAAATAATACCAATAAATTTTTTGGTAAAACACTTTTCTGCCTTTCAAATGTTCTGTGTGGTAGAAATCTCAATCATGACAGTTTAGATACTTCTACAATTTTCCATTTTTTAATTCTTTTAAATTTTTTTTTATTCAGCCTTTTCAGCAATCTCACTTGCTTTTCCTATAATACCTCTTTTTCAGCTGTTGTCATATCTGCCTCAGTCTCCCTTTCTGGCACTAAAACTGGTTTCCTATATTTCAAAAGTGAAGTTACTGTGTTAGTATTGATGACCGAGTCAAGGGTGGTCTGTCCTAGTGATTGAAACAAGAATCTGGCCTACCAGTCAGAGATGAATCCAGAGAGGGCAGGACCTGGGCAAAGTCAAGGGCTGTAGCCGGATTCAAGAAACCAAAGCCTAAGCCGAAGGGTTCACTGGAGTCACAGTCAGAAGGCGGGGCCAATGGCCTGAGCCAGGAGTCAGGTACAGGCTGGAGTAGGACCAGGTACAGGCTGAGGCAGGAGCAAGGCCAGAGACAGCATAGGTAGGGACTGAACCAAGCACAGCTGCAGGCTAGGAATGCATTGAGCAACCACTGCCAGCTGCTGCTGCTGAGCTTAAGTATCAGCCTGCTAACTCCTTCAACCAATTAGGTGATGCAGTAAGACAACTTCTATCAGGACCAGCTGTGCTCATCAGGTTGCTAAGAGACTGACTCTGCTGCAGGCTAGGCCAATAACTGTTAGCTTATACTTGGGACCAAAGCCACTTCCAACACATTTAAGCCTCTATTAAGCATCAAAAATTTGTAATAACAGTTCTTCATCTCTGATCTTGTCTGAACTCCAATACTTGGAATGTAACTATTATGTGTATCTGGTATGTGAATGAATTGTCTACAGCTGTTCTCTTTCATACTTCTAACATCAAATATACTTTATTCTAGACCAGTGGTTCTCAAACTTTTTTTTTCGCGGACCACTTGAAAATTGCTGAGGGTCTCGGCGGACCACTTAATGATCTTTCCAAATGTTGTTTGTACAGTTAGCTAAGTATTGTAAAGTACTTTGGATAAAAGCGCTATATAAAAAAAACCTTAAAAATAAATAATTTTTTTTGTTTTGTTACAAATAAAAGCACACAACTCATTTTAATATCAATAGTCTTACCTTTCTAATGCAACAGATATGCCCTCTCTCCCCTGCTGCAGTGGCCCCCGAGTTGGGGCTGGGAAGGAAGGGGGTCTCTCCAGGCGCACACTTTAGAGAGACCTGTCCGCGGACCACCTGAATGGAGTTCGTGGACCACTGGTGGTCCGCAGACCACAGTTTGAGAACCTCTGCTCTAGACCTTCCATAGGACCATGGCAATTGGAAATTAATCATAGAATCACAGATTATTAGGGTTGGAAGAGACCTCTGGAGGTCATCTAGTCCAATCCCCTGCTCAAAGCAGGACCAACACCAACTAAATCATCCCAGCCACGGCTTTGTCAAGCCAGGCCTTAAAAACCTCTAAGGATGGAGATTCCACCACCTCCCTAGGTAACTCATTCCAGTGCTTCACCATCCTCCTAGGGAAATAGTTCGTCCAATAGTCAATCCAACCTAGACCTCCCCCACTGCAACTTGAGACCATTGCTTCTTGTTTTGTCATCTGTCATCACTGTCCAGCTCCATCCTCTTTGGAACCTCCCTTCAGGTAGTTGAAGGCTGCTATCAAATCCCCCCTCACTCTTCTCTTCTGCAGACTAAATAACCCCAGTTCCCTCAGCCTCTCCTCGTAAGTCATGTGCCCCAGCCCCCTAATCATTTTCGTTGCCCTCCACTGGACTCTCTCCAATTTGTCCACGTCCCTTCTGTAGTGGGGGGACCAAAACTGAATGCAATACTCCAGGTGTGGCCTCACCAGTGTCGAATAGAGGGGAATAATTATAATCACTTCCCTCGATCTGCAGGCAATGCTCCCACTAATACAGCCCAATATGCTGTTGGCCTTCTTGGCAATGAGGGCACACTGCTGACTCATATCCATCTTCTCATCCACTGTAATCCCCAGGTCCTTTTCTGCAGAACTGCTGCTTAGCCAGTCGGTCCCCAGCCTGTAGCGGTGCATGGGATTCTTTCTTCCTAAGTGCAGGACTCTGCACTTGTCCTTGTTGAGCCTCATCAGATTTCTTTTGGCCCAATCCTCCAATTGGTCTAGGTCACTCTGGACCCTATCCCTATCCTCCAGCATATCTACCTCTCCCCACATCTTAGTATCATCTGTGAACTTGTTGAGGGTGCAATTAATCCAATCATCTAGATCATTAATAAAGATGTTGAACAAAGCTGGCCCCAGGACCAACTGCTGGGGCACTCTGCTTGATACCGACTGCCAACTAGACATCGAGCCATTGACCTGTTGAGCCCAACAATCTAGCCAGATTTCTATCCACCTTATAGTCCATTCATCCAATCCATACTTTTTTAACTTGCTGACAAGAATACTGTGGGAGACCGTATCAAAAGCTTTGGTAAAGTCAAGATACATCACACCCACTGCTTTCACCATATCCACAGAGCCAGTTATCTCGTCATAGAAGGCAATCAGGTTGGTCAGGCATGACTTGCCCTTGGTGAATCCATGTTGACTGTTCCTGACCACCTTCCTCTCCTCCAAGTGCTTCAAAATGGATTCCTGGAGTACCTCCTCCATGATTTTGCTGGGGACTGAAGTGAGGCTGACCAGTCTGTAGTTCCCCAGGTTCTCTTTCTTCCCTTTTTTAAATATGGACACTATATTTGCCTTTTTCCAATTATCCAGGACCTCCCCTGATCGGCACGAATTTTCAAAGATAATGGCCAATGACTCTGCAATCACATCAGGCAACTCCCTCAGCACCCTTCGATGCATTAGATCTGGGCCCATGGACTTGTGCACGTCCAGCTTTTCTAAATAGTCCTTAACCTGTTCTTTCATTACTAAGGGCTGCTCACCTCCTCCCCATACTGTGTTTTCTAGTGCAGCAATCTGGGAACTGACCTTGTCTGTAAAGACGGAGGCAAAAAAAGCATTGAGTACTTCAGTTTTTTCCACATCATCTGTCATGAAGGTCCAGAACTTGCTACTTACCAAGTTCAGCCAACAGGAAAGCTATTAAGAACCAAAACTACATAATTATTAATGTTAAGATAAAGGTTACGATTAAGGTTAAGATTAAGATAGTCACATTAAAAAAGGAGAAAACAACTGAACATATACAAATGTGAACAACTGGAAGCCAGAGGGGTCACCTCCCCAACATACTGCTCTCAGTGGGATGGGAATCAAACTGGAAAATCAATGAAAGAAGCTTTAGGCGGTAGGAAAATCCTGGACAGCAATTGGTTGCCATCCTGTCAGGCAAAAGAGGGGGGGGGGGACAGAGAAAGGAGCAGGAACTCTGTGTCTGCATTTCTGTAGACCAAGCCACAGGATAAACCCAAACATCATTAAAACTATGTATTTTAAAGTAAAAAGAACAGGAGTACTTGTGGCACCTTAGAGACTAACAAATTTATTAGAGCATAAGCTTTCGTGGGCTACAACCCACTTCTTCGGATGCATATTGAGTGAAACATATCGAGGAGATATATATACACACATACAGAGAGCATGAACAGGTGGGAGTTGTCTTACCAACTCTGAGAGGCCAATTAAGTAAGAGAAAAAAAACTTTTGAAGTGATAATCAAGGTAGCCAAGTACAGACAGTTTGATAAGAAGCAAGTGTGAGAATACTTACAAGGGGAGATAGATTCAATGTTTGTAATGGCTCAGCCATTCCCAATCCCTATTTAGCCCTGAGTTGATTGTGTCTAGTTTGCATATCAATTCCAGCTCAGCAGTCTCTCGTTGGAGTCTGTTTTTGAAGTTTTTCTGTTTTAAGATAGCCACCCGCAGGTCTGTCATAGAATGGCCAGACAGGTTAAAGTGTTCTCCCACTGGTTTTTGAGTATTATGATTCCTGATGTCAGATTTGTGTCCATTAATTCTTTTGCGTAGAGACTGTCCGGTTTGGCCAATGTACATGGCAGAGGGGCATTGCTGGCACATGATGGCATATATCACATTGGTAGATGTGCAGGTGAACGAGCCCCTGATGGTATGGCTGATGTGATTAGGCCCTATGATGGTGTCACTTGAATAGATATGTGGACAGAGTTGGCATCGGGCTTTGTTACAAGGATAGGTTCCTGGGTTAGTGTTTTTGTTCAGTGATGTGTGGTTGCTGGTGAGTATTTGCTTTAGGTTGGGGGGTTGTCTGTAAGCAAGGACAGGTCTGTCTCCCAAGATCTGTGAGAGTAAAGGATCATCTTTCAGGATAGGTTGTAGATCTCTAATGATGCGCTGGAGAGGTTTTAGTTGTGGGCTGAAGGTGACAGCTAGTGGTGTTCTGTTATTTTCTTTGTTGGCCCTGTCTTGTAGGAGGTGACTTCTGGGTACTCGTCTGGCTCTGTCAATCTGTTTTTTCACTTCAGCAGGTGGGTATTGTAGTTTTAAGAATGCTTGATAGAGATCTTGTAGGTGCCCTAACGCCCCTACTCTACTTGCGCTACATTGATGACATCTTCATCATCTGGACCCATGGAAAAGAAGCCCTTGAGGAATTCCACCATGATTTCAATAATTTCCATCCTACCATCAACCTCAGCCTAGATCAATCCACACAAGCGGTCCATTTCCTGGACACTACTGTGCTAATAAGCGATGGTCACATAAATACCACCCTATACCGGAAACCTACTGACCGCTACACTTACCTACATGCCTCCAGCTTCCATCCAGGACACACCACACGATCCATTGTCTACAGCCAAGCTCTAAGATATAACCGCATTTGCTCCAATCCCTCAGATAGAGACAAGCACCTACAAGATCTCTATCAAGCATTCTTAAAACTACAATACCCACCTGCTGAAGTGAAAAAACAGATTGACAGAGCCAGACGAGTACCCAGAAGTCACCTCCTACAAGACAGGCCCAACAAAGAAAATAACAGAACACCACTAGCTGTCACCTTCAGCCCCCAACTAAAACCTCTCCAGCGCATCATTAGAGATCTACAACCTATCCTGAAAGATGATCCTTTACTCTCACAGATCTTGGGAGACAGACCTGTCCTTGCTTACAGACAACCCCCCAACCTAAAGCAAATACTCACCAGCAACCACACATCACTGAACAAAAACACTAACCCAGGAACCTATCCTTGTAACAAAGCCCGATGCCAACTCTGTCCACATATCTATTCAAGTGACACCATCATAGGGCCTAATCACATCAGCCATACCATCAGGGGCTCGTTCACCTGCACATCTACCAATGTGATATATGCCATCATGTGCCAGCAATGCCCCTCTGCCATGTACATTGGCCAAACCGGACAGTCTCTACGCAAAAGAATTAATGGACACAAATCTGACATCAGGAATCATAATACTCAAAAACCAGTGGGAGAACACTTTAACCTGTCTGGCCATTCTATGACAGACCTGCGGGTGGCTATCTTAAAACAGAAAAACTTCAAAAACAGACTCCAACGAGAGACTGCTGAGCTGGAATTGATATGCAAACTAGACACAATCAACTCAGGGCTAAATAGGGATTGGGAATGGCTGAGCCATTACAAACATTGAATCTATCTCCCCTTGTAAGTATTCTCACACTTGCTTCTTATCAAACTGTCTGTACTTGGCTACCTTGATTATCACTTCAAAAGTTTTTTTTCTCTTACTTAATTGGCCTCTCAGAGTTGGTAAGACAACTCCCACCTGTTCATGCTCTCTGTATGTGTGTATATATATCTCCTCGATATGTTTCACTCAATATGCATCCGAAGAAGTGGGTTGTAGCCCACGAAAGCTTATGCTCTAATAAATTTGTTAGTCTCTAAGGTGCCACAAGTACTCCTGTTCTTTTTGCGGATACAGACTAACACGGCTGCTACTCTGAAACCTAGAATAGGGGGTAAATGGTGTGTTAATTACATTTGCTGATACTATATCTGTAGGTGTTGTAAGCACTAGGGAGGAAAGAGAAATGATAGAAGGGGATTGAAAGTGGTTAGAAATATTGGCAGGACAAGCAAAAATTAGATTCATACTTGAGAACAGCAGGCTAGACTGGATTGGAAATAGTCTGAAATACAATATTCAATGACAAATATTAAGACTTGATGGTGAAAGCTGGCCAACAAACTTATGGGCGCCAGGTTTGTATAATTTTTGGTGGTGCCCAGAACGGGACCAGGCAGAGCCGTCCCGTCTATAGGACGGACTGGGGCAACCACCCTGGCCCCCACTCTTTGGGGGGTCCTGCGCTTTAGGGGATCACGGGGTCCAGGGCGGCCTGGAGGGTTAGCGGGGGGCCTGGTGCCAGCAGCAGCAAGCGACCCAGACCCAGCCCAACCCAGCTCCGTCCCCACCCTGCTCCCATTCCACCCCTTCCCCCCAGCCCCAGCCCCAGCCCTGCCTCTTACCAGCTTCCGCCCCCGTCCCCAAGTGACACCGGGAGCCGACGGGGCGGGCTGGGGCCGGGTCACTCACTGCTGCTGGCACCAGCCCCCCCCCCACTAACCTCCCAGGACACCCTGTACCCCGCGTCCCCCTAAAGCGCGGGGCCTTCCAAAGTGCAGAAAGCTCAAATATTGGTGGAATCGGGCCCACGTTCCTAAGTATTGGTGGAGCACGGGCACCACGGGCCCATATAACTCGTCGCCTATGACAAACTAGGATACGGTATGGCAGCAAAGCGAAAAAGTGTGTTTTGGGGCCTGCACAAGAAGAAGGATCACATGATGGAGCAGAGAGGCCATAGTCATTCACTACTTGGTATTAAAGTGACAGTACCTACTGGGTACTTGTCTGGGCATTTTTGAGAAAATTTCAGACAAATTGGAGAGAGATGAGAGAAAGGCAACAACAGCAATAAAAGGGCTATAGGAACTGATTTATGAAGAACACTTGAAAGAACTATATATATATAAATCTTAGCCAAATGTAAATTCAGGGCATGTAAGATAACTGGATACAAATATTGGAAGAACAGAAACACCAAGGAAGGAGAAGAATTGTTTGTTGTAGTCCATGGGGTTACTCTAGGAGTCATGATATGAAATTAAGCCCAGGAAATTTAAACTGAATATTAGGACAAGTATTCAGTGGTCAAATCTATTAGACCGCAGGAAGATTCTCAAGTGAAGATGTGAAAACTTCATCACTTCAGTCATTTCAAAGTGGACAAAGTTGTAATAACTTCACTGTTTGGAACAACCCTCCAGTGACAGAGATTAACCAACACCAGTAGATTCTTCTATCAGTAATTTCTATGATCCTATGAACTTTTTGACAGAATACGTGTCTCTAATTCCACTTCCAAAACAACAGCTAGCTCTGGCCATAACTGAGTTCTCAAAATGCAGGATGCTTGGCTTGCTCATGTTCATGTTGATCCCTAGAATGCTCTTCCACCACCTTATGGTAGCAGCATCAAAGCACTGGGAAAAAACAAAATGTAGGATATGCTTGTGTATAGAGTGTTCTTTTATATGCTTTACAAGCAAAAATGTGGAAGGTTTCTCCCACTTTGAGCCTCCATACTGACTGTAGGTTGCACTCATCAGAAAAATAGGATAAATCCTTTACTACACTGTATAAGTTCACAGAGAGTAAAACCAAAAAGGAAATCTGCTCTGAAGCTCTGACAAGCCTTGTGTGTGATACGAAAGATCAAACTGAATATCTGGCAACACAGACACACCAGCTAGCATCTCTGTTTCTCTGCGACACACGGGCTTTTGAGGTAAGAATATGATCCAGACCTTAAGATCCAAAGTCATTTTCAATGGCATTTTACTATGCTTAAAATAGAGACTGTGACAAATACTGCAGCTTTTCAGACAGATTTGTGGAATAAAGCAGCCAGAGAGCTTGCAGCCTGACTCTGCACATGATTAAAAAGAGCAAGCCACAGAGGACATATCAAGTCCCCTCTGACCTTAATGCTGTTGATGTTTACGCATGAGCCTCCCCATTCAGCTGAAGATAAGGAATGACAGACAGTACAACAAATTAGTGAAGGTCAATAGAGCGGGAGGCAGCAGTTAATCAATTAGCAAAGCAAACCCTCTGTTACAGTATCCAGTCCTGTATTTTGTCAGTATAATCAACTGCCTGACTCATGTAGTCTACCAAACTTGACCTGTTTTTGCATTGTCTAATTGACTGATGCCTTGAATTTCATGAACTTTTGGTGTTCTAGAATTTAAGACTTAATATCATGCCACCAAAAGGCAGACATCTAATTAGCCTGTCTCCAGATACCTCAGTAAAGTGGAATTCCATCCAACCATGACAAAACCCTTGCTTTGAAGAAGGTGTTTACAAGCTATTTATTAACTCTATTGGGTGCTAGTAAAGTCACTGTGGTGAGAGGATTCTCCATGCGTGAACAGCAAGGACTAAATTACAACAGAACTGCAGAACACTTAAGACATCCTTGATTTGCTCTTTTTTTGCCAGAGGGATGAAGGAAACCATGACATTAATTTTTCTCAAGTAGCAAAAAGTTTTTCCTTCCTTGATTCTGGCCCCACTGAGATTCTAAATAACCTGCCTCACACTTTCTGCCCTTAAAGACTTTACACACCTAGTGAGGTAACTGTGAGGGGGACACTCACTCTTGAGTATCTCCTAGCAGCTGGGGGTTGTACTGCAATTCTTTTCTCACCCCAGTATCCCATGCAGGTTGCCAGCTAAACTTGGTGGGTCTTTCGTGGCTTACCCCTCCTGCAAAGTCACTACCCTGCTGGGGTAGTAAAGATTCCAATAAATTAACAATCCCATTGCTCTCAAGAGGGTCTTCAGCCCTTGGTCCGTGTTCTCAAATAAATCCTCTCTCCTTCTTGGGGTTTATGCTGCTGTGCCTGGTAGGTGAACTATTCTGGGTTCCAACCCAGGGATCCTATAAACAGCAGCTACACCACTGCTTGATTTCAGTTCATTGCTGCTTCTTCCCTGGGCCTCTGCCCACCTGGCCCCTTTTAGCTTCATTCTTACCTCAGGGCCAAGGTTCTTAGAATCTTTCTGTCCCTGCACACCCATCTTAAGTAAATGCAGCCAGAAACAAGCTCTGGCATAGATGCTGGAACTCAGAGTGCTGGGGGGCCTGCCACAACCCCTGGCTTGAAGTGGTTTCCATTATATACAGGGTTTAAAGGCTCTCAGCACCCCCACTATAAAAATTGTTTCAGCACCCCCTGAGCTCTGGTTATCCTTCATGCTCCTTTGGCCAGAGAGGAGCACCCTTCCAGCTCTGACTGGTTGCTTACATGAGGCCTCTGCAGACCTGGAGAACCCACCTTCACTGCTCCTTTCTTGTCACTTCGCTGCTTCCTGACTCAGGATGTAGTAGGATCGGGAGTCTCCTATAGGGAGCTGCAAAGAACAGGTACACCCTGTAACAGTAAACAACTTATCAGGGGATGGGGGAAGGGAGAAAGAGGGGAAAAAAAGAGTCTAGTTTTGCTTAGGCCCCTTTAAAAAGTCAAGCAGTTACTCATTTTTGAGACAGGAAAGAAGTATGATGGAGCTAATAATTTTGGCTCAAACTTTCAGGAATAGCCTGTTGTAGTAATTGAGGTCCAGCGAGCCTACTCCAACTGTGAGCTCAGTTATTAGAAGGCAGGTGAACGTTAATACAATGTTAAAGTAACCTGTACCAATAAATTCTGGTACAAAAAGGAGACAGACTGAATTAGTCCAAACAAAAAGATCTACTGATATCGCCCAAGGACCCTCTTGAGATCATGACTGGTAAACAAGGAGAATAGAACCGGCAATTAATGAACCAAAGTTGGTGCATCAGAAATTAGGCCTAATTGGTGGTCAAAATAATGAGGGGATGGGTTACTCCACTCATAACACTTTTGGGGTCCTTAAAAAGAGACTGTGGGGGCAGAAGAATCAAAAGGATGCAGACAGATGAACCAAAAGGAGTGAGCTTCACCATCATAGCTGCCACTACTACCTTCTGGGACCCACGGATGCACCATGACACTATTGGACCTTCATCATCCTTATCCTAAAAGACATCCTGACCAGATCAGGCCAGGGAGTGAGGACTCAGATGATGTCATCAACTCCGCTAAACCCCAAACACCACCTAGATATGAGATGATTTGCAGCTGTCACCCTCTCCCTCATGTTTTTTTCCTTCCTCACCTTATTTCTTCTCTCTCTCTAGCTGAGCTTACCACGGCTGTCTCTTTTGCAACACTGCTGTAAGCTTGTGACCAGAAAGGCAGCTAAAGCTATGTCTTGAACAGCCCTATGCTGGAACAAGTTTTCTAGGTCTCAGAATGGCTGATAAGACCATGTGATGGGCCTGTGTTTCTCTAGCAGTGAGGTTGCAAGTGAAAGTCAGCACCAAAGACAGAAGCAGTATTTTCTATCTTTGCTCTTTTTTTCACTTCCCTTTTATGTATGTTTGTCTTGTTTTGTCTTCTAGGAAATAGGATCTGACTTTAACAACAACATTTCCAAACCATCTCAACTAACTTCTTCTCTTTTCCCTGGAAGGACAGTTATTACCATCTAAAAGACTGTCTGATGGGGGTGGCGTGTTCCTTATAAAAACTCTCTATAGCTAAAGGGAAAGGGAATAAGATATATTGTTAAAATGAAAGATTTTACTTAATATTTTACATTTCAAATGCTTTAACTGTTTTTCCTTTCCCCCACCCCCCGTATCTTCAATAAAAAGTTAAAAAGTTTATTAAGGGTGTGTTTGCCCTGGGAATAAGCAGGTTGAGAGCTCTATGTTCAAAATTCTGGACCATGTTTAACTGTTTAGTGTTGTACAGTGACAGGGTCATGTTAACATATTCAACTCTCTGCAACCATTTATTCCAGCCCAACAGCCCCTAATTTGGGTGCCTCCATTTTTTTGTATCCAAGTTCGGATATCTAGGACCTACTTTCAGAGCATCGACAACTTCATCTGTAGTCAATGAGAGCTACAGGCACTCAGCACCTTTGAAAGCCATGACACTTACCTAGGTATCTGGAGTATAAATGCATGTGCCTAACGTTGGCTACCTGTGTTCAGAAATGTTGGTCAATAGTCTCAGTTGTTATAGTAAAACTGGGATTTTCAAAGGAACCTAAGGGAATTAGGCACACAAATCCAACTGAAAGTCAACATAAGACCTCTTGAACCTTAGACCTCTTGAAAACCCCAGCACAAACCAACAAGCACTTATTATGCCATTGTTGTCCATGTTTCTGCGAGTGAAACATTGCTAGATGCAAAATGTCTACTGAATTGACTTGGATGCACTATTGCTATGTCTAACTCACAGTTCTGAAATGCACTCTAAGAAGTTGTGCCCATTCTGTAAAATGTTGTTCATTAACATTAGAAATGGAACAGTAACTGCAGAACTCAATTTACCCAAGTCTTCTTTCAGTATCCCAGGTCAACGATCATCCCAGAATAGAAAGTGATACAATAATATAAAAAGAAAATACCAAAGATGAGTTTAGGAATACATTTGCTAGAATTTCTTCACAGTTCACTCTTCTGCATAATGCCACATATATTCCTTACAATTATATTATGCAGTTTTTTGTTTGGACAAGGCAATTGGTGTTGATGATATTAAACACTAATTACTTCTGGTTAAAAGTTAATATTAATTATATTACAATATATTCTATTACAAATAGGGTACTTCCAGCTGAACATCATGTGACTGCAATCCCATGAGAGGGATTCATGTGTCATCAGTAACTATAACAGCGAAGCATGAGTTATGTATTCTTGTCACCAGAAACTCCAGATAGAATTATAGCTTTAATTTATGCATACTTTGCTGGGGAGGGTATGCTAGTTAGTTCATTATAATATACAGTTTAAGATAGCTCCTTTCCTAATCTGTCTAATCTCCCATTTTGCACAGTGCATCTCTCTGCTGCAAGAACCCTCTAACTATGTTTTTCTATAGACTTTCTCTTCTGGGCGGAATAGTCAGCTTCTTTCCTCTCTTCAGCTGCACTCCCATTGAGGATTTACCAATGAACTTGTGACTCCTCTAACTCCTACTGTTCTTCACTTTCCTGTGACTTTGTTCCAAACCCTATCTCAAATACTCACTCCTCCCCTTCCGCCTACATGCCATAATGCCATTCCTTGATTGTAAGGCCCCTATTAACATCATGCAAGATTCATCCTCCCTCTGAGGGGAAACTTCAACTCATTTCTAATCACCTCCAACTCCCTTTTACCACTAGGCTGATTAGAAAAAAAAATGGTTACATTCTTAAAAACTAGTGCACTTTGTAAAAATGTGCATTGTGGAAGAGGAGGTTACTTACTTTAACTGGAGGGTCTTTGAGATGCGTGGTTCCTATTTGGATTCCAGATGTGGGTGCACATGTTTGCCATGTGCCGGAGCCAGAACTGTTCATAGTAGTGTCCGTCGACCCACATGTGGGTCATGCGTCAGCCACATGGTGTGCCCAAGGTTTTAAGAGGTTGTGCGGGTCGATCCCGCATCAGGTCCCTCTTATCAGCAAGCAATGGAGTCCACAGAACAGGGGATGGAGGGCGAGTATTGGAATCCAAATAAGAGGAATGGGGAGAGATTGGACTGTAAAAGGTGGAGAAAATAGTCCAGGCGAATGGGAATGGAGATGGAGTCCAGAGGGTAGTGGTGGCAGCACCCCCAGGCAGTGAAGCAGCCCCATTTAGCTTGGTAGCAGGCTTTAGTAGATGGTTTTCTGCTGTGAGTGAGGATGTTGCGCATAGAGATAGAGCACGCAAGCTCCATCCAAATACCAGGTTGTGAGGTGGAGCAGGCCCAGGCTAAGATACTGCAGGTGGCCTTGTGCCTGTGTGAGGAGATTCAGGAAGGTGGAAATGCGGATAAAGGGGTAAGCAGAGAGGTGGAGGAGATTGGTGAATCAATACTGGCAAGATCAAGGGGGGGTTATGAGAATAACTGTTGCGCGAGCCTGCCGCACCTTGCTCAGGACTTGCGGGAGCAAGGAATGGGCGGGAAGGCATAGCAGAGTTCAATGGTCCAGGGAAGGAGAAGGACGTTGCCTTGTGAGCCCAGCCCATGGGCTTCTCTGGAGCAGAAGAGGGAAAGTTTGTGGTTTGCGGCCATTGCAAAGAGGCCCCAGCACGATGTGCCCCATTGAGAGAAGAGTGGGGTCACGGAGCTCCCACTCATGATTTGCATAGAAGCACATCCGCCAGACAGTTGCTAGTGCCCAGGAGGTGCACACCATGGAGGGTGACCCCGTGCGGCACCAGTTCCAGAGGAGGATGGCCTTCATGCAGAGGGAGGGGGACCGGGCGCCATATTGCTTGTTGATATATACAACCACCGTCATGTTATCGGACAGCAGTTGAATGTGGCGGGATCTGATGAGGGGCAGGAATGCCTAACAGGCAAGGTGGGCAGCCTGCAATACCAGTATATTGAGGTGCATCCGCGCCTCTCATGGTGTGCAGACACCATGGGCTGCAGAAGAGAAGCTGATTGAGATATGCAATGAAAGGCAGTTCAGCACCGAGGATTGGGCCAAGATACAGCTAGTAGATTTGATGTGTTCTAATGATCAGAAGAGGAATAATGGTCCAGTCCATTGGCAGAGTCCAGCAGACGAGAAAAATCTTAGAACCAACTCCCTGAAAAGTAACAGGGAATAGGCTGACAGAGGTAGCAACCATGTTCAGTCCAGACTGTATGCACCACTGCAACAGGAGTTGTGGACAGATCTACAGCTAGAGCAAGAGAAGTTGCAGCTGGAGAGAGACAGTGCATGTGGAAATCCAGCAGCTTGCAGTCCAGGAGCAAAAGAGAGCAGACAGAAGCATCAGTATGAGAGAGACACATCTCCATCCAAGAGAGATGACGGCTAGGGAGCTGGAAGCCTGAGAATGGGTGACTTTTGATAGACCATAGAGGGGAATCACAGGTGCAGTTGCTCTGAACTGTGACACTCCCCTACATGAGAGAGACATGTCTTGAGCATCCTTCAAGATTTGCAGTATATAAGTGCCGGTGGAAGTTAGGTTCTGTTAACATACCAATTACATACCATAGAGGTTCTAAATGGACTTGGGCTTTGCTGAACACCTCTCTTGTGGTAGCTCCTTGAGTGAGGAGATACAAAACCTGAAGGGGAGGAACTGTGCTCCTGAATGGCCTACATAGCAACACTTGACTCCTTTGAATTCAGGAGGAAAGCAGCAACATTCAAATGTGTTCTAATGGCAAGAGCAGGGGACCAGGAGCCAGGATGGTTGATCTCTCCATGCAATCTGTGAAATTGGGATGTTACTTTTAAAAATACTTGTAGATCTTTGGATGAAAAGCTTTGTGTAGTTCAAAGTGTTATTCTATTTTAACAACTAAGGCATATGTGGGGCTGGATTGTAGGTGCCCTACACACAGGGCCGGTGCAACCATTTAGGCGACCTAGGCGGTTGCCTAGGGCGCTAGGATTTGGGGGGGTGCCATTTTCTTCGGCAGCAACCGCGGCCGGATCTTCGGCCGCCCCAGTCGCCGCCGGCATTTAGGCGGAGGGAGCTGGGGCAGTGGAACGCAGGGAGGGCTGCCTGCAGCCGGGGGCAGGGGGAGAACGGCACGCAGGGGAACTCCCCGCCCCAGCTCACCCCTGCCCCGCCTCCTCCTCTAAGCTGATTGGCGCCGCAAGCCTGGGAGGCGGGAGAAGTGAAGCAGCGACGGCGTGCTCGGGGAGGAGGCGGAGCAAGGGTTAGCTGGGGCGGGGGGGGTGCCTCAGGGTGGGGGGGAGGGGGCTGCCGCGGGGGGGGCGCCTCGGGGGGGGGGGGGGGGGGGGGGGGGGGGACTCGGGGGGGGGGCGGGGGGACGGGGGGGCGCAAGGTGGAAGTTTCGCCTAGGGCATGAAACATCCTTCCACCGGCCCTGCCTACACAGATAGCAGGGGAGATATAGAAGGAGTTGGTTGGGGCAATAAATATAGGATATTTGATATAAAAACCATGTTAGAAAAAATAAAAGCCAACACTAATCTCTTAACTTCTGAAATACTGCTTTGTTCTATTTTTGCATTTCCTGGCTTTTGTTTGTTTAAGTCAGACCCTGCATGTTACCTTAACATTGATTTTGTAATTAATTTCATTTAAAAAGTAAAAAGAAAAAGAGAACCCCTATCACTAACATGGTATATAAGATACTATCACCAGAACTGTAATTTAATTGCAGTGGGATCATTACATCTATTTTTCTGAGATCATTCCATACTGTATATTACAATCTCAAGGATCCTTGATCTACAGATCACCGACAAAGCACTGTCTCACTGCTGTATCGTTTTTACAATCAGGGACTCTTGATCCAAGGAGTATTGACATAGACACATCACCTCTTTGACTGAGTCAATGTGCTTTAAGTGTCCTTAACTGGGAAATTATTGACACCACAGAGCATCATTAAAATCATTTGTGTCAAATTGAGTTTGTGTAATTAAGAAATGTTATATTCTTTAATACATATGTGGTAGCAGGCAAGAGCAGTAAGTATTGTAAGCAGACTACTGTAATTCCTAATGACTCAAATTGCTAAGCAAACAAAGATGCCTCAATCTTGACTGCTTCAATTTAAAAACAATAATTAAGAACACCCAAATGCTAGACTATAATATGGATGTCAAGTAAAATTATTAAATTAGATCAATTAAATTTTTGCTGTATAGTAATTTATTTTAAAAAAAGCTGAAATCCTAAACTAATTTCAACCAAATTATTTCAATTAATGTTTTACTAAAAACACACACACTCCTGAAGCCAGGATTTTTTCTACCTGTAGAACATAAACTAATTGTGCACATGCATGTGGTTGATGAGATTGTTTCTCTGCTTTAGTTATGATCCTAGGCTGTGCTTCATTTGCTTTACACTGCACTGCTGGCACAAACCCACCATAAAGTTGTCATATAGGAGATCCTCTGATCACCCCTACAAGAACTCCTCTCTCTGCAGCCAGATTAGAAGGTTTAGCAAGGGAAAAAGAGGGAGTAGCTAATGCTTGCCTGCACCCCAGCTACCTCTGGAAGCTGTATCAATTTTTTGAGCCATAGAAAATTAGAACAATATTTTGGCTCCATACCCCCCACTCCACTGCTACCCCTGACTAGTGAGTGGCTGCAAAGGGGTGCCCAGCCAACCTCTGCATGCTGCTACCACCTTTGCTACCCCTGTGTCAAGGCTGATTCTCCTCTCTGGCACTTCGAGTGCAGAAGGTGGGGGCCTGCAAGGATTCTAAAAATTAATACTTGCCACTTCAGGAAGGCGCACTTGGGAATTCCTTCCTGAGGGTACCCTCAAGCACTTGCCCCCCCCTCCAGGGAAGAGTTGAGAAAGAAAAACAAAGAAATCAGCTGTTGCCACCAGCTAACTAAAAAACATGTGCACAAACCTCTTAAGACACAAAAAAACAAACTCTGTTCTTAAAAAAGGTAAATTTTATTAAAAACAAAAAGAAAGAAAATTCATCTGAAAACTCAGGCTATTGTTAGATTTTTAAAAGAGCAATTCCAAAAATTAAGCACCCAAAATAGTTTTCTGGGGGTTCATCTGAAAGGTTACAAGCAACGAAAGCATCTGAGGTTAGCACAGAGGAATCCACAAGCCATAAGAAATAAACAAAATAAACCTAATCACGTCTTTCTACACATTTTCTGATCTATTTACATATCTGGGTTTCCAAATAAGCCATTTCTAGGTATGATTCTGATTATTTTTATACCTGGCCTTTAGCTTCTTACAGCATAACTGTTGCTGTTCCCCTCTTCCCCAGAGAACAACAGACAAAGGGGGAGTCTTATTTCAATTTTTAAAAGTTCTAGCTGTCCCATTGGCTCTTTTGGTCAGGTGCCCACTCCCTTTCTTTTACCTATGCAGGGAGACTTTATTAACCCTTTATAGATAAAACAAGCAGAGAGCAGCTATAAAGTCCCTCTTGGTGGCTAACTGGCTGGCTGGGTGTCCATAAAAGGGAGCTACCCCCCCACCCTTCATTTATCACACCCCGCCAGTGCAAAAGGCCACAGTGAGGTAAAGTCTAGGCGGTGCTGTTGATCTGAATCTATGTGACCACGGTACCCCACACTACCAATGCACAGGGGCTGTGTCCACTATTCACTTGTAGGGGCAATTCTGCCATCCTTACAGAATGGGACTACTGGCATTATTCAAGAAGAGGGTGGCAGAATTGGACCCTTGACTTACCTGTGCCTCATGTTTACTCATCTTTAAAATAGCTATATAAATGCTCTTCTGACTCTCAGGTGTGCTAGGAGGCATAAGTAATCTTTGTAAACTGCTTGGAGATCCTGGGATGAAAGGCACTATTATTATTAATCATTTATATTATTATGGCACCCAAAGGCCATAGACAGAACAGGCCTTATTTGGGCTGGCTAAGTGCAATGGAGTCTCTGTTTTCTGGGGCTAGAGCAAGTGTCTTTTTGACTATATTTAACATGTTTTATAGATCAGAAAAATAACACATTTTCCCTCTTACTGTGTTACTTTTGCATAAGCTTCCACAATTCATTTCAGCTTTTAAAAGATATTTTTATTCTTAAAAGACATTCCTAGCTGTTCACACTTAAAAGTAGTGGCACCACAAAGCCCACGTCTGCAGAGGAACATGTGGACAGAGTTGGAAATGGAGGGTTGCTTTTTTTATTTTGATGCCATTCCAATCAGTGGAACAGTTTTGCCCAAGTTTCACTTTACAAGGCAATTCTGTTTTCATGTCAAGAAGCATTTTGTGCCACTTCAGGCTAAGCAGCCCATCTCCTTTTGGTTCTATTCTAAAACAGACTATTTATGACAGCTCTAATAATGGTTTACAAAATTACTGTTCAAGAACCTAAGCCTACTGTACCTCTGACTATCCTACAGGACCAAACTTATTAAAATTTAAACATGAGCATTAAGACTGTCATGCATTTTACATAGGATGTTTTGGTTCCAACATGATTTCCTCATTGGAGTCATTGGCCAGTCAGGCACTTGCTTCTGTCTTGCCTGAATTATTCATTAGACATTTTCATGTAGAAATCATCAACTTAACTGGAACAACCACTCTGCAGAAAAATCTGTCAACATATTTTATTTCCTCCCCTGAATTAAATTCTGATGTTAATCAAGAGCACTAAGTGAAGAAAAAGAAAATTAATTTCTTCATAAGAAACTATAGCTGAGGCATTTATTCATGGATGTCTGTTATCTGCCACACATGAGGAGCAGCATCCTGAATTAAAGAGGGGAAAAAATTAGATTTCTCCCCAAAGTGGCTGCTGTGTAAGTGACAAAAGAAATGAATGAATAAACGGAAGTAGAAAGATTTGGACTGCCATTTTAATATACTGTAGATAGAATACAACTACCTGCAGAATCCTTAATTCCAGTGACTGGTGATTATCACAAAAGAAAATACTGTACTTGTGAAATTTAAGAGAATGAATACCAGGTATTATGGCTGAATATACACAAAGCAGTCTACATTATTATCGCAGGTTGAACTTTCATTGTGAAAGCCTGCGCTATATGAACAGGTATAGTACAGGAACCGGTTTCTCTTTCTCCTATGGATGCTGCTGGCTAAAAAGGTGACAGACCAGACTCAAAGTGTTACAGACAGAGTGAAATCCTGGCTCTGTTGAAGTTACTCACAACGAATTCAATGGGTCAAGATTTCACCCAGAGCTTCAGAGGACAAAATCCGCGTTTGTGCTAAGTGCCAGCACAAGGGCCTGTTTTGAGTTCCAGCAGGACTAAAATGATGACTGATTTTGTGCTGGTCCTCTGCATGGGGTGACTTTCATCCAGAGCGCTCATTTTCTTTTTAACTTTATATACCAAAGACAATAGGATGTAAAGGTATGAGAATCGCATTCACATCACACCTTTAACAATGAAAATGCCAAGAACCCAAGCAGATAAAGAGCAACAGGCACAAATTACCTTGGCCTAGACTCTCTGAGTTTCTGTAACTTGACTCAGTTCTCTTCTCAGGTCTTAGACCCAATGTTCAAAAGGAGTTAGGCACTTGTGACATTCCCCAGGGTGCAATCTGAACTGCTGTGTCCTCTCAGCTCTCCAGCCTACGATGCCTTTTACACTGTTTTACGATGGACAGCACCCCTCTCCGGCTCTGCTCACTCACAGCCACCAGCATGCAAAGTCACTCCCAGCTAAAAACATGAATGCTATGCCCAGCCATCCACTAATTACATATAGGGCGACACCCGCATATCCCTCAGTCCCAGCCTTGCTCCCCAGAAATGTGTGTCTTGTACTGTTCAATAGCCCACTACACTGTACAAGCTCATAGATAGTTCGTCATTCCAACAACAGGTAACGATTCCGTACCAGGCTTGTTGACCTAAGTAGAAATTCCCAAGCACTTCCACCAAAACACACTCGTTTAGATAAAACAACAAAACAAGTTTATGAATTAGAGAAACATAGATTTTAAGTGATTACAAGGATAGATGCATATAAATCAGGATTGGTTACAAAAGAAATAACAGGACAAAGACATGTTAATTTCTAAACTTTACCAAGGCTAATAGGTTTAAAAGTGAAAAAGTTTCAAAGCTTACTGCAGTCTGTTCTGGCTATAAAAGCTCCAGGCCAAGACCACGCCCCTAGTTCAATGATGCTGCTTTTGTCTTCCAAGTGATCTAGTTGCTGTAAATAGAGTTGGAGTGGGAAAGCTGGCTAGGGACATTTTTCCTCCCTTATATTCCAACCCTTTGTGCAGGAAAAATCCTTGCTGAGTCATGGGGATAGGCAGTTCCAATGCATAAGTGAGCGCCAAACTATCCTTTAGATGAATTGTAAATTTCTTATGTACAACTCCCTCCCTGCTGGAGAATGTCTCTGCTGATCCCAGAAGCCAGTGCCCAGCCCGGGCAGTTCCTCCAGCCTGGCTGTACCATTCCCAGCCCTGCCCACTGGGGTGGACACCAGGCTCACCAGGAGCTGTCCCTGGTCACCCTAGTGTGCAAGTGGCTCACACGCTCCTGGACGATGCATGGAAGGGACTCTGTCTGGGAGGGTGTGAGCCGCTGGCACACACTAGCGTGACCAGGGACAGCTCCCAGTGAGCCTGGTGTCCACCCCAGTGGACGGGACTGAGGGCGGTACAGCCACGCTGGAGGAGCTGATGGCATGGGGTGCTGGCTCCTGGGAGCAGCAACATGCTAGTGCTTTCACCTCTGCGGTTCCCAGTAGAGCTCTGCAGCTCCGCAGATACCTATTTATATCTGCAGATATCTGCATCCGTGGATATATATTTTGTATCCGCGCAGGGCTCTAAGCATCTTCCACTGGCTACCTTAGGCAGCTACCTGCCTAGCCTGTTAACTTTTGTGATTCACAGTCTAAGGCACCAGTCTCTCCCCTTCAGGGCTGGCTCTAGCTTTTTTGCCGCCCTAGGCAAAAAAGCCTCCGGTCGCCCCCCCCCCCCC
>NW_020664420.1:65854038-66022309 GCF_002925995.2 Terrapene triunguis | reverse complement strand
GGCTTCGGGCAGCCCCCATGCCTCCAGACCCTGCGCCGCCGGAGCCCGGGAGGGGAAGTGCCTGGCCGGCGGCTGGGGTCCGGAGGCAAGGGGGCTGCCTGAAGCCCATAGCGCTCGGGCAGCTCGGCTCTTAAACAGAGCCGAAGAGTCAGGGGAGGAGCAGAGCCGCCGCGGGAGGGGAAGTGCCTGGCCGGCATTTTCCCGGACATGTTCAGCTTTTTGGCAATTCCCCCCGGACGGGGGTTTGAGTGCCGAAAAGCCGGACATGTCCGGGAAAAACCAGACGTGTGGTAACCCTAAGCAGTACTGGAGGGAGCTATTTAGCAGCAACCAGGGGGAGACAGAGAGTAAAGCTTGTGGACAGTGAGGGCCTTGCAGAGAGATTGGGCTCAGGAGTGGGGAGGAAAGAGTCGGGGGGGAGGCAATCTGGTGTGAAAGAAAGAACCTGACAGAATGGCAGACTGTATGGAAGACCAAATAGCAAACCTTGGTCCTCCTAGGAGGATTAGTTGTTCTTAAAATTATTTGAACGTGAACATTTGTGAATGTTTCTGCTCTGTTGATGCTGAAAATGATCAGTGCAGTGAGAATCTACATTGTGCCATAGCAAAGAACTTGGAAAAGAGAGCCATGGTAAATTCAAGGGTCATCAGTTCAGAGAATTATAGGTATAAGGAGACAGGCTAGAATTTTCCAAGAACCTAGTCCCATTAGCAAAGAAGGATGAAGTGCTTCTGCTTGGTAAATGCAGGGGTAGGTGCATGCACAGTGCTTGTAGAAAGTGGAGGGATTTTTGTGTGCTGCCAGATACACAAAACACAGATAGGCAATGGTAATTTCCAACAGTTTGTTAGTCTGTAATCAGGTTGCAACTTTATTATTAGATGTCAGGGACTACCCAGCAGATAAAAGTGTGCAGGTAACCCCATGTTCATTCAATAACTACCCAGGGGGCTTCCGCGAGTCCCTCCCCCTTTTTCCATCCAGGTCCACAGCCAACCCATTGCTGGGACCTTACCATCCCCTCCCCCCATTTTAGGAGGGTTAAGGTGGGCTATGAGAAAGGGGGGTTAATGCCCTACTGTACCAATCATAGGAGCCCCAGTCCCCGTCTCAATACTGTAATGAATTGATATGTTGTGAGGGGACTCCCATCACCATGCATAAAAAGGGGCCCTTCCCCCGCCCCCAACCGTATCTCCATATAGGCCTTCAAAGCCTGCCTGGGGCAGACTCCAGGCTCACTGCCCTCCCGTAGGATAACAGATTTACCCCAGCCTACTTCATCCTTCTTTGACCTTCACAAGTGTAATATCACTGAATGCTCATGTCATTGTACATCACGCAGTTCCAAAGCTCTTCCCGTAGAATCCCTACCGGACCCAGGTACTAGCTTGCTGATCCTGAAAGCACCAAACAATGCTATCAAGAACGCTGCCCTGAACAAGGCTGCCTGCTGTCCACTATGACATACGGTGCCAATGATCTGCACAAGATCACTGAGCATGTAAACTGTGATAGGATGACGTGAATCTTCCACGGGGCCACTGGTACACGACCATCCCGCCAACAACCTTCAAGCTAAAAACCACCGCAAGGATCTGGATAATCATTTAGCCTAACGATGAACATAATGGCAGAAAGGTGATTCGAGATTGTTGAGGACGCCAGGTGGCGGGTTGCCAACAACACCATGTACCACAGCACCTGTTCCTCTGTAATGAACCATAGTGTTGTCTGGCCTTCCGGATTCTGAAATTCCATGAAATCATTAAAACTTCTCTCCTACATGCGTGGAGCAACTGATCTCTGCACCACACTGACCGCCATTCTTAGCGCTAATGGAATCTGCCATAGTTCCGGGCTGGCTCCTGGTGCCAGCTCCAGAAATCTGTACATCTGAACATGAGACAAGGCATATGCTATGCCATTATCAACTCCAGTGAGGTGATGAAGTAATCCATATTTTCTGGAGCCTTCTTGGGGGCCAAGCCTTGGGGAGGAAAAACCCACAAGTTTTCCACAGGCAACTGCTTGAATGGCCCTGTCACTCTAACCTCAATTCATTCCTGTGGAATCATTGTCCTGACAGTATAACCAAACCCAGCCCCTGATTTCAATTATTTTATTTTATTTATTTATTTATTTATTTTTATTTTAAACATAAAATGGATCAAAAACCCCCCATTAAACCCTGCTCCACAAATCTGCCCCATTGGCTTAGCTGGGGTAGTCCCACAAGAGCACCCTAAACACCTCCAGTTTAACTGGAAACTGCGCCCTGGCCTATTCCACTGCTATTCAACTCACCCCCTGCGCCTGCTTGCGTTTGGTCCCCCACACCCTATTCCTGCGAAGTCAAACCTGTAGGTGGCATTTTCTCTACCCTTCATCCTGTTTCCCCTTTGGGACCTCCTCTCACCATTCCAGCATGAATGTGCTGTATGAGCCTCCAACACATATTTCGCAAGCATGCCTGAACTTACAGATGCTGCAAAAAGAACCACTATCATTAAATGCCTGGCAAATATGGAACCCAGGCCCCTGCCGGGCTTGCCATGGAATGAACAGGCCACTATCCATGTGGGCACCAGCTCACCGTGGCATCAGCCATTCCAACCATGACATATGATGTGGTATGTCCCACTGCATCCCAGTTTGTTTTGCCTCCCTCAATCTAAATTGCTCATCATAATGAGACCAAGACATGCCTTGAATGTATTGTATGCCCGCCTGATTATATCCATATATCTAAACAAGGCTGAGCATCTCTGTGGGTAAGCTTCAGCTATAACACCTGCATCGATAAGGAAGGCAGCCTCGCAATTTTCGCTCATTCTATGGACCCTTGGCTGCTTGGGCATTTCTCTGTTCTGTTTACTCAATCCCTAATTACTGACCACCATCATCTCCCTGTGCAACAGTGATAATATAGCAATGTATTCACCTCTCAGGATTTTATCCCTAGTAGTATTGAGAAGATGAACTCCCATAGGGTCAGTGACCCCGGCATAACCGTATTCAGGACTGAGCGTTGTGGTACCTCATTGCCCTGTTACCCCTCAGCTATCCCCAGAACAGCAACTCTATCCCATGAAGTTACAGTCCTTGGTAGTGGAAGAGCAGAAAGTTTCCCAGTGCTCTCCCCCACCCCTGCTGAGGGCTCCCACACCAGTGCAGGGGGTCTGCCCCACCTGCCTATTGTCTGTTTCCACAACTCGTGCCCTCCCTATGCCTCTGTCACCACCCTGGCAAGATACCTCTCCTGTGAATGTCCCAAGGCATTGCAACTATTGCAAGTTAGCCTGTAGCAGCTGTGCAATACTATGAGCCTCCTTACAGGGGTGTGCTCCCCAGATGAGCTGATACAGCTTCTACGACTCCCAATCCTTGCCCCGGTGGACCATTCAGTACTCCGTCTGGTCCATCCACATTTCCCCCCATGTGAAGCCTCAGAGGAACCAATAGTGCATGGACTCTGTATCTCACTGAGGACCCCGCAATCCCCAACTATTGCCACATTGTGTGGTAGGGGCCCACCTGTCCTTGCAGCCTCTGCCCGATGCAGATCCAAGTACCCCTGCAATCAGGAACCTTTATCTGTGGTTGATTCAGCTCACCTCAGCCCTCAGTGTCATCTCCTGCAATCGCCTAAGTCGAACATCTTGGTTCTGGCTGACCCCTTACACTCTGTACGCCCTGTAATGCTGAGGAATTGACCTCAGATGCAGTCGCATTGACAACTTGCATCAAATCCTCAGCAAATGCAGCCAGCTCACTTGCGTGGGGGTTGGCTTCATCTGGAGCCCTGCCCCCACTTCCATAAGCCTTGCGGGCTGCCTTTGGTAATTAAACACATTACCCTGGGCTCCACCAGTCCCTCACCGTTGTTGTGAGGATCCTGCCCCTGGCTCCCCACTGGCCCCACAACTCCACTCTGTCTGCCCTGAGCAGAGTTTGATTGCCCCCATCCCTGTCCCAGCGAGACCAACCTGGAGTGAGAAACGAAATTCCCCCGCCCCCCATTGTCTCCTGCCCACAGCAGGAAAACCTGAAACCTGATTCCCTACATCTGTACCCAAAGCACAGCTGCTACAAGAGGGGCCACACTCCCTCTCCTTCCCCTCCTTGTCTCTATACCCGGGGACAGAATCTGACTTGGGGCTGCCTCTCTATCCTTGGGGCTGCCTCTGTCAACTCCCCCCGCCCCGCCCTTTCTGGAACTACTTTCCTCTGCCTGCTTTGCCCTACCCAGACCAGGGGAAGGGAGGAATCAACCATCTCCCCCCTCCCACCCTGTTCTCACTGTCCTTTGTCCACACGGAGCCATGCTGAGATGTGCTGAAGTCCTCCATTCCGTGCTGCTGCCTCAGCCTGCTCCATGTGAAAGGGGGCTTCATGGCACAGGCTGCCCCTTTTAAGCCCTCTCACCTATCTGGATTCCAGGGATGAATCAGTGTTTGTCCCCTTTTGCAGCATTTTGACCTCTCTCCAGCCATAAAGAACTGTTCCCTTCATTCCACGAGACAGACAAATTCCCCCCCGCTTAAAGGTGCAGTGTGGTTAAACTCTGCCAAATCTAAAGAATTTACATGGGGTTAGCAAAAGGCACCTCCCTGGCCCTAGAGCTCTCTCTCTCTGTTTGTAGCAGGCCTTTGAAATTCAGTAGTGGAGGTGTTGGACCTCTTAAAAAGAAGTTGCAAGAATCTTCTATAATGAAAATGTTAGGCAACCTAAATAGAAGGGAAAATACTCACCCTATAATAGCAGCTAGATGCAAATTCTTGTTGAATCTGTAACAATAAACTGTCCTTCTAATCTTACCTTTCTGATTATTATAACTTTTATTGACCGCCTCCTACGCCATCTCTCTTATGTGCCTATCTAGTTCATCAAATATTTTTGATAACACCTGGCAGGGGGTGGGGATTGGCTTTTGTGGAGGATCCTCATCACTTTATGCTCCCATGGCCGAGGCTCATTCTTCTTTGTACACTAAGATTGTTCAGCTAGTAGCCTTGCCCCTGGCCGACTCAATCCTCTCCACGCTTGGAAAGGAAGATGAGGTTACTGATAACATACAGAAAGGGTATGTCAAAAGGGCTGAAAACAACTTTCTAGTGGATGAGCAATTTTTATCATAGTCTACTGTGTTACTTTAGCACTTTTTAATGTCAGAAACTGTTGTCTTGCTTGAGTACAAGTAAATGCAATGTTATAATGCAATCAAACATTACTGCTTCTGTGTCAGCCCTAAAACTGAGTCAACTGCTCTGCTTATCTGTCCTTGTGGTCCATGAATGTGGAGTTTTGAGTAGTGCATCCTGGGAGCCTGCCCTCACTCCTCAATGCCAGTGTATCCAAAAGTTTGGATTACTTTTACGGAGAACAATAACTAGGGTGCCCAGATAGCAAGTGTGAAAAATCGTGAAAGAGGGTGGGGAGTAATAGGCGCCTATATAAGACAAAACCCTGAATATTGGGACTGACCCAATAAAATCGGAACATCTGGTCACCCTAGCAATAACACTAATTCTGAATAAGGAGATTGGAATCAAAATGGGAGCATCAGCTGTGTGTCTGTGAAAGGGAAATTAAGTCGAATCATTTGTCATGATTGCAGGGTTAGCTGTATCTGTGACCCCTCACTCAGCGCTACCGCTTTCAAATGACAGGCTCAGTAACAGAACTTCTCCCCACTTTTAGACTGGCTTTACAGGTTACAGAACCCCTGTTTTTCAGCAGGTCCAGCTGCATTTGTCCCCAGCTATCGCTTTTCCTTAGAGCACTGTGATCAGTGGTGACTCAGAACAACTTGTTCAAAACAGTGTATTTATTTATCCACAGGAATATAGTAATTAGAGAGAAAAGGATCAAAACAACAAAAGGCTTATATATGCATATTGTCTTACCTGAAGCTTAGTATTCCCCCCCACAATTTAGGTAGGCCCACTTTGTCCTAGGTACCCTCCCACATTTGGGGACTGAGGCTCCATCTGCTTTTCTGCAGACCCCACTTCTCTACCTCTGTGCATTAGGGATGCACTTTTGACAGTTTCCAAGTTCTTTATTTAAGGTTTCCTACCTGAAGGGCCCCTCTCCTCTCCCAAGCTAGGAGTTATTGTACCCCTCTTGCACAGAGAAAAAATTTCAAAGGCCTTGATACTGTGCCTGCAGATCCACCTGTATTGTCAGGTAAGAACTAGTGATTGGCCTAGCTCCAGCCATTAAATTTTTTTCCTGCCTATGTGCAAAACTACCCAGGACTGTAGCAGACAGCATGGTAGTAATCAAAGGATTATATATCAAATAGACAGAGGTACACATAATCATAAAAATAATATAGATTAAATCTGAGTGTCCTATATTTTTTTAACAAATTTTATTCACCATATCCCTGATGAAGTGCTCCTGATGATCCTCATGGATTTTTTTTTTTTTAACTTTTACCCCAGGAGGAGCCACATTGGTTTAATCTGACACTGGATAGAACTTCCTGTGTAGTTCACATTATCCTTTTATCAGCTAGATGGGTCACTACTGACTGATTCAGGGTTCTGCACCCATCCTCATCCAGCCTAAGCATACTGCTTCTGTATTGCTTCCAGCCCTTTCTGGCTCCAGGCTTGGGGTACCAGGAATCAAACTAAGCTGTAACCCTCATGTTTGTAATGAAGAGTTAGGCCATCTCCTTGGATCCTTTTTAAAACTTAAATGAAATATTCTAGCTATAGAATAAAAATACTGTTCAGGCAAAACATAATTTATTTCCATAATACATATTTACAAGATTTTGGAAGTAAGACTTGAAATAGAGCCAGTGTACTGCAATACATTCAAATATCCAGAAGGTGGCACTTGAAGTATTTCCACTGTGATGATAGCAGGAAACATTAGGTAAATAATGCAGCTTTGCCTCCCTGGAACTTGTTATAGAAATGAGACAGCTGTACATTGTTAACGCTGTGCTAAAAGGAAAAGTCTTAATGGCTGTGTGCTTTTGCCCAAACCACGTGAAGCACCCATTACTCTAATACAGCAGTGTTAACCAGAATGAATTCAAAGGTTGCAAGCTCTTGTTTTTTTGAGATTTGATGCCTGTCATGGGTACCTTCTTTTCTTTGAGGCTTTGAAGAATAGTGTTTAAAACTTGCTGGGAAAGAAGATAGATATCCTGTGCCTGCTTTTGCAAAAATTTTACCCCCCCCCTTCTGTATGTATTTTTTCCCAGAGTTGAACATTGACTTGTCATTCTGGGAGTTCTGATGATGCTATCAAGCAATCATACTTTTTGTCTTGGTAGCTCTTTTAAAATGTGTCTTAAAGGTTGGTTTAAATGGTGTCAACACAGCTTCCACCTGACTAACAATCTGATCCATAAATAGATGTGATTTTTTTTTTTAGTGTGAACCAGTATGAGTAGGAATGAAAAATTGATCAGAACTCTGTCTGTATCCTCTAACTGAGATTTTCTTTTACTGAGTAAAAAGCTCGGCAGAAAGACAGTCAGCAATTCTGTTAATGCCCACACAGAAACCTGCTGTTTCACTCACCTGCATTTAGCTGTTTGAGAACAAGAAGCTATAGCCAGTCAGTCTGAACTGTCTTATAATGGACCAGAATAATGTATGCCTCCCCCCCAATATAAGTGTGTTTAAAATACTTTAAAATAATTAAATACTTTAAAATAATTTAATTTTTTTAGCCTTTTATAAAATAGAACTACTAATCTCAGGTCTTGAGAAATTACTTGGAGCAGCTAATCCTTCAAATATTCAGCTTTAAAAAATGACTGTTGTAAATTTTCCTTCCTCTTGCAGTGGGTAAAAAAGTCCTAATTTTTTTTGCAATTTTATATATATAAAATTCTCCTTCATGCACCCCCAGCTCCCCATACTTGGATTCACATGTTATGCAATGCAGATCCCAGAATGAGTCCATGGAAGAAATATGGGCTCAATCCTGTAAGATGCTAAGCACCTGAAACCAATGGGACTGCCCATGTGCTTACTGTTAAGCATCGATCCTTCTGGTCAAGG
Source organism: Terrapene triunguis (assembly GCF_002925995.2). NCBI lineage: Eukaryota > Metazoa > Chordata > Testudines > Emydidae > Terrapene > Terrapene triunguis. The sequence goes on along the minus strand of NW_020664420.1, from coordinate 66,014,270 downwards.
TTAGTGCCATAGGCAGAGACATTTAGGGTGACCAGATAGCAAGTGTGAAAAATCAGGAGGGGGTCAGGGGTAATTGGCACCTTATAAGAGAGAGCCCCAAATATCAGAACTGTCCCTATAAAATCGGGACATCTGGTCACCCTAGAGACATTCACATCCTGGAAGTGACTGCATGGCTGTGTGGATAGTGTCAGCAGGAGGATTCAGTTTCCTTGACCATGGGATGCTGTTCTGAGAAGGACTGCTGAACAGAGATGGGGTATAGCTATCAAGGACGGGGAAGTGTAAGTTGGAATACAGACTGGCTAACCTAGTGAGGTGGGCTTTAAACTAGGTTCAGTGGGAGCAGGGGACAAAAGCCCCCAGGTAAGTCCAAAACATGGAGATGTTAGTGAAGGGTCAGAATCTGAGGGGAACATGGGCAGTTGTAGCAGGGGTAAAGGAGATATGAGGGGAAATTGATTGAACATCGTAGATGCCTATATACTAATGCAAGAAGTATGGGGAATAAACAGGAACAACTAGAAATACTAGTGACTATTACATAATTGTCATCACAGAGATTTGGTGGGATAATACACATGACTGGAATGTTGCTATAGACGGGTACAGCTTGTCCTTCCTGAACAGGCAGAGGAAAAATGGAAGACGTTGTTTTGTGTATCAAAGATATATACACTTGCAATGAAATTGAGATAGGAACAGGAGGCAGACCAGTTGAAAGTTTCTGAGTAAGGATAATGGGTTAAAAAAAAAACCCAAAACAAAAAAAAATAAGGGTGATGTCATGGTAGACTACCTAACCTGGAAGAAGGGTGGATGGGGGTTTTTTAAACAACTAACAAAAAATCATCCAAAGCACAGGACTTGATGATAGGGAATTTAGCTACCCAGATATCTGATGGGAAAATAATACAGTAAGACACAGATTATCCAACAAGTTATTGGAATGTGTAGGAGACAATTTTTTATTACAGAAGGTGGAGAAAGCAAATAGGAGAGAGGCTGTTCTAGATTTGAGTCTGACAAATGAGGATGAACTGGTTGAGAAGTTGAAGGTGGAAGAAAGTTTGGGTGAAAGTGATCATGGAATGATAGAGTTCATGATTCTAAGGAATAGTGGGAGGGAAAACAGCAGAATAAAGACAATGGACGTCAAGAAGGCGACTTTGGCAAACTCATAGACTTGGCAGGTAAGATCCCATGGGAACAAGTTGAAGGGGAAAAAAGTGCATGAGAATTGGCAGTTATTTAAAGAGATATTAAGGGCACAAGAGCAAACTATTACAATACATAAGAAAGTTAGGAAGTATGGTAAGAGACCACCTTAGCTTAACCAGGAGATCTTCAACAACCTGAAACTCAACTAGGTCAAAATCCAAAGATGAAAAAAAAACAAGAATGAAGGGAAAAAATTAGAAAGACCAAGGCACAAAATGAGATTAAACTAGCTAGGGACATAAAGTGTAACAAGAAAACATTTTACAAATACATTAGATGCAGGAGAAAGACCAAGGACAGGGTAGGTCTATTACTCAATGACAAGAGAGACACAACAACTGAAAAGTGTTTCAATTTTCACCAGAAAGGTTAGGAGTGATTGGATGACTAACATAGTGAACGTCAATGTAATTGAATAGGATCTGATGCTAAAATAGGGAAAGAACAAGTTAAAAATTAGTTGGGCAAGTTAGATATCTTCAAGTTGGCAGGGTCTGATGAAATACGTCCTAGAATACTTAGGGAACTGGCTGAAGAAATCTCTGAGCCATTAGTGATTACCTTTGAGAACTTGTGGAGGATTGGGGATATACCCAAGGACTGGAAAAAGGTACTATATTTGCCAATCTATAAAAAAGGGGAATAAGGACTATGCAGGGAATTGTAGAGCAATTGGTACCTGGAAAGATAATGGAGCAATCAATTTGTAAGCACCTAGAAGATAGTAAGGTGATAATTAACAGTCAACATTGCCACTTAACATCCAGGCCCACCCCCCTAGTCCTGGCTCTACTTCTGCCCCTTGGCTACCCCACAACACCCGCCCGGCGCTCTAGCTGGGGAGCGGGGTCGGGGGCTTGCCCGGCTCCACTCACCTGGCCCTCCCGCTGGGGAGCGGGGTTGGGGCAAGGGGGGATTCCAAGCCCCCAACCCCTGCTCCCCTGCTAGGTGGAGTGGATCAAGCCCCCACGCTCCGATCCTGCTCCCCGGCAGGAGCACTGGATGGGCGGAGCAGGACAAGCCCTGAGCGCTGGGCAGGGGGGCAGAGCAGGTAGGGGTGAGGGGGCACACATTTTTCTGGGGCCCCCCACTTTTCCGGGAGCGCCTGGCCAGATCATCTAGCACTTTCCCCCCTGCTCTGCAAGGCCAGCTGGAGGGGGGGGAAAGGCATCAGGATTGCTCCTATCCCTCCGCCCCCCCCATTGGGCCCACCCAAGTGTCCCCTCCTGCCTGCGCAACTGCTGTGCCAGCAGGTCCCTGGCATACGTCGTTTTGGTATCTGTCGCCCTTTTCAAGCACACAACCCTGACGTATACCGGGGACCCACTGGATTAGAATTCAAAATGGTTTTGACAAACTAGCGAAATGGTCTGAAATAAATAGGATGAAATTCAATAAGGACAAATGCCAAGTACTACACTTAGGAAGGAGTAATCAATTGCACAAATACAAAATAGGAAATGACTGCCTAGGAAGGAGTACCATAGAAAAGGATCTAGGGGTTACAGTGTATCACAAACTAAATATAGGTCAATAATGTAATACTGTTGCAAAAAAAGTGAACATCCCTCTGGGAATAGCAGGAGTGTTGTAAGCAAGACATGAGAAGTAATTCTTCCACTATATGCCATGCTGATAAGGCCTCAGGTAGAGTATTGTGTCCAGTTCTGGGCACCACATTTCAGGAAAGATGTGAACAAATTGGAGAAAGTCCAGAGAACAGAAACAAAAATGATAAAAGTTCTAGAAAACATGACCTACAAGGAAAAATTGAAAAAATTGGGTTGTCTAGTCTGGAGAAGAGGAGAAGACTGAAAGTAGACACAAGAGTTTTCAAGCACATAAGGGGTTGTTATAAAGAAGAGGGTGGTAAATTGTTCTTAACAATGGAGGACAGGACAAAAAGTAATGGGCTTAAATTGCAGCAAGGGAGATTTAGGTTTGACATTAGGAAAAAGCTTCCTAACAGTAAGGGTAGTTAAGCACTGGAACAAATTATCTAAGGAGGTTGTGGAATCTCCATTACTGGAGATTTTTAAGAACAGGTTAGACAAACACCTGTTAGGGATGGTCTAGATCTTGGGTTCTCAAACTGGGGGTCGGGACACCTCATGGGGCCATGAGCTGTCAGCCTCCACCCTAAACCCCACTTTGCCTCCAGCATTTATAATGGTGTTAAATATACAAAAAAGTGTTTTTAATTTATAAAGGGGGCTCATACTCAGATGCTTGCTATGTGAAAGGGATCACCAGTACAAAAGTTTGAGAACCACTGGTCTAGATAATACGTAGTCCTGTCTCAATTCAGGGGATTGGATTAGATGACCTATCGAGGTACCTTCCAGTCCTACATTTTTGTGATTTTATGTCTTTAAGTGCTGTGTTGGTTCAAGGCCAGCATGCTCCCAGCACCTTGCAGGATTGATCCTTATTAGAATATTTGTACAGCACTCTGAAAATGCAGGGACTGATTAACCTCTGCGTTGCTGATGTTTTATGCCATTGTGATGCCACTGAAACCAATGAGATTACGCGTACATAAAGCTGGAGTTATGCACTGGTGAATCAGGCCCTTGAAGTGCAATGTAACTGCTAAGTAATAATGTTGTTGCTGTTAGGATTCCATTTACTGCTTGCTAAGCAGAGGAGGATGAATAATTCATAACAAATATGTTAATCAAAATTTTTTTGTGTTTCTGAACTGATCGTAAGCAGACCATCATTTTTTTTTTACTTCATTTGTTATTTGCATGGATTCACAGAAAGCCCTATAGAGTTTAGTAGAGAACGATATCCCTACTTATAGCATTCTATGGGTTAGCTATAAAAATAATATAATTTTCTATTAAAATGTAAAGGTATAGTGTACTTTCTGTAAATCTTTCTTCATCTTCAGTAGAACTTTTTTGGATTAATCCCTATTACATTATCTTGTACTTCTCCGCAAGGGATACAAGGTGACCCTGATTCTCACACATAGACCCCCTTCATGCCACTTTTGCAGATTAAATTGCTCTCAATGATCACATTTGGCCCCCTGTAGTGTAGAGCTGCTATAAGAGCTCTAGACTAACCTAGTTTCCTGGACTCAAGATATGAAGTCATGTCAGAGTGGCAGGCCAGTGCAGGGAGGAGTGGCTGAAGTGCATTGCATTATGGCTGTTCCCTGCTTCCTAGTAGCCATGGGAAGCAAAACATAAATTAGACCAGCCCTGAGATTTCCTCTGGAGTTGGGCAGGCCTCTGAGTCTCCGTGCTCCAAGTGTAGGAATGGAGGAACTGAGAATCAAGGCCGGTAAGTTTCTGTTGTCTGATTGAATGAACAGAACTCTTCAGATCAGGTTTCTGTCACAAATAGTCACAAGGAACAGTTTTTTTTTTTTGCAATATTTGGTTAAAATTTTCCCTTTTGGCAAACATTCGACCAGTGTAAACTCATTTACTAGACTATTTGTTGAAAGTGAAAATAAAAAGGTGCACGCGCTGGATTGTAGCAAATTCATGAAAACATTCAAATAGATATTTGCTAATGTTTTCTCCCCTGTTTTTCATCCACTCTACTGGTTAAGCACCCTTGCTTTGTCAATGATAAAAATAAACTCCAGTATTGCCAAACTATTAAACCTGCACTGATAGCATTGGCAGGATTAGGCCCCTGTACATCATTTAATAAATCTGCCTTATGCAGTATACTAAACAGATTTCTTCTTACATAGGAGCTTTGGACTGTTTATCAAAAACACAAATGGAAATTGTTCTTTAGCACCTTTCCCTCACCACCCACTCTTTCCTTATCAAGTGCTTAAGTAAGATTGGGCATTGATGTTCATAAGTGCAGGTTGGAGATTTTGTAGAGGATGATTTGCAGATGCAAACCATCAGGAGTGTAAGCCTTAGACACCAAAAATCTAACTTCTTTTTAAATGCTGCTGTAATATTAACAAACAAAAAGTAGCATCAATAATATTTGTGTTCATTCATGTCACAATATTAAACCCTGTATGTCATTTGGGGCACTATTGTAGACATATATTCAGACTTAGTAACATTTGCATTTGAAGATTTATAACATCAGAATCAATTTCTGCTGAAATGTCCTGCCCTCCTGTAGCTGCTGTTTATCAGGAGCTTTTCTGTTTTGCTGAGCTATTGCTTATCAGTTTTAAAAGATCAGTACCACTGAGTGGAAAACCAACAACAAAAAAGGGCTAATAAAGGAAGCTTAGCTTCCTGGGTCGCTTACTGTTAAAAGTTTACTTTATTTATGAGACAGATCTTTTTTTAAGCTATCTAAATTTCCTACAAAACAGTAATAGTTTTCCTATAAATTCTGCCAAAACAAATATTCCCATCACTTTATCGTATGACTTAGGCTGATGTTCCATCTATTTCATTTTCTAAAAGCACTTTCCATAGTAGAGAGACTGTCCATATTAACGGTGGAGTTTCCAATGCTCCCCTCTTGCTGCAAGGGACAAGAAATGCTCGAAGTGCATTTCTTGAAATCATTTTTGGAATTAATCCCTGTCCCAAACTGGTTTATCTCTGTCTATCTGTTTTAGTTTTTAGCAACTGACCAAAAGAAAAATGTAGAAAAATAAGCTGCTTCAATCTTGCTTGTAGCATTGCATGTTCTGTAAAAAGTTTGCAATGGAATACTAAATGAATGATTTAAATCTCTTGACAGAACAAAAGTCATATTATTTGTGATATCCCTTATGCTGAGAAGGTTGTCAGAGTCACTCGAAATTAGTGACAGACTTACATTTTGAAACCCTCACACATATTTTGTGCTTGGAAAAGCCAAGGAATTATCATGTTGAAATGGACCTGCATAAACAAATTATGCAAATTCTCTTTTTCTGTATTTACAAGAGCCCAAACTTACCAATGAAGGGATAAAAATACCACATCCCAACTGTATATTTCAGGAGTAGGCAGTACAAGGGAAGGTACTACAAGTATTAGCCTTAAAGAAGCATTCTGTGTTCCAGCACACAATTTGTGCCTTTCTACAAAGGAAGGATTGTAAGATTGCTAAAATCTAGCAAGTAAATTTTTCTTGCATGAATTACTTCTGGTCTTTGTAGTATTCTGTTAGCTACTGCTCCATGATCTCATCTTCTCAGCATATGAAACAGCACAAGCCTATGGGAAGGTAATGATACAGAGATAGAAAAACAGATGTTCGGAGGAATGTCTGATTGCAGTAAGACTATTTCAGAATCAGGTTTTGATCAGTGTAGTTTTGAAACTGTTTCAATTTACCTCTAAAAGCAGAAACTCTCATGTATTAAGACTTCAGGTTTTGGAGCTTTGCCTTCTAAGTGTAATGCATAAGTCTCTTGTCATAATAAGACTAATTAAAAAATTTAAACCCAAATTGAAGGTCAAAACAAGAAATTTGATCAGGCAAGAGTGCTAGAAGAAAGTTTCAGTATAAGGGTGCAGAACAGAATAGTAATTTTTGCTGTGCAAGTGTCTGTAGAAAAAAACGTATATTCTTGAGTATTTTGCCCAGGGAAAACTTGTGAAATTAGAGGAGAAAGTGCCCAGCTTTTGGGTAACATTATGATTTTTGACTTTGGGAGAAACTTGCCATTTTGGAGGTTAGAATATATTTTGATGATAATCTGTTTTATACCAATAAAAATTGTCTTTTGGTTTTGTGGAAAAATTGTTTAGCTTTTTTTCTACAATGCTGTGGTCTTTACACAATTGGGCTGGCAGTGAGAATTTTCTTTGTAGAGCTCAAGCAAAGAGTGTGTATTTGATATTCAAGTAGTGCATTACACTGCAAAGACATATTGATTTACTTCTTAAAATTATTCTGTAATACTCCACTATGGGGTTTCTTGACGTTTCTGAAGCATTTGGTGCTAGCCATTGTCACAGACAAGATAATGGACTAAAGAGTTGACCCTGCATCCATTGAAGTCAATGGCAAAAATCCCATTGATTGAGGGCCAAGAAGGACCACTTCTCTGATCGAGCATGAAAATTCTTATGCTTCTAAAATGTAGGGCAGTGTATCACATCTGTGTACTGTGTAACACTTAAAAGCATTTCTGCAAATGTAATTCTTACTATACCAGCCAACCAGAACTCTTAAAAATATACATGTATAAATTCATATATTGCAATCCTGGCACCATCCTGGTACTGCTTATACTTTCAAAACTTTCAGCAAAGTCACTGGAAGACCTGAATATGCAAAGAAGGCAAAATTACACCCTGAAGGCATATGAAAATGACAAGAATATGCCAGAATTCATTGACTGTATATAATGTAGTAAGAAAGAAAAATATCATACTTCATAAATTCCTTTCATTATAATGGTTGGTAATTTCTAATATAATGAGATTTGTAAAGTGTTTTGTTTTTAAGGCTCCTTGTCACACAGTTATTTCTGATAGAGTAAAAAAATGGCTTTACAATATAACTTGTTTTTTCTGATTCTGTTTTCTGGCTACCCTGCAGCACTTAGTTTTCCACTGTGACTCAGTCACTACATTAACATATGTTTTAGAGCCTGGAGCCTTTCCAGGGCGGGAGCTTGTCTCAAAGGATGTAATACGTCATGGGGTTGTGAAATCCAGGATGTGAGCAGTGAGGGAATTCAGATTAAACCTGAGCCTTCATAAAGCTTTAATTTTTTCCCCTATGTATAAAATCCTCCTCCCTATCATTACATTCTCTGAAAGTTCAATTAAGGTGACTGCTGAATGTCAAGCTGATGTCTCAGTTGAGTATCATAACGATTCTTCTTACTTCCTCCTGGAGATTCCTGTTTGGAAAAGATAGAGAATCTAGGATTTGAAGAGTGGATGGGCACATTAGAAATGCATAGATAGAAAACCGTGACTTCTCTGATTGCTTGGACACTTCACTAGTTCTGTAGTCAACTGACCTAGCTCATTTCCCACATTAATATAATCCGAGTAACCCTCTACTTATGGGACTGAATTCCCAGTTACTCGTAGTCCCTTTAATATTAGTCTTGCAGTGTAAAGGGACCTTAAAGTGCACATAAATGTAATCTACACCAACAGGAAGGCATCTCTACGTTTCAGAATGGTGTCAAGAAGCCACAGTGGGAAAAGAGACTCAAATCCTCAAAGGGTTTCACATTCTGATGTCTATAATACCTACCAGGGTTGATCAACTAAAAAATGGCATTGTAGTATGGAGACCTGACAAAGTTTTGGCTGCATGAGGCACGAGACCCATAGAGAGGGAGTCCTGTATTTGTGAAAATGTACAAAATGATAAAGTGTCACATAGGCTATGTGAAAAGAATGACCCCTTGTAAAATTTTTTCTTCTCCTTGTCCAAAACTGCCCCCTTAGGTATCACTGAAAAACTTTGCCAAAAGTAACAGATTTGAGCAGCAAACATCTGATCCAAAACATTTTGTGGCTCATAAACAGAGCTGCCTCCACAAGAAGCAAATCATTTCTACAGGGGCATGCAAGGATGTGCTGTGTTACTTGAGGTTATGGAAAAGTGGTGAGATTTGCGAGCCTGTGATTGTCTCTCATATGAATAATTAATTTCTATAGTTATTTAACATTTGCATTTTTTAGCATCTTATGAAAAGAAGCTTACGGGACTATGTTCAGAGAGGCTCCCAACAATACAGATTTTCCAATAGTTCCCCGTTTCTCTGCTCTCCTTAACACTCCCATTTCTGCCTTCCCTCCCCAACCTTTCATTATCCTCGGTGATCCAGCAGGTCTAGCATATGCTGATGTAGAAGGAAGACAGAAGAGCCACTGGAGAGATGCAGAGAGGGGTGGGGAAGCTGGGACAATGTTTGGGGAAAGGTGGACAGTTTTTAGCTCAGAGATTGAGTTAGAGACCAGGTCGTTGTTTGTGCTGGTGCTGGAACCCTTTGGCTGATAGAAAGGATCACACATGACTCTAACTTAGAGAAGCCTCGGCAGATGACTGAAGCTGCAAATACTCTTCTAGCAAAGAAATACATATTTAGATCTCAGTCCCGCAGCCAAAGTCACACAGACTTCAGCGAGACTCAGTGAGGGTGCAGGACTCTGCCCACTCTGATGCAATTACAGGATTGGGATGGTAGATAGGAATATTTAGTTTAATACCTTTTTGATTGGAAAAAGTGATCTCTCTCAGCTACTGTCTCTAGACATTATGACCCTGATCCAGCAAGGCAGTCAATCATGCATAGAGCAGTCCTATTCACTTGAATGGAAGTATTCACGTTCTTGAAGTTATCATATGCTATAGTCCTATGGTTACATGTTAATAATAATACCATGTGCCTACCGTACTGCACAGCAATTTGAGCAGCTCAAAAGCTTTACAAATAGTAAATCACTGAACCCTGTATCTCCCAAGTCAGAGATGCCATGGGGGTGAGTTCCCTATAAATGTGTAATAATTATAAATACATCCCCATTTTACAACTGAGGAGATGGAGGCAGAGAAATTAGGTGATTGGGCCAAGATCTCATAACAAGTCTTTGACACAGTACCCAGGTTTAATGTTGATTTGTATTGTGGTAGTGCCTAGAAGGCCCATTTGATGGTCTTAATCACAAGATGATCCTTCCTCACTTTGTCAATCTGCAGTCAGCGTATGCTATGTAATTCCCCCCCACACTTATAAGCTAAAACAGAGCATATACTGCTGCTCCGGAGGCACAGCTTAACAAACTCTGGTGAATGCAGCATTCTAGTGCAGAGGTGTGGGGTGGTTCGAGGAATAAAAGAACTAATTGACAGTGATTTACTGCTCTTGATAAGAGCTCTCCCTCTGGATAGCTTTGCTTTTTACTAGCAGCACCTAAGATCAGTTTGGAATTTTTAATATGGGCTTACTTTTAAAACTATAATAATTTAAAATGGTGTTATCACAGTAGCTACCCGCTGCTCTGCGTTTTGTTGCTCTTCCTGACATACACATAGGGGAATTGTCATAAACTCAGCTTGTTATACTAGCCTGCCTTCCTTCCTGACTGCAGAGGTCCTTCAGTAAGGTACCCCGATGCCTGCTCTACACTGGAAAATTATGTCGGCATGACTACGTTGCTCAGGGGTGTGAAAATTCCACACGCCCTCAGAAACCGAGCTAAGTCCCCTTGAAGACAGTGCAAGGTCAACAGAAGAATTTTTCCGTTGACCTAGCTACTGCCTCTTGAAGGGGGATTACCTATGCTGACGGGAGAATCTCCACTGCAGTGCTACACTAAAGTGCTACAGTGGCACAGCTGCAGCAGCACAGCATTTTAAGTGTAGCCATACCCTGAGTCTGCACTGTGGACTGTTCTCCTGTTTCTCCTTTACTCTTTATCTCCTCTTTTTGTCTTGTTAGGCTTGGTCACCTTTTTCATTCTCAGAAAAAACAGGATAGAGAGCATGTTTTTAGCTCAGTCCTATAAAAATCTCTCTGATCCTTTCCACTTAAATGTGGGGAAGAGGAACAGGAGTACATGAAGCTCCAGGCCCTTGTGGGAAGATCTTGACAGATTACTATTATCCTTCAAAAAGAAATTAGTGTCCTTGCTGCTAGCGCGTACTGTTATCCCTGCCCCCAATTCTATTTTTCTTCTGTTCTGTTCTCTTTGCAGAACAGAACAAGAATAAAACATATTAGCAGCTTTCCAGCCCGACCAAATACCACAGCTGCTAAACCAGACCAAAAAGGAAAGATGAGTTCTTCAGAGAATAGCAGCCCCTGATCTGCTAAAGACAATCTCATGTCAGCCTGAGCCTCCTGGATCTGTCTGTGCAGCATTCTACAGAATGCCACAAAATCCTGGCAATAACGAAAGGGTGATATATTTGCAGTTGGATTTGAATCATGGCAGCCCAATGCTGCTTGCATGTCAGGGGAAGAAAATGGACTGTGGGAAGCTTTTCTTTTGTAAGCTCTTCTGTTTAGTTTGAATGTTCTAAATAGCAACACACTGTGAAATCTGTTCCTTTAAACAAAGATGGAGTTGTTAATAGTAAAGGTATTCTTTTATCCATCTAATTGTGGGCTCTCTCCAAACCTACATCCAGTCCCATGAAAAGAGTGTGTCGTGTAGTGATAGGCCAACTCTGATGGTTCTGCTCAGTTAAGACACCAAGTTCAGATACTCATGCAAAGTATCCAAACCTTTTGGGCTTACATGCATTAAAGAGGCCACAATACAACTGAAAGTTGATATGTTGACATAAAGAAATCAACAATTCAGTATCTGTGTAGGACCAGGTGAAGAGGAATTGACATTTCTGCAGATATATGTTGGCAGATGTCTCATGTTTTTACATCTTTTTTCCAGTTTTTTCAACAGCTGGATAATTGGCATAACTTGGCATCGGAATACTTTGTCAAAGTTGATGGTTGGTAATCCCAGAGTTTCAGGATCAAAAAGGAATATACTACTGTAGAAAACTGTCCTCCCCGATGCCATCGTAAATGATGTGTTTCATTATGGTCACTTTCTGATCAAGAATATGCTCAGTCATAGACTTCTCTCTGGTTTGTATATCCTGAATGAGATGTTACACTGGAAAGGTTATCTTGTTAAATTCTGGCAAGTGTTTCATGAACTCTTGATATTAAGTACACTTCTACCCTGATATAATGCGACCTGATATAACATGAATTTGGATATAACGCGGTAAAGCGGCGCTCGGGGGGCGGGGAGGGGGCGGGGCTGCGCGCTCCGGCGGATCAAAGCAAGTTCGATATAACGCGGTTTCACCTATAACGCGGTAAGATTTTTTGGCTCCCGAGGACAGTGTTATATCGGGGTAGAGGTGTATTGCAAAAAGTCATCTTTAACTATGTTTGTAGTGTTGCCTGCAAGATGCCTAGCTAGTTGCCTGTACTTGAAAGACACAAGTTGTACTGGTGTCTCTTATCATGAAAGTACTTTGAACCCAGCATTGGGGAATGCAGAGGGCGCAGCTTAAGTGGGGATGGGCAGGAAGAGAAGAGAAGAGGTCACACTTCCACAGTTGATATGTGATGAATAATGGCTCCGTGTGTAATAGTGCAAACCAGGACAGAATAGATATATTTTTGGAAATGATGAAGCATCCAGTTGGTTCAGGTATTTTATGAGCTGAGGATGTGAATTCAGTAAGGAAGTCTAGAATTCATAGGATAATTCTATTCTGAAGATAATATATTTGTTCATGTGGGAACACGTAAGGCTAAGCTGGAATCAATGCTGCCATAATAAGCTGGGGGACATTCTACATTTGACTAGGTATCTTATCTCTTGGCTACTCTTCACTAGATAGTGTTAATGTTTGTGTTGGTTTTGCAGAGTGAAGTAGTATCACTGAACTCCAAGTTTTCTCCATTATTGGTCCCATTTGCCTTATCTGCTTTGAAATTTAGCGGTTTATATTCACTGATATAGCTACACTTTCATCTATGACTTTGTTCTTAACACTCCCATTCTCCATATCAATGTCATTGCAACGGGATTTCTGCAAAGCTGCAGAATGATAATTCGTTGCCCCATCAATCAAGGATCTCAAAGTATCTTACAAATATGAATGAATGAAGCTTTTCTATACCTCTGTAGAGAAGCCAGCTATTATTTCCATTTTACAAATGGGTAAAATGAGGCCCAGAGAGTTTGTGTCTTGCCCAAGGTCACACATCAAGTCTGTGGCAGAGTTGCATCCAGAATACCGATCACCTGACTACCGGTGTTGGGCTTAATCACCCTTCCAATAGAACATCAGATATGGAAGAAGAAAGAAGCCCCATTGGAAAAAAACAGTAATAGAAAAAAATTCTAGCACCCTGGGTTTAAACAGAAAGGCGCCTAGTGGTTCATTGTACTATGTAGCACGTTTATTGATTTTAATGAGCCATTTTCTTTGTTGGCTGACCATGTCTTCCCATTCTTTATTTCAGTGTTTGATGGCTTTAGTTCTCTTTTGTTTCTGTATCTTTTGTAAGAGGACAAGATAATTGCTCCACATGCATATGCTTCACCTGTGCTTTCTCTGTAAAGACTAAACAAAGAATTAAACACAAAAGTATATTTCTTATTCTGCTAAAAGTGAAAACCAAAGAGACTCTGACATTCACTTTTTAGATTTACAGGCGTCTGACTGACTGAGTATCAGAGGCTGGTTTACCAGTACTGATAGCATCAGAACATCCATATTCAAATATCCTCATAGCTTCAACCAGCAAACTCTGGGTATGTTCCCAAGGCAGTGGAGGAGTAGTAGTCTTGATTCTTATTCATTGGTTTTGGCCAAAAAAAATAAAAGAAAAGAACAACAAAAATACACACCCATCACACTGACTTTACTTCTTTATAGGAATGTGTATTACATAGTGGACTCTAGGAATATATCAGCACACCTATGGTGTGGAAATAATGTCCATTATCTGTTTAAGACAGTGGGTAGGTGCCAGGTTTGAAAATTCACACACAAACTGAAAAGAAAAATACAGCTGGCAGACTGGCTTTGTTGGGGTTCATGTGAGATTGAGGAACTATTTCCCCTCTGATTTCCAAACAGAGTCTTAATTACTTGAGCAGTCATAGTTTCTGATAAGAAGGTGTGATTTATACCAGCTGAGGATCTGGCCTTGATTTGATATTACTGGGAGCTCTTAAATCCTTTACTTGCTTCCTGTCTCAGATTATTTTCTGGTGTCTGAGATTAGAAGGAATAAAATATTTCTGAAGAAGCAAGGTCTTCTGGCATTATAAAAGTAAACTTACAATTGTAGCCAATGAAAACATTTGAAAACTTTATTTCTTTGCAGGACTGAATAGCTGTTCCATGTTTAAGACAGTCACTTAGATGCTATTCACCAGTGTGTTCCCCATCTCCTCCCACTTTTTCACATTTACTGTATCCTGCCATTGAACACAGTTCCCTCATTACAATCTTTGATTCTTATTTAGGAAACTTCAAATATTGTGGGCCTTTGTAGGAGTGGGGGTATTTATTCTCTTTGATCACAGGCCAGCACTTTCTTTTGAAATGATAGTGTTGTATAAATACACTAAAGGTCTGCAGGAACCTTGGCTCACAGAGACGGGGGAGGATAGAAGACTGATCTTTCTTGAGACAAAGATTGCTGAGGAGTAATTATTGGCAGCATGCCCATAAGGCTGAAACTGATGTTAGGCCTTAATATCCGGGTCTAAAACTCCACTGCTATCTAGTTAGTATAGATCAGGTATGTCTAATGCAATATTTGTGTTTTTTAATTCCGATCAAAGGAGAGAAATCTCAGACCAGTGTGCACAGAGGGACAGGATATAATTTATTGGGTGGATACAAGCTCTGAATTCTCCTAAGAGAAAAGATGCAGAGACTAGCAGGACCAGAACAAGCCTTTTCTTTTTTATTACTGTAAATTGCCTCGACAGTAGGCAGAGCAATTTTAGCACATTTTAGTTTGCACACAATCAAACTGTCAGAAGAAAACAGGTTGGGATAAGAGACTTTTTAGAAGGTACTAGCTACAGTCACATAAATGCTTTTAGAATGTGAGGTTTTGTGGCAGTGCCTCCTGATAATTAGGGTATCTCTGAACTGACAGATATAGTAGTATATGATTGTTTATCATAATTAGCCATCTTTTAACTCATATTTATGAAAAATTGTTCTTAAGCTGCTGTCACTTTTCAACTTTCCTATTTTTACAATCCTAGTAATAGATCTGACTGAGCAACATGAAATGTTTATTTATTCATCTGCCTTAGAGTGGGCAAGTGACTCTTTACCTCACCTGTTAACCATTTCTAGTCCATTATCTTCATTCTAGCTGTAACAAAGAGCCTTGCAGTTATGCCTCAAAAATATCTGATTTGAACTGCATTAAAAATATGTAGCAGTGTTGACACCATGGCTTTGCAGCATTACATTTCCTTGTGGTAACAGGTGAGTTTAAATCCAAGGCATTGAAATGGAAGACTTATATCTCCATATATTATATTATACCTATCTCATAGAACTGGAAGGGACCTTGAAAGTTCATCGAGTCCAGTCCCCTGCCTTCACTAGCAGGACCAATTTTTTTGCCCCAGATCCCTAAATGGCCCCCTCAAGGATTGAACTCACAATCCTGGGTTTAGTGGGCCAATGCTCAAACCACTGAGCTATCCCTCCCCCCAAATACTTGTATTTGTGTAGTACTGTCAGTAGCACATTTTGGTGATACTAAACATGTAGTGCCAAATCCTGCTCTCAGTTACACTAGTGCCAGAAACTCTTGGTGTTAGTGATGTTATTTACACTGATGTAACTGAGAGCAGAATTTGGCTTGCATTGTAACTTCTAATTTCTAAACATCTGTAATTATTTATGGAGGATTTTGACATTTGGAAAGTGGTTTAATTCCATATCAAAACTTTCAAATTCTCTGTGAAAAGGAATGGAGCCATTCCTATTTGTGAATGTTTATTTTTTACTTTTAGCAGTAAATAAGATAAGAAAAGGATATCTCATTCCATCTCCAGTATCAGTATCTTTAAATCCATAATGTAGTAGTCTGGGTTCAAACTGACATTACCCATGACTATTTTTGCACCACACGCTCTGCTCTATGGTTTAACCCGAAAGACACTTGTCTAATGAGGGTGAATTTCAGTTACCCAACCCAACAATTAAAAATAAGGGATCAACTTGCTGTGTTTCTAGGAAATAATCCATTTAGTTGTAGAGTTACGGAGAGCTCTGTGCATTGTCAGCTCTTGAGACACATTTCCTGGCACAGCATTCATCTGATAGTCCTAGTGTTGTGTTCATTTTAGCTAATCCAGACTCTTCCTGAGATTACTTAACAGTCTAGTTACTAAGGTAAACTCTAAAATGTCCTTGGCCTCTGTGAAGCTAAATGTTAATATTAAAGCAGAAGACATGATATGCTTGTACTCATGAGACAATATATTATAGGAACAGGAAGTAAGGTGGTTTGAATCATATGATCATATTTGTTATGGTTAAAATTTGCCAATGGTCAATTGTCTTAATTTGGAATTGTGTACTCTTAATTACTTCCAGGGCGTACGATTCCCTAAGCATTTAAGTCTAGTCTTGACACTGCAAGCAACTTCTTTTGGCAGGAAGTAACTTAATAGCTTCATACCTAAGGACGGTGGTAATAAAAGAACTAATCACTCTTTATAAAACTTTATGCAAATACAGTCAAATTAGATTTATTAAAAATGATGAAAGAGAGCAGGGAATTTTTAATGAGCAGTTATGTTGTATGTTATCTGTGCACAAAGCAGATGTAATGATGCATTATAAACGCTGGGAAAATTTAATCAGTGTAGAAAAAATATAATGAAATGGTTGTTTAAACACTGTAAATCTAATGTTATAGTAATTACTTTCCATCGACCAAGGCATGGAACACATTACCCAGGCTGTGTTTGATTAGTGATCCTGCTTACAACATCTGGCCCTTTGCTCAATTTTTACTTTAATATAATTTTAAAACTCCTTAATGTGAACCCCAAATAAATAAATAAAACAAATATCAGCTGTAAGAGCTGAATTCTTAACAGCATTCACAAATTTATTAAAAAGCTCAATCTTTTTCTTTCTAAAGATTACCCAGTGAGCTTTGATTTACCATGGCCATATGGTTAAAAGCTGGACACTTACAGAGCCATGTTTTCTGTAAGGTTGGTTTCTGTTCTTTCCCTCTTTATAATAATACTAGCAGCACTGCTTATAATGAATCTCGTGTTTTCCAATAAGTCCTTGTGGGCAGTGGATTGAAATATATTGAAATTTTGCTATGCATTCTTGCAAGCAGTCTTTAAAATGAATAAGACATGGATTTCACAACTGATGTTTCACAGTTCCTAAGGGAAAAGCTAGTCGAGCTCTTTTTTTTTTTTTTTTTTTTTTTACTATTAACTGTATGCCACGGCCTAAAATTAAACACATGAAAGTCTCTACTAATAGCACCCTACTACTAAAATACTTAACCATGTATATACAGCACAGTCTTATCCCCCTGGCCTGTTAAAGATTATTTCTAGGGTCCAATTAGAGTCTCTGCTTAATGATATGGATGAAGATATCATAGGGAGCCTGAATCTTGGCTGATGGTATTATAAGTATGCTGGGTCTTAAATGATAGGGTGTGGAGTGGTGGAGGGTTTTTTTCCCCCAACCTTTAGGCTACAAGATTTACTTCAGGAACTAGCAGCACCATCCAACTCCCATTAAACTCAATGGGAGCTTTTCCATTCTTTTAATTATTTGCATCAGGGGCTCCATATTTTACAACACTAGAAGCCTCCATCTGACATTACTTCAGATTGGGGCAGAGAGGAGTTCAGTTTTATAGGGAGAAACCAGAGTTATATAAAGAAAATCATTTAAAGAAAAGAAATGCTATGCTTCCTTAACACTTCTATTTATTAATTAACAGATACATCGTAAATATACTAGAAGACATAACACTATAGCTGGACTAGTTCTCATTACATTACAAATTTTACATGCGTTCATCTTCTCAAATAGGAAAACAAATGTATTTGTGTTTGATTCTAATTCTACTACATACATGTATTCTTTATACATGAAGCATGTGTGTGCAAATTTCTACATGCACTGAAACCTTTATCTCAATTAAAGAAAAATGCTATCGTTATAAATTCAATTCTGACTGTAAAAGCTTAATAACAGTGTGATGCTAAGTCGATCTTTCCAGCAAGGCCTAAGGAAATTTATTGCCAGCTTTAGAGACAGTGAGCGCTTTCTATCACTAAAGACATTAGAATTAGAGCCAGGTGTGGTGTTCAGTGATCACTCACTGCTTAAGGTGCTTGCAAAAGCTCTGCTTTATACTGTGTCAGGTTCCAACTGGCTGTGCATAATAGAGGAATGTATGTGGATTCTGAAACTATTAAAAGTTGGGAGTAGTTCTATTTAGGATTCTGGAGTTTCTAAAAAGAAATGTGTTCAGTTCCCACTCTATTTTGAAGAAAATGGTTTTTGTTTTTAAAAAGCAACGATAATTGTTCTAATTCCCAGAAGTGGAACTCTATACTCTGATGTTCATTACTCATACTTTTTAATTTGAGTGAGAGTTACTTGGCTGGGAAATCACATCCAGAACAAAGAAGAAATCCCTTAGCTAACTCTATGAACCTTAGACTCCATTCAACAGAGTTTAGAGCACACTGTGTCAGAAATGAGTGACTAGCTGATCTTGGGCCCCTGAAAACTGGGTACCAGTTGGTACAGTTGCTGCTGCTGGCATAAGCCTAGAAACGAAAAACAATTTTAGACTAATTTGAGTTGTGAACAGGTGAAGCTCAAATAATTTAGGATCAAGGAGAAAAAGAACAAGTGGCAGCTGCTCCAAGAAACATTGGCTTGTGTCAGTGCAACATTTGGAAGGGCAATTCATGTGCACATGATTGCATCATCTCTGTGATAAAGGGTTTGCTTTCAGATGAGCAGCACACAAATTTTGTTACTGTTTTGGTTAATGAAGAACATTAGGTTAGAGCTTCACCAGGAGAATCCCAGGGAGTTACAAAAGAAGCCAAGATATGGCTTCACTCCAATAATAATCCTCATAGAGTAAAAACTGAGCTATAGCAATAGCCTAGTTGCTAGCTGACTTACTGGTGTAAGTTATTGATACAAATTCTTCTTTTCTGTTGTTTAAACAGGTATGTGTTTAACTATTTAGTGTGTTTACATTTTTTGAAATGAAGGCTAATGCTCTGTTTAACTTTTAAGCACTTTCCACACTCTAGATGTTGCATGACACCTAAAATAGTTCTGAAAGTAAATTATGCCACTATGATGCATCCTACTTTGATCACACACAGACAGCACTACAGGCTTATATCTGTAATTGTAGTCATGACGTGAAGATACAGAACAAACCCTACAGCATGATTTATCTTTGTCAGAATGGTAACAATGCTCAGTACTGAAATCCAGAGTTATATGTGGCCCTAAAAAGAGCAATTTGTCAAGTATTTCATTGACACAAATTGAAATGAAAGTACTTCTCAGACCCTAGAGGTCACTTTGCAACAGGAAGAATTCATTATCTAAGTATACATGGAGGAAAACTCCTTCACAATTGAATTTGATTTGTGAGAGACGGATGCACACATAAAACAGGTCACACACAAGAAATAAAAAATATGAATCTGCCGGCCAAAGTGTTCCCTGGCTAATAACCCATCAGTTCCTTCTAATAATCCAGAGCTATTTGTGTGTCAATTTGAAGTTCAACTGTTTCAGAATTTTCCTACATAAAGAAACATAGATTACCTACTTCACACTTGATACCTGGCAAATCTTTGGGTTTTGCTTTTCTACTGAAGGTGGGACATCTTCCCTAAGACTCACACATTTCATAGTATTACTGTGCACTATTAAAATGTGTCAGAAAAAGTTCTACCTCAGACATTAAAGAGACAAGGTGGGTAAGGTAATATCTTTTATTGGATTTCTGCTGGTGAAAGAAACAAGATTTCAAGACACACACAGCTCTTCTTCAGGTCTGGGGAAGAACTCTGTGTGGCTCAAAAGCTTATCTCTCTGACCAACAGAAGCTGGTCCAATAAAAGATATTACCTCGCCCACCTTGTCTGTCTAATATCCTGGGACCGACATGACATGACTACACTGCATAGTCCCTTAGGCATGTCAGCTTTCATTCCTCTATAGCAATAGGGAAGTTTATCCTCTTTAGTGTTTTTGTGGGAAGGAAATGAATGTAACCATTGGTGACATGCTGAAGTCATCAAAGGGAGTGCCATTGATCAGTAGAGACATCAGAATGAGCTTGATTACATAATTCTTCAGAAGGCATTTAAAAGGAATGGGAAATTGCATTCCCTTGTAGAACTCCAGATGATATGCAAGGTCCCCTTTCCAAAACCTTGTCTTCACTGTCTTTACCTTGTGTAGTAGCTACCATTTGAGAATGGTAGCATTTTACATCCATTTTGCACAGATGTAAATGCTTACACAAGGTGCCAAGGCAGTGGCAAACAGGCCCAATGTGCATGGTTTTATTTCATGTAAAGGCATGCCTTTAAGCATGTGTTTCCACACAGGAAATTATCATCAATATTTTACAGTTAATTCTGAAAATACAAAGTATGTTAGGCACATTCTGTTTGCTTAACAAACTTTTCCAAACATGTACATAGAAACCTTAAAAAATAGAAAGGATGTAACAAGGAATAATTCTATAAAACTCTAGAAAGGTGACAAATGTTGGGGGAAAAAGTCAAATCCACTAGCATGGTCCCATTTAGAAAATGGCCAGTCTCAGTTCAGATACTCAGCTAGTGACACATGTAGCCATTACATGAGATTGGCAGTGAGCTTGCTATTCTAATTTCCTGGGCTAGGGCTAGGTAGAAGCATTGCGAAGGTAATAAGCCCAATTCAGATCACAAACTGGTATATAACCAGTGAAACTCCACTGACAATAGAGGAGTTACTCCTGATATATGCTAGTGAAAGATCAAAATCAGGCCCTCTTCTCTTCGTGGTGGATTGGCACTTTCCAATCTGGCCTGAGGAAGGGACAATGCATAGCTACACTGTCCCAGAGCAGAGAAGGAATGAAATGGTGACTCAGTTAATTGGAGCCGAGGCTCAGCCACTCCAAGGAGAATGGACCTGAAGTTTCTTTCTTTCTTTCTTTTTTTCACTGCACGTTCAGTCTGTCCCTCAACTAGTGGATATTTTTATGGCTATTTCTTCATGACTGGAATAATGTGGAATGTCACTTGATATTTCATATTGGTTCTTAAATTAAGGTTCCTACTAGCTCTTGACATTTGTTCTGCTAGCAGAGAGCCATCTGCTCTTCTGAAAATCCTTCAAGGGGGAGTCAATATTTTGATGACTGTTTGGTAGTGGGGAAAAATGTCCCTAAATATTGCTTCTCTGAAACAAATGATAGAAATAAGTGTATGTAACTCTTCTAGCCTATATCCCATAGATGTCAATATTTATTTTTCTTTCAGCCAGCATCAACATGAACTTTTATACTCAAGCCCCCAGAGTTTGTCTAAATGAGATACCGAAACTGGACTCTCTTCACCCCTAAATGAGTCTTCCTTTCTTCTCTCAGACAGATTGTTACTCCCAGCCCACCATCCTTTTCCTCCAAAGCAGGGAGTGCAATGGCAGGAAGATGGACTAGAATATCCACTGACCTCTTCATCTCTACATTTTCCAACTTTTTGTTTCCTGCCTTGAGTTCTTGATCTTCCACCCGAGTGAGGCAGTCAAAATCCACCCCAGAAAACTAGCTGGCAACATTAATCACTGACCAGGCATCCCAGATACTAATGATAGAAGGATCCTGCCTTATACAATCCCTTTTCAAGACACTTTCTGAGACTGTTGACTAAAAACTTCACTGCTGTTAACTTCTGCTATGTCAGTGTAGTGATGGTCAAATGTATGGAGCTCATTTATATATACAGTATATAAGCAACAGTGTAATGATTCTAGCACTCATCAGTTTGTACTGTTTCTGTTAAGGAGGAACACTACACTGTACTCACATTTCTGGTCTGTTTCTAAGTACACTAGATATGGCTCTGCATGGATCATTGAAAATGGCTAGTTGAGAAGAGGCTGAGTATCATTCATTTTATTGAACTCCCACTAAATATAATCTTCTGTCATCGTTACCAGTGGTTTCTGAAGCTTGTGTGCTATCGTCAGTAGTATACAGGTCACAAGCCAGCCTGAGGGTCCACTATTAAATGCACATACTTGTTTCTGAGTATGGCTGTCACTTCCTTCTGCTTGATTGTAGTTTAATGTCTTACACATAATAAGTGCTAAATGTATTTGGGGTGATTTCTTCCTTATATTCTGCTTGTAGCAAAACAGCATGAACACAAAACATTCTAAAGCAGTAAGAGACTCCTATTTTAGCCTGTGTTAACTTGATTGGCAATGTCTAAAATGTAAAGATGTTACATTTTAACCAGAACGTAAAACCAGAACTTTCAAAATAGCTTTCCTGTCTCCCATTGAAAAAGAAGAGAAGAGAAAATTGCATATCTGCCCTGATTAAAATAATAAAAAGAAATAAGAACTTGGTTCGGGTTAGGGTGACCAGACAGCAAATGTGAAAAATCGGGATGGGGGTGGGGGGTAATAGGAGCCGCTATAAGAAAAAGAGCCAAAAATCAGGACTGTCCCTATAAAATCAGGACATCTGGTCACCCTAGTTCAGGTTATATTTATTATTCCATGGAGCAAGAGGAAGAAGAAATGGTTATAATATTCCTTGAATTATCTTAATCCTCTACCAGATACCGAATGTACAATAATATCTATGGAAGACAGGAAAATGAAATATTTCACGTAATAATAAGAGTGTGGAAATTCAGAGCACGATAGGGCAGTGATAGAATTTGGATGTATTTTAATTGGAGACAAGAATGTAGGCAAACATCTGCTAATTCAAACTACCTAGAGTTAATGAGAAATATCTTCCTCTCTCTTGTAAGTCGGACCAGTTTCCCTAATCGCTTTGCAAAACTAATGAAAAGATTGTGCGGCTTTCTCTGGGCTAGCAGAGATGTGTATGGTAAAATACTCAGGAACTTGTGAGTGCCCATCTTTGCTAAATACTAAAGTTAAATGCAGATATTGAGTCTGACTCCTACACTGGTGAAAATCAGGAATAACTTAGAAAGTTGATACAGTTACACTGGTTTTAAAGTGGGAGAAGAATTAACACATTTATTTTTATCTGTGACTTGTATTATGACAGCCCTCAAAATGGGTGATGTGCTGTACTAAACATATAGGAAGACACCGTCCCTGCCCAAAGAACGTATACATTTTAAAATCCCTCCCCCCCCCCCCAAAAAAAACCCCCAAACAAAACCCCCAAAACCAGAGTGTGAGAGAGGGGTATGCTATACAAGCAAAGTGATCGGGGGACAATTAGCTGATGTCTTGTTAGTTCGATATTTTTGTTTTAATTAATTAAATAATTATCTTTGGCTCACTTCTTTAGGCATCCTGGCAAAAGAGGCCTTGGGGGATTTGAATAAGGAAATTGTTCTGGTCAGGTATATGGTAAAATCATTAGAAAGACTATCCATGGTTGGGGGTGGGATGGGAAAAAGATAATTGGCCTATTTCTAAATTCAGTCTGACATCAGTACAATATGGCTACAGAGTCAGTGGGAACTGAAAAGAAAGGAGGGCCGGGAGGAAAGAAATGTCTCTGAAGGGCTCTGAAACTGATCAGAAGGCAGTCAAATCCCGGAAAGCACTCTGGGCGTTTTGTTATTACTTTGACTTCCTTTTTGTTTGGCTGAGTCACTATTTCATGCCTCACTTATCACTTCTGAGAAGCCAAGAGCCAGGGTTGGCCTTACCATGAGGCGAAATGAGGCGGCCGCCTCAGGTGCCAGACTGTGGGGGGGCGCCACTAGGACCCAGAGTGTAGAAAATTGTGTCTGCTGCTGGTGCATATGTATTCTCTCTGCTCTAGATGCACAGAGATGGTGGAGTGCTCTGCTGGAGGAAGGAGGGCACAAGAGACATAACAGGCAGGCAGGAGAAAAGATGAGAGGGAATAATGGAAAGCAGCAGGAGCTGCAGGGAGAGAGAGGAGGAGGAGCCTCTTATGTACCTCTCTAGCACCCCCGGGAGCCTGGACTGATTAACACCAGCTTCTCGGGGAGCTTCCTGTTTCCTGCTACTTCCCTGAACCCACTTGAGGAGAACAGGCAGTCAACTGAAGTAGTAGGAGCCAGTTAGGCCCTTAAGACGCTCATATCTTCCCTCACTCAGACCCTGCTACCAGCCTGCATTTGTCCCCTCAACTGAGTGTTGAGAGCCACTATAGCTGGCACAGAACAGCAGTCATGAGTGAAAGAAGAAAATGTCCCTCTGGGGCAGCATTCAGAAAAAGAAAGAAAGCAAAGGAAGTGTTTCTATCTAAGCAGGAAGGAGCTCTCCTGAGAGACATAGACACAAATGTTCACGGTGAGCCTTCCGGCCCCAGTGAGGATGTGAGTGGTGAGGAGATGCCTGATCTTCCAGTTAGTCAGAGTGCAGGTGACTTGGCAGTTACTGCAGCATCCGTATCTCCATCCTCAAATGGATGTAACCATGCACATTTTTGAAGAAAAGTGTAGATCAGAGAAGAGTGTGGTGGAGGTGCAAGAAACAGCTGCTGCTGAGCTTAGTTCCTTAAGTCTAGATGATCCAGGACTGTGGACCCACTTGAGTAGTAGCCTGAGGGACTTCCTTGTACTGCATGGGCCACGGCAAGTGAAAAACTTCATGTTCCCCAAAGACAATGAAAATAGAAGTTTCCATCCAACACATTACTGCTGTGAAATCCCCAATGGTGACAAAGTGGAGAGGCCATGGCTTATGTACTCAGAAACCCAGAATGCTGCACACTGTTTTTGTTGCAAACTCTTCCAGTCTAATGTTCCAGCCACATTGGGTTCTACAGGAACAAAGGACTGGAAAAATCTGGCTAGAAATCTGGCATGCCATGAGAAGGCAGCAAATCATCAGAGAGCATTCCATAGGTGGAAAGAGCTTGAGATGAGACTAAGCTTAAAGGCCACCATAGATGATCAGCATCAAGAGAAGATTGCGTCAGAATCTCTTTCCTGGCAAAATGTTCTGAAAAGACTCACTGCCATTGTGAGAATGCTTGGTACCCAAAACCTAGCACTGCATGGCACTTCAGATCAGCTGTATGTGCCAAACAATGGAAACTTCCTTAAAATTGTGGAGCTGATGGCTGAATTTCATGCTGTACTCCAGAAGCATCTAAGAAGAGTCACCACCCAAGAAATGTACACACACCACTACCTTGGAAAAATCATTCAAAATGAGATCATACAGTTACTGGCAACAAAAGTCAAACAGAATATTGTGGCAGATCTGAAGTCAGCAAGATATTACTCTGTTATTCTGCACTGCACACCTGACATCAGCCATACAGAACAAATGACTTTAATGGTGCATTTTGTAACAACAGCAGAACCTAGTGAAAATGTCCCTGCAATGGTGACTGACAGAGAGCATTTTCTAGAATTTATTGACATTGATGATACTACAGGAACTGGTATGACAAATATGCTTCTTAAAAAGCTGGAAGATACAGGAATTGCGATAGCTGACATGAGAGGTCAGGGCTACGATAATGGTGCCAACATGAGAGGAAAGAACAAAGGAGTGCAGACACGGATCCGAGAGTTAAACCCTCGAGCTTTTTTTGTCCCATGCAGTTCCCATTCATTGAACTTGGTGGTCAGTGATGCAGCATCAGCTTCTAGTGAGGCTGCTGATTTTTTTAATGTAATTCAAAGCATCTATGTATTTTTCTCTGCATCAACTCATCGATGGCAAATTTTGAAGCAACATCTGGGAACATCCTCTCTGACACTGAAACCACTGAGTGCCACACGATGGGAAAGTCGAGTGGTGGCGATAAAGCCTATCAAACACCAAATTGGGAAGATAGATGATGCCATAGTTGCCCTTATGGAGGATAATGCTATGACAGGAACTGTTTGTGGGAGAAAAGTGGCAGAGAGAAATGGAATCACCAGAAACATACATAACTTCAAATTTCTGTATGGCTTAGTGTTGTGGCATGACATACTGTTTGAAATAAATGTCGTAAGCAAGAGACTCCAAGGTGTTGACCTTGATATATCTGGAGCAATGGAACAACTGGACAAAGCAAAGTGTCTTACCGGTCAGATGAGGGATTTCAAAATGTTCTGAAGAGGTCACAGAAGTTGGCAGAGGAACTTCACACTGAAGCTATTTTTCCACCCCTTCAAGAATACAAGAGTCACCGAAGAAGATGACATTTTGATTATGAGGCATGGGATAATCCCATAAGAGACCCCAAACAACAATTCAAAGTTAAATTCTTTAACCAAGTGCTAGATTGTGCAATACAGTCAGTTGAAGAACGTTTCATTTAGCTTAAGGAACACAGCAGTATATTTGGGATGTTGTATGATATTCCAAACTCCTCACTATACCTGAAGAAGACCTACACGAGCAATGCAGGGCACTAGAGACAGTGTTGAGACATGATGACATGCGCGATATTGATGCGAGTGATTTGGGTGATGAACTGAAAGCCCTTTCAAGATGCATTTCAGCAGGATCAACTCCAAAGGCTGTTCTGGAATATATGTGCACAAATAAGATGACCACCCTCTTTCCAAATGCTTTGGTTGCTCAGTGCATACTTCTAACACTTCCTGTAACAGTGCCAGTGGAGAATGCAGCTTCTCCAAGCTGAAGTTAATAAAAACACATCTAAGCTCCACAATGACACAGGAGAGGCTGGTCGCCCTTGCAACCATCTCAATAGAGCATGAGCTGGCCCAGACTGTGGACCTTCAGGAAGCAGTTCAAATCTTCGCAACCAAGAAGGCACAGAAAGCACCACTTTGATTATTCCAACAGATAAAAATGCCAGCGTTTACTATGCAGACAAGAAAAGTTACATTTGCTGTTCCGGTGGTTGAAAGTTAAGTGTTACTTAAAATTTTTGAAGAAAGCATTTTAAATTGTTAGTTCTCCTTTATTGGGGTAGGTAGCAGAGCAGTACCATGAGAGGAGTAGAACAGGAAGAAGGCAGAATTGAGACCTTTCAAAGTTTTGGCCCAAACGAGGGGGCATGGGGGCATCATTTGAGCTCCCCGCCTCAGGTGCCAAAATGTTGTGGGCCGTGAAAAGGTCCTTTAGATCAATCACAGCCCATTGCAGTTGTAAAGATAATTCTGTGTATCACATAAGAATGGCTAACCAATGGTGTCTATTGTACTTCAATAACATGTTCTTCATTGGTGGCTAAGCATGCTAGTTTGTAGCTATGTAAGATGCCCCATTTTGTTGGAGTCACATCAAACGTGACATTTTGGATTAATCTCTTCTTGCAGGATATCCAGCTGAAAATGTTCTTTATGGAATTGCTGGGTTGAAGATATGGCAGAAACTTAAAAATTGTAGAAACAATAAAGAGGCCCCATTTCCCTTTCCATTGGTATCTCCTAAAACTCTAGAGTAGCTAGGATTGCAGTTGTAACCATTTCCTTGTTGTGCACTGGAATAAATTGCACTAGGGATGGCTGAACCCTTTGCTCATTGTTCAAATCAAGTATTCTGTAAGGTTTGAAAAGTGTGGTTAAAGAAAGCCCATCTCCTTCCTTTCTCCATCTCTCTATTGAGCTCTGACTGCTCTTAAATATGCATTGCTCATGTTCTGAAATATGCAGTGTGTTCTGGAGGATATAGATACAAACTATATGACATTTATACTCAGCAGGCGGGTGGTCCAGGTTGCTAGGTTACTGGGGTTGTTGGGCCCAGCTCCTGCTGCTGCTTATGGGTAAGATGGGTAGTAAAAGCTAGCTGGATCCTTTCCCAGAGGAAAACCTGCCAAGTCAGAGGGACACCTAGGAAGAGATGATGAAAATGGGCTCTGAGGGGTTCCCCCAAAGTTGTGTTGCCACATGAATCTGGGTGAAATGAAGGCCCCGAGGCCTCCTCCTAAAGACTATAAGATGGGGAGATGGGCCAGTTACATAAAGTGAAGGGACTGGGGTTTGTTGGTGCAACTAGACCGGGAGAGCTGGGAGACTGTTGGAAAGATGAGTGTAGAAGGGGTGTGATTGAACTGCTGCGGAATCAATGATTTGTGCCTATATCTATGCATTGTTTTTAAAATGGTAAAATGTGATGTATTCCCCAGGCTCATTTGTTTGCTACCTAAATAAATACACGTGTTAGAGGCAAACCGCTCCCCCCCACAAGGACATGTGTAGGTAAGCATTAACACATGACATCATGAGCACTTACCCGGGATAGACACATGCCTGATTGCATGATTAATCAAAAGGCTGAAAGCCAAGGTCTTTGGATTACTTAAACGCTTTGGATATTTAACAAAACTGCATTTTTAAAATGTCTTATTGTGTTTTTGTAACTGTTGGCTAATGAGCCTCCTGACCTGTGTGGTTGTACAGGTCTGGCACAGGAATTCTACTCTTTGTAGAGCCTGTTTCATAAATATATAGATCAGGCATTTTCTGTAACAGATTTTGTGCTTGAATCCATTGTAAAATCAGCTGTGCTAAGCTGCCGCAGCCTTTTCTCATTTGCTTGTTTAATGGGAGCCTTCTTTTGTAACTAGGATCTTTATTTTCTGAAGGAAACATTCACGGGCACCGGTCCCAAGTAGTGTACTTCATACCAAGAATATACAGTGCCTCTGAATTAATATATCAGGCTCAGAGAGATAATCACTCCTCCTGACTGCTGTATCATTAAGATTAGAAGCTGAAATATCTTACTCCGTGAAGATTCTCAAGACAAAAGTAAATCTGCTAGCTTTACATCTTCCCTTTTTCATTTTTATTCCCATTCAGTTTTACTGGTTGAGCACAACATCTAGGAACCCTGAGCGCGTACACAGATGAAAAAATAAAATACCTTTTTATAAGCCTCAGAAGCCTCAAAGGGACTGTATTACTTCCACTCAGCAAAAACTACTTTAAAAAAGATAAAACCATATTCGATAGGTACTGAAAGTGAGAATAATCCAGACACAAACATTATGGCACAACATGCCATGCAGTTTCAATCTGCTATGGTTTTAGTAGCACATCAGTCACAATGAGCCTATTGTAAAAGCTTTCCCCTTCCTTGTATTTTTGGGATATTTTTAGGAGACCAGTAGAGGTAGTGGGATATGCATGCACATGTCCATGGATTGAGTGTGTGTATGGTGGGGATGGACTGGGTGTTTACGGGAAATTCTGAAGAGTTGCTGTCTATGGATCCTTAAATGGAGCCTGCCCAGCTGCACTTGGTGAGGCCTGCCATCTCTAATAGAATGCTGATAGCTCCTGAAAGACTGTTCCACATCTCATCAATGCGTGAAATATGAGCGGGGTGGAGCAGGCAGTAACAAGTGCCCACTTTACAGGGACTCCATTCAGGCATTTGGTATCAGCATTTGCCAGCAGACAGCAGTTGCAGTCGAGTTAGAGACAGACAATGACAGATTTAGCATCTTGCTCCGATTGTAAATGTAGCCCAGCGCACATGCACAGACTTGTAGTGTGAAGAGCATGCCAAAGAGCTGCCAAAGTCTCAGTGCTATAAACAGCACCTGTGCTGCCAAATGGTGATGGTGCTTGACAGCCATCCCCCTCCACAGTGGCTCATGTTTGTGAAGAAGGATTCTCAAGGTCAAATCAGGCTTTCTCCAGAAGTAATGTGGTGTTATAATTTAAAGATAAAGACTCCCTTTCCTCTCTTTGTGTGAGCAATTGGACAGATCATATAACTGATGGCTAAGGGGTTTCTCAAATTGAACAGTCCATATAGTAAATAAAAGCAATTTGATTAAAATAATGTGACCAGGAAAGAACTCTGTCATGTTTACTCGCCAGGGGAAGCTTACTTAACTAAAGTTTCAGATCAAAGGTTTTGTTTCTTTTTACCTTTTTCTGTCTGTCTCTGACTTCCTTTCAATCAAATCTAATAAGTGGTGAAGTACTGTGAAGTCACACATCTCTCTCTACAAGTGCAGTGACCCAGAGATTTCTTGTGTGCAGTTTTCTTT
The DNA here is from genome assembly GCF_002925995.2 of Terrapene triunguis. NCBI lineage: Eukaryota > Metazoa > Chordata > Testudines > Emydidae > Terrapene > Terrapene triunguis. The sequence goes on along the minus strand of NW_020664420.1, from coordinate 65,984,428 downwards.
TGTGCCATTTTCTGAGAACAAGTCAAATGCTGGTGTAACCAACCATCTTTTTCTACTTGTTAAGCTCTTTCCCTACCTTAATATTAAAAAAAATTTTAAGAGCTGTTTCTTGCTCATTTAATTTATTATCTAATATTATTATCCTCAAAACAAACTAACAAAAATCCTGTATACACACACACACACACACACACACACACACAGTAAGGTTGCAAATTCAAACAAAAATCACAAAAAGGTTTCAAAAGTTAGGAAATGCCAGAATTAAAGTTGCCTGTGCATCCTTAATGCGGCACCCTTGTGCATACGGATTATGCTACAGGTTTTAGTTATGGGATCTCACACTATTTTTTCCACACTGAAACAAAGGCCAGCCTGCTGCCAAATTTCAAATCCCTGCTCCAAAGCATGGGAGAGCGAGAACTTCTCAAAGAAAAAAGCCTAAGAATTTTTTTGATATGAGTAAAACAATGTATTTCTCCCTAATTTCCTTCTCAGAAATGGCTGAGCCATTATAACATCTCTTCCCCTTGCCCCGAAAGCCGGAGGAAGACATATGTCATGGGAAATTCTGGTTAAAATTTGGCAGAGTTATAAGAAACTGAGAACAGTGTCATATAGTGGTAAATGTTGAGAACCCATAATAATAGACTATACTAGAAGCCCTGCCTATAATGCCTACCTACAACAAAGTCCAGAGTGATGCCAGCCTCTGCTGGTTTAGACCCTATTTGGATATTCCTGTAGTGATGCTCTCTTATGTTTCCACTGGATTATTTGTTCATTAAAATATAGACAAAATGTTAAAACTGAAATCAGAAGGACAACTACAGCAGCCACAGTTTAAAAGTCAGCATTTGCACACAGTGGTGTCTGAAATATCACAGCATTCCCTTATATTTAAAATGGGAATGAATGTGGAACTCTGTGTAAATACTGGCTTTGTAATGGTAACCACTATGAGCTTGCTTCTGATGTTGGTGCTGCTTTCCATCTCCAGCCCTCAAACATTACAGTTTTCCTTTAAAACCCACCTTTTCCATGCAGCTCTTCAGGGAAAATGCCATTCCCATTAACTTCATTGGCACCAAGATTTCACCCCATGTGGATTCATTGGTTGTCCTGTATTATCTTGTATATACTATTTCTTACCTTGAAACTGTAAGTTTTTTGGTGCAAGGACTTGCTACTTATTTGCCCCAGTTCACCTATTATATGCCACCATGTATAACCGGGAGCATATTACATATGTGTTCAATAGACTGCCTTGGTTTGTGTGAAGTTCATGGTATTGGTTTTCATCTTTAAAGCCTTTTTGGTTTGGATCTTGACTATGTTAAAGATTACTCCTGGGGGAATTCTGCGCCACTGCGCAATGCAGAATTTTGCAGAAATTAATGTTGTGTGTGCAGAATTTCCTTTCCTCCACAGAAATTGGCTGCAGTGCTGCTGGCCACCACTGGGGGCCGCTGGACCCGGCAGAGTACAACTCACACATAGAAGACACTGCCGGGGGGAGGGAGCTAGAGAGTTCCCGGCAGCTGCAGTTCCCCGCACACCCTGAGGGAAGGAGACAACGGTGTGCATGAAACGCCACAAAAACCTGGGACCCAGCATCAGGCTGTTTCTCTCTCTTGATCCCTGGGCTCTGAGGAGTAGGGGGGCAGGTGTCTGGGCTGGGGAGGGCCCATGGCTGGGCTTTGGTGGGGAGGGGGTGTGGGCAAGGGGGGCCCTGTGGCTGAACTCAGGGGGGGAAGGGGTGTGGGTATCTGCCCCGGCCGGCTGGGCTCTAGGAGGGGGAGGGGGCAGAGAAACAGGAACTGGGTTGCCATAGAGTTTTTTTAACTCTCTACTCCTGGGGGAATTTTTTGTCTCTGTCTGTATTGTTACAGACATACTTGCTGATGGGTATTTTGAAATAAATTAGCAAAATAATCGAAGTTGGCATGATCATGTACTGTTATTTTGACAAATAAAATTTGCAGGATTTTGCAGAATTTTAAAATATTGTGTGCAGAATTTTTAATTTTTTGGTGCAGAATTCCCCGAGAGGTGAAAGATTATCTCTCTAGTTGAGACCAACTGGGATTGTCTTGCTCATACGCTGAGACTTGTGTATATATATATATATATATGTATCTCCAGGTTCTTCTACGGCATCCATCACTGTATCATCTGAGTATCTACATATCTTGGGGACAAAAGACAAGCAGTTCCCAATGGAAAGCCCTTGACTTTGACTCAATGAACCAGAATGTGCTGACCTTCAGCTAGGGTTTAAAGTGAAAAGGAGCATTAACCATATATTAAACATGCTCTCTGAGGAAAAGGTAACTTTAACTTTTAGCATATCTGAAGTATGTAAAACCTACACTGAGAGCATTATGGACTACCTTTTAAAAGGGCAACTGAAACAAGATAGTGGGTAAACATTTTGAAAGTTCCTATGTCCCTTAGGAACTGAAATCCTTTATCTATTGCATGTTTTCTGCTGACATATTCTTTTAGGACTGAACCTCAAGTTGAAGTTGCAGACAGGACTGGTGAATGGTGTGGGAATTTGTTCCCAGGTTGGTCTTTTTGTGTCATCCCTCAGGATTTAGTGAGCCCCACTGTTTTGTTTTCAGTCACAAGCAGGAATGACAGTGCAGCAGCAGTGACTGGCTAGTAACGAGACATCTTTCCCAGAGCAATCACAGAGATCCTGTGTTGGTAGGTGAAGTATTTGCAGATATTCACGAGTTTTTGATGATTGTGTAGTTGCCAGCTGTCTTCCCTCTAAAAATATTTTCAACATCCTTTTCATTTCAAAGTTCATATTTTTAAAAAGTGTCAAACAATTCATGCTCATTACATGAGAGAATAGTGTTTACTTATATGAAAAGAAAAAAATTGTTCTACTGATTATGGGTTCCAGTCAAAGACTCATTAGAATACTTTCAAAAGGCATTTTGCAAAGAGCAGTAACTCTGTTGTTTGCTATACAAAATGCATCTGTGATGAGCTGCCTACAAATAGCCTCTCTACATAGACAGGGCTTCTTGTTTATGAGATTCCCTATTCAAACATCTGGTGTTTTCAAGATATTTCTGGAGGCAAGTGACTCTCTTTCTTTCCATGCCCAGGAGCCAAGAAGGGTTGAAGAGTTTTCCAGTATTATTGTTTGCTGGGAGGAGATAGATCGGAGCCATGTTGGGAAATGGATGATGGAGGAGAAACACCTTTTGCTTTTCTGGCATGAAGACTGAAGTAACAAAATGTCTGCTACGCCCCACCAAGGATCCAGGAGGCTCTAACTGCATTAGATCTAAAGTTCTGGTCTAGAACTCATAAGGATCCCCACAGAAAAGCACTTTCACTAAAGCTTCAGCCTTCATTGTTGTTAATTGTCTCGATTCAGCAGAGTTTTTAAAAAATCTGGAAGCTCTGTCTTTTTGGAGCCCATTTAACAGGTCCAGGTGTTGGATATTCCTGGTGTGTCCTTTAGTAACCAGAATCATGTGTTAGTGTATTATCTAACAGGCAGCAAAATCAGATTTGTTCTCAAGAGGATGTTCCATTCAACCAGCGTGTGTCTAAGGAACAGGCTAGCCCTTCGGCTTGGATTCTGCTCATGGCTCTGTGTTGATGAACACAAACTGCCTTCATTTCTCAGGAATGTTGCAATTATTTGGAAATTGAGTGCTGGTGACATAAAGAACAGTTGTGAAATCTGGAGATAAATTCCATAATTAATTTCTTAATAGTAAGACTAGCTCAAGAGCAGACTGCATGGAAGGGAGAATGAGCAGAAGCATGAAGAGAAGCCAGGACAAACTAGCAGCTTTCTTTTAAGGCAGGAATAATTTTGTGGGCCACCTGTAAGCCATGTGAATGTAATATGCAGTGCAGCCAATGGCAAAAACTAGGTCCCAAAAGAGGAAAACATCCTGATCAGGATACCACTTAAGCACCTGCTTAACAACTTCAATGGGACTTAAGCACCTGCTTAAAGTTAAGTAAGTAAGCTTAAGTAAGTGAATTAAGTAAGTAAGGAAGCTTAACTGGTGTCTGGAATGGGTATGTCGTTAAGCATGTATTTAACTGCTTTCCTAAATAGGGGCTTGTCCCTAGTTGTGCAACAAAATGGTGAAAAATTTTTAGTTTGCTGTTTTCATCATTTTCAGTGAAAATGCCAGAATTATGCCCAAGGCAAGACGCAAAGCTAGTTTCACTCGTAAGAAAGCAATCTGCCTTTTGCTTTTTGAAAAATAGCAAAAACTCTCAAATGTTTCACATTTCACAAAACCTTGCTACACCTTGATGGTTTTGGTGCTAGTGAGAATTTCTGGATGCTAAGCTCCAGATTTGAATGGCCACTGACATCAAATAACTTAATATCAGCCTCATAAGAGAGGGTGCTGCTTCTCTGCTGTTGTCTGAACAAATATAGAAAGTGAGACAACTGTAGTGTGGGTGACACGAACTGGGTGGTGTACGTTTGAGACAGAAACAACATTGTCACTTATTTTCAAGGCTGATTGTAGTTACACACGGAAGTAGATGATTAGATCCTTGTTTTGCTTCCCTCTTACGTTTATCCATGCTTGCTAGCAAAGAGCTAAATAAAATAAATATCATACAGAATAGACGTTTACAAATAGTGGACCACATTCTGAAATCCTTACCCACTTTTTGAATGGTTCTTACTTATTCCGAAAATGACTTCATTGGGAATGCATAAGTAAAGACTGGGCAAAAAGTGGGTAAAGACTTCAGGATCCACATTCCCTTGCCTTCCTCGCCTTCACGGCCCAATCCTGTAAGTATGCGCAAATGCTCTTAACTCTCACAAAAAGACTGGGTGGGAGAAAGAGGAGGAGGAGAAACTGTTGCATTTTGCATAAATCCTTAAATATTCATTGGGGGGGAGAGAGTGAGACTGACTTTGGAGCCTGGTGGTTAGGTCACTCACTTGGAAGGGGCAAGATGCAGATTCCACTCCCTGCTCCAATGAATATTTAATTACTTATACCAGCGGTTCTCAAACTGTAAGGAAGGACCCCAAAGTGAGTCGCAACCCTGTTTTAATGGGGTCGCCAGGGCTGGCATTAGACTTGCTGGGGCCTAGGGCTGAAGCCAAAGCACAAACCCCACCGCCTTGGGATGAAGCCTGAAGTCTTCAGCCTTGGGTGGCAGGGCTCAGGTTACAGGCCCCCCACCTGGGGCTGAAGCCCTTGGGTTTTCACCCCCAGCCCGTGGCAGCGGGGCTCAGGCAGGCTCAGGCTTTGGTCCCCTGTCCTAGGATCATGTAGTAATTTTTGTTGTCAGAAGGGGGTCACGGTGAAATGAAGTTTGAGAACCCCTGACTTATACGAATTGGAATGGCTCCAATAGGAGAGGTTGAGAGAGACCCCCCCGTCCCTAAAAACCTCAGAGCCCAGTGGTTAGGGCACTCTCCTGAGATATGGGAGACAGAGGCAGAGGAGGGATTTGAACTAGGTCTCCCACATTCCATGTAAGTGCTCTGACTACTGGGCTAACGAGTATAAACGGGGGTCAGCATTATTCCCCCCTCTTCTCTTTGGCCTTTCCTACTGGCTAGCTTAGGCAGCTTCTTGCTCAACGTGCTGGCTTCTGTAAATCCCTTGTTTAGGTACCTAACTCTCCCCATTCATTGTATGGGGAGCCTGGGCACATAAGTCAAGCCTTTGAATTTTCACTAGGCAGCATGGTGCCTAAAAGTTAGGTGCTGCAATGTCTAAATCCCCTTTGTGAATCTGGGCCAAGGAGGAATTCTAGCTGAGTGACCCAGAATTCCACCCAAGGACACAAGCTGTGGCACGGCCACTTCGTGTCCTTTCCAGCATGCATGAGGGCTCCAAGGGCACATTTCTAGCTATTACATTTTCTAGTCTCAATGAGTACTTCAGCTGGATTGGGGGAGAAATTGTGGGTATTTTTTTTTAATGTGGCATACAATCAACAGTCCAGAACTTTAGAAAAGATCCAGCCATCCTGGAGTGAGAACAAGAGACGCATTTTAAGAAAGAAAGGAGAGAAAAAAAAAAGCGTAAGGGTGCAGATTTATCTCTGTTTTAAGCATTTGAGACAGAGCAGACCTGAGGGGAGGCAAGGAAGCAAGAAGCAGCCAAAGTCCAAAGCTCCATGTTCAGTGTGTGTGTGGGTTTTTTTTCCATTTTGCCTGTTTATTATTGGCTTTGCTGTCAAGTTCCAAATGCTGCCTCAGTTCCTCATGGTGAAGAAACTGTTAAAGAAAATGGAGTGTAGAATCACTGTCTATGAACCAGATTTAAATCTGACCTGTGTGGGCTGCAGTAGCATGCAACAAAATATTCTCATTAAGAAGGGTGTTTACTTTTACGATTTAAGGAGAATTAATTTATATTTCTTTGCAAGAGCATGTGTTTTAAGCACAGAATGCAAAGGAAACGTTAGGGGAGACGGGAAGAAAGAAGCAGCCTGGCTGAATGTTTTCCTAATCTGTCTTATCTATACTGCACATTTGTTGGTTTATTGCAGTGGTTCTCATACTTTTATACTGGTGACCCCTTTCACATAGCAAGCCTCTGAGTTCAACCTCCCTTATAGATTAAAAACACTTTTAAATATATTTAACACCATTATAAATGTTGGAGGCAAAGTGGGGTTTGGGATGGAGGCTGACAGCTCGTGATCCCACCATGTAATAACCTTGTGACCCCCTGAAGGGTCCCAACCCCCAGTTTGAGAACCCCTGGTTTATTGCTTTATTAGATGCCTCTTTACTGCATTCTAATCCAGTTTCTTACATTGGTCATGGGTGCTTATGAGGTCTACATTTACAGCCTGTATTTGTGATACGCTTCATGTGGGTGCGGGTCATATGTGGGTGCGGGTCACTTGCCAGCATTGTCTGGGTATATCTGACTTAATCATTTCCCTACCATTGTAGAGGCCTCAAGCCCTGGTGCACCTCAGTTCTTACTATTCTCTGCCTGTGGCACATAATACTGTAGTCTCCTATGGGCTGTGAAAACTTAGGTTTCATTTTGGTTGTTGGGCTTAGTGTGCAGGTGCCAGATGATGTTAGTGGCTTCTGATATTCAGGTCAGACTAGATGATCTAATGGTCCCTTCTGGTCTTAAACTCTATGACTGACTCTCTGTTGAGATCTCCTTGAGGGTCATGTGGCAATACAGCACCCCACTCCGTGGGTTAAGAGTAGCTTAGGCCTCCCTTAAAGTAGAAATGTATTTGTACTGCTTTTGGTCCTCGCAGGCCTTGTAAACAGACTCAGTTTTTGGGCCATTGTGCTTAGCATATATACCAGTTTCATTGTCTGACGGTTTTAAATAATTTGAACTGGAGTCAAGGCAATTTGAGCTCTTCCATAGGGGTGAAATTTTGGCCCGGGACTCTTGAATCAGAGAAACAAACATAAGATTAAAGTCTTTGAATGTTGCTGCTGCTTTTGAACAAACAAAATAAATACAATGTAAGATTGGTCAGAGTAAAAATTCTATGCTTAGATTTGTGTAATTCTGTTGTACGAAGGTATGACGAATAATATCAGTTCAGTAAGAGCGATATGAAATCCAACAGGAGATTGTCAGCTGGCCTTCTTGCAGATGCTCTTGATCCTGCGGTGACCAGAGGAAAGCAAGAGGGGCATTAGATAATTTGCTGATTGAAGAACCACTTAAGCATTTATTTCTTCACATCCCTTGGGACTAAGTTGGCAAGTGACACAATTTAACTTTCACTCATGGTAGAAGAAAAAGAGAAGGAAGATATGATGAACAGGAGGGAAGGTCAATCTGCAGTCAAAGCTAGAAGATACTGTCAAAAGGTTTATTCATTTAGATTCCTCTGAGGTGGCTCACCACCTTCTCAGAAATTATTTTTTCAAGAGGAAACAAAGGACAATACAGTATCTTTTGAAGTTAGTGCTCCTTTCCCCCCCATTATAATGAAATCTGACAGATCATCTTTGATCTCTGGAACAGTCTCCAATCTTGTATAGCTTTGATTGCTAACATAATGGATACGTTGTTTTCTGTATACACTGAAAGTGGGTCTTACGCCATCTAATTAGTATGGATGTTAATAAACAAAGAAGTGATACCTCATACAGAGGGTGGGGGTTAGGAAAGGAAGACAGACCTACATTCATGTTATCATCACTTTGAGCATGAGAGACTGAAGCAGAGAAATATAGACTGCCATAACACAGCATGCTGCTGTTATAAAAGTGTGCTTTTACAGGATTAATACAAGTGGGCTGTGTTTATGCCTCTCGGTGTGTGTAAGTCTTATCTTGCAGTGTCGTGTTTCTGGAGAGCACACTGGTGTTTGCCAGCAAATGCTTCATTAGTGCAATAGCATTAGGAGAGACTCCTCTTTCTCTCGGTAATATGCTGTAAGCAGCTCTAATGGAACAGATTGTGAAAGCTGCTAGCAGGAATGTCATATTCTCCCCCCCCCTTAACTGGTTATCATAAAAAAAACAAATGTATTAGTGTGGGAACAGAGCCCAAACTTTGACCCTGATCTTGCAAGATGATCTGCTTAGGGCTTCAGGCAGGAGGAGGGATCCACCTGTAGAGATCTATTTGCAGAATCAGAGCTCAGAAATTATCCTAAAATGGCACCACAAAAATGGCTGATGGAAAATATCTCAAACTGTTTCACTGTGAAAAATGTCCACAGTGAAAAACAAAAATGTTACCCAGTGCTATTGATAAGATGGCATTTGGAGTACCATGCCTAATTTTGGAAGCTATACTGCAGGAAGGCTACTGAAGAAAATAGTAAACATCTAAGCTATCCGGGGCAGGGACCATCTCCTCATCTGTGTTTGTGCAGAGTGCAGTACAATTCAGCCCCAATCCTGATTGGGTGCTACAATATAATATAATGGATGAAGTACAAAGGGGCCAAGGGGAATGATAAAGGATTTCAGGAGTTTAAAATACCTGGTTCTTTTTTAAAAGAGGCTTACAATATGAAGGGAGATAATTGAAGATATGTATGGCTGCATTTAAATTGTTTGCTTGAGTGTGTGTGAAGCTCAACAACAAGAAAGCATGAACTGAAACTCAGAAAGGTCCAGCCTCTCTAGGGCTAGGTCTACACTACCCGCCTGAATCGGCGGGTAGAAATCGACCTCTCGGGGATCGAATTATTGCGTCTCGTCGGGACGCGACAATCGATCCCCGAATCGACGCTCTTACTTCACCAGCGGAGGTGGGAGTAAGCGCCGTCGACGGGAAGCCGCAGAGGTCGATTTTGCCACCGTCCTTACAGCGGGGTAAGTCAGCTGTGATACGTCTAATTCAGCTACTCTATTCACGTAGCTGAATTTGCGTATCTTAAATCGACCCCCCCCCTGTAGTGAAGACGTAGCCTAGGAGATGTTTCTTTACAATGAGGGTAGTTCTATTTTGGAACAGACTAGCTAAAGGAGAAATAAAAATGAAATTGTTACCATGCTAAAGAAAAGTATATGAAAGGGACACAGATGGTACACAAGCCAAGCTCCAGCAAATAATGTGGTTGGATGGGCATGTACAGCCTCCTCCAAACTTTGGAATATTATTGTGTAAACTTTTTGTGTTGAAGAACCACTGTGGGCACCACTGCAACCGTGACACTTACTATTCAGACTAACTACCAATGTACCGATGCATTTCCCCTTTTAAATGCAGAGAATGTGTGATGGGGCAGCTGCCTTACACTGGCAGAAAAGGGGTTAAAAGCAGCCCTAGGGAGGCTGTGCAGGAGGCACCAATCAGACAGGGGCTGCGAGGAGCAGCCAATCAGGGCTGGGCTGGCCCATATAAGAAGGGCTGCAGAACAGAGCAGCTTCAGTCACTCCCTGGAGCTTGAGAAGGGAGGTGGACTGGCTGCCTTCCAGGCAGAAGAAATCTAGCACCTGGACAAAGTAGTCAGGGGAGTGAGAGTGAGCTCCTGGCTGTCTGAAGCCTTGAGGCAAGGGTGAAGAAGGTTCTAGGGCCACGGGAAAGTGGCCTAGGGAAATAGATTGAGCGATTGGAGGGGACACAGCAAGTGGCTGCTATCAACAGGGTCCCTGGGCCAGGACATGGAGTAGTGGGTGGGCCCGGGTCCTTCTTCCTCCTCCCCCACTCCTCGCCACTGGGGAAGTGGCTAAACAGTAAACTGTGGTTGCCACTGAAGGAAGTGGCCGGACAGTGGACTGCAGTTCCCCCGGAAGGAGGGAGAACTGAGTGTGACACAGCCAGAGGGCTGTGTCCTGAAGAGGATGTTATGGTCCTTGGAGTGACGTGGGTTCAGGAGGAGAAGTGATGGTGGCGAGGCACCACCAGAAGAGGGAGCACTCGCAAACAGAGCTAATCCCTGGGACCCAGCCAGCAGGAGGCGCCACAGTGGTGAGTCCTACCCTGTCACAAAATGCCAGAAATACAAAGGTACAAGTAATACTGCAGTGTGGTAAACACCAAACATTTTAATGGAACTCACTGTAGGAGTTCATACTAGTCTGAAATGCTTATAATTAAAATACAGTATCCGTTAGTCTTCTATACTTCTATACCTTGAGTGAAATTTCTAGAGGCACTCAGCAGTGCCCTAACTCTGGTCCTATCAAGGTCAATGGTAAAGCACTTTTGAAACCCCCACTTGTTTTGTACATAACACCCTAGATAATATGGGGCCAGTTCTATCTGCTGTTCTAATACAGCAAATGATATCAGCTGGACTGTGGTGTTTGATTGCTATCAGATAGTGAGCTTAATTTATCCCACTCTTGTGGAGTGGTCCAAATTATTATTCTCTATGATAGCAGGATTGCTGTGCCTGAATGAGTGTTTTCAATGGAGTGTCCTGCTTTAGGGAATCTGCTGAGGCAGGGCAGCTTTAAAGTATGGTTGGGGCCTGCTTTGGGGCAGTTCTGCCTGATTGCAAGCCTCCCCCCACCCCCATGTTGACCTCCACCAGTGCAACCTCATATCAAGCACTGACAGAGACTCTGTGCCTGGATTTTACAGCAGAGGAAGTCAGTATAACCTAGTCTCAAATCAAGGTCCTTTGAAGGACAATTCATTTACATGCTATAGTACTAGAAAGCGACTAAAGGCTGTCCAAATGTAATGGACAACGTAAGTGCCATAATGAGTGCATTCATATCAACTGACAGGAGGCATGAGTATCAGAGACCATGGCAGACTGAGATTGTTGAATTGTACATGCATCCAGCCTTGCATGCACACAGTTTCGATATATACTACAATATCTTACAAAAGATAAGAGGTGTGTTAAAAATCATTACACTGGGAAGATGTGTTTCATCTTACATAGATATCTGAAAACCATGTGAGCTTGTGGAACAGTCGTCAAGAAGATTTCGTGGTGCCTCAGTTTACTATGTTAAAGCATATTCAATGAAAAATAAATGAGTTAATGACATGAGATTAACATGCCATTTAAACACGAGCTACACCCTAAAATGCTCAATTTATGTTTGCTGCTGCTGATGGGTGGGGAGATGGGTGAGTTAAGATGGCATTAAACCACCTATCTGTTTCCCTAATCCTTGGGGCTGCTTTAACGCAAAACACTGTGTGCTCTGTGCTGGCCATATCCCGTGGCAAGTTAGAGCAGCCTAAAGGCTGCCTATGGTTCCCAGGTAGTTGAGGCACACCAGAGTACAGGAGACCACTGGCCGTGCCATTTTCCCCACAGTCACACCATCACTCTAGCTCTATATCAGCTAAGGATTGCCCTAGGTTGGGGTCGTCCTCCTATTAAGAGTGCACACAACTCTCCTAACACCTGCCATGTCTGCCTACACTGGTTTAGGATGGACAATGTCACTGGAAGACTGCAAAAGTGTGTTAGCACACCCAAGGATCAGAAGCCAAAATCTCTGAGTTGTCTCCAGAATATTGGTCCTTTGAGCCTAACTTTTGGGGTAGGTGGACTTGTGTGAGTTTGTCCCTAATGTTTCATAAAATGGAATTCTTTGTAGAGTTTACCTTGAAACTATAATCCCATCATCTCCATAATATCTGAGAGTTTGGAGGAAACCTAATTTTTGTCTTAATCTGGAAGATTTGAAGGTGGTTTTGAATTTCTTTTGTGGATGGTGTTCCCTGTCTATATCCTTCTATTAATGCATCTTTTTTATTTCTGGGGCATACTAGGCAAGATTACAAGCAGAAATTAAAAAAGAAAAAGGAAATAGGGTTATATTATTAAATGTCACTGTGGGGAAATAGAGCAGGGGGGCCTTCTTTTTGATAGCCAGAGCTGTGAATCTGAAGGCCCTGAAATAAACCCTCCATCAGAGATCTGTTATGGTGACTGCCCTTAAACAGAAAGCAGTACAGGCCAGGGCCTGAACTAGACTAAACTGCACAATTCCCTGCCAAACTCGGTCAAGGGTCATGACCAGAGGAGGGGGGGGGTAAGGAGGGAAAGAATAAAAAGCCCCAGCAGCAGCACTAATGAAATATGTTCATGGCTGATGAAATATAATAACCACTTGTGTGAAGCAATAGGTAACTTTAGCTAAATGCAATTTCTTAACTCATGCAGCTTCTCCTTTGGGTGATCTGTGACCCACTCCGTGATTCCAGCTATCTGCAAAAATAGCCAATCATAGATCCTCTTTAGGAGTCCCATGGAAACCCCCCTCCCCCTAATCTTTAACCAAAAGACCCCGGAAAATAACATGTGTCTTGAGAAATGTACCCAAACTGGTGCCAAGTACCACCCCTGGGGAAAACCACCAAGCGCCCCTCTACCCAAATAAACACCCACTTCTCGGAAATTAATGAGGAAGGTACCAGGGGGGAAAGGGGGGGACTGACCCCAACCCTAATTTCTTAACTCATGACGTATTGTTTGTACTTTGCTTGCGGTTTAATGAAATAAAAACTCGCCTGCAAGTGGTCCTCGGGGTGTCAGTCTTCGGGCTGCACCCTAGTGCACTGGTATGTATGTCAATAAACTGGCCTCAGGCTTGAGTCTTTGAACTAAAATCACTGCGTGGGTGTCTTTGACCACGACATCACCTTCCTCATCAACCCCCCACAACAAAACCACTTTGTTATTAAAAGATTTTTGGCATTATTTGCATTTGGAAATATTCCCACAGTTTTATTGATCATAAATAATATGCTATTAAATGGCTTGAACTGTGTTGCACACAAAAAAAGCTTTGTTATAATGATTGCTTCAAATCAATGGCATCAGAGACAAAACTGGATTAATATAAATCCTTCAAAGACTAAAACACATTTGCAGATTAACCCTGATCTCTATTTAAACCCCGCAAACTCACTGTTCTGCATTGATTTATCTAAACAAGCCCAGCTGGCTGCACACAATGAAATGCTTCCTCTAGGTCAATTAACAGACACCTGGACAGGATTCAGACCTTTGTTATGATCAGAAAATCCCATTAGATGTTGCTACAGGTGGCTGTTGAATGCTTGATACCAACATGAATATTGCATTTGGAAACTTGAAGTAGATGGTATGAAAAGCATGACAGCTATAAATCTCATATGCAGAGTGGACTCCTTTATTGACTGATGCTATCTCTCAAATAGAAGGAATCTGCTCTAGCCCTTTGATTTAATATGATAGAAAATTATTTTGGATGATTGATAGCTGAAAAGGGATTGACTCACCAAGAACTCTGCATGACTATATTACCACAGGTAGTAGCCTAAGCAAGAAAGATGGGCTCCCATTATTTTATTGCAAGTGAGAGAAATTGCCTTAAATATGACAAGGCTATGTTCATTTATATTCCATACTAACTGGAAGACCTTCTTATAAATTATTAATCCCCAGACTGGTTGTGCAGTACCCTGAGCTATTGTCTGGGCCATGCTTTTTCAGTCTCCATATGGAGATATTTAATCCATTGTTGAAGCTGTTATTTCAGATAGTGCTGGTTCCGACCCCTGCTTCCCCCAGAAATCTACACAATCTACACTTGTGGCCAGAACTGAAATTAGAACCTTTACAGAGTTTCCAAAGCAATCAGTGTGCAGTTTGTTTTTAAAGTGTGAAATCCCGACTCCACTAAAGTTTGTGACAACACTCCCATTGCCTTCAATGGGGCCAAATAGTTCCACACGTCTGCATTTAGGACCTGCTCCAAAGCCCAGTGAAGTCAATGAGAGTCTTTCCATTGAAGTCAGTTGGCTATGGGCTAGGTGCTTATTGACTGGGATTAGGAGCAGGCTCTAAAGGCGGAGGTATGGACTTTACTAAAACTAGTATTAGCTTTAGGCTCTAAAGAGATTAAGAGCATCCACACTGATGTGAATCTGAGACAAATCTTTTGTGGTTACCCAGTTGCTATTATCTTATTTAGGTGCGTTGGGAATTATACTATTTTTGTGAATACCTTATTTAAGAATGTACTGTTCCTATATTTCAAGAAATGATAAGGCTGGCTCAGAAATGCTGATTTTTATGATTGAGTGGCTCTTTGGCTAGCTTCCCATACATATATTGGACATAAGTATGTGTCAGGTAATTGACTGCTGGCTTATCATTAAAAGTTCAAAATGTAGCAACTCCCTTTACCCCCTCACTTTCCCCCCAGACCACTTTAAAATGTAGACGTTAGAGGTAAAGGCATATTAGATTGCCTTGTCCATGCCCCTTGCAGGATATTGATCATACATAGAAGACAGACGTTAAACTGACTACACTTGATCTTAGACTAAAGACTGAGAAATTATAATGGGAGAGGCTAAAAATGCTATCTGTTCAGGAAGTGTTTAGCTACTGTACTAGTACATGAAGTCTATAAAATCATAGTTCAGTATTCTTTAAAAATGTTACAATTAATAGACTTTGAAAGAGATATGGTGGGCAGATAAAATTTTTCCATAATACATGTTTATCGCAAATTACACACACACACACACACACACACACACACACACACACACACTTACATATAGGATCATGACTTTTTCCAAGTAACTTTACAGATGAGAGGTAATAACTCTATCAATAAAAAAAGTAAATTGTGAATATTGGGATGCACATTTCATCTGTGTCTTGAAAAGAAAAATGCATGTTTAAGAGAGTTGTAACAGGCTGTGTGTGGAATTTAGGCATGCATGAAATTTACATGGGGGATTGTAAATATGAGAATGCAGATGCTCCTTTCAGACTATAAAACACAACCAGCAGTGCATTTCTAAAGGATTATTGCATGCTTTGGGTGTGGGCTGAGGCATGAGGCCAAGAAGGACAATAATCCAGAAATACACAGTCTGTTGTGTATTACAGGCAGTAAATTTTGCTGTTACAAAATGGGAATGAACAAAAGGAGGAAAAAGAGTCATGCCCGTGGATTATGGACATGGGTAAAGCATACATGACCACTGAAAGCCAGTGAGCAAGTCTACTCAGCAACACAGATTCACTGTGAATTCATCAGACCTGTTGTCCACTCTCTACATCAACTTCCTATAGAATATCCAGACAAATTCAGCAACTCTGTCCTTCCAAATGCCCACTGCCCTGGGCTCCAGGATGAGGGTCATGACTGACTACTCTGCACCTCAGGCACAATGGAGCTGCAAAGGTAAAGTGTGACTTCAAGAGTCTGAGCTTTCTCAAGGGTTCAGCTGAGGTTGTGGAACAAAATCCCATAGCGTACAAGAATCACCTCAACTGGCATCACTCACCGTTCCATGCATTTCTGTGACCGCACCTTTAATACATTCACACACACAGAACAATATAGATAAGTAACTTTAAAAAATTCAAACAAATTTTAAAATTCACAATTTCCACCCTGGAGAAGCAAAGGGACAAAGAGTTCCACGTGGGACAAATCCTAGTCATATGACTTAATGCACTTCTGGAAGATAATCTGATGATGGATGAGGGTAGTATAAGAATTAATAAAGAATAGAATGGAACAGTGAGAAATTTTCAGTGCTGCCAGAGTTCTAACTGATAACAGTCAAACTATATGCTATGCACAATATATAGGCTTCATAAACTATTTATTTCAAAAATACTTTGCTTGGCACATGCACTCCTTCAAAATCATACTTATTTGTTCTGTCTTAATTAAACATGGTTTAAGAAGGCAGCACAGATGATGGTGTACATATAGGGCCACATTTTAAAATTTGAAGGTCGAAGTCCACACATACAAATATATCTGTGCAATTGTGTATGCAATGATAGTGATTATGCATGCAAATTAGGCCACATCACGAGCATATGGATATTTAGGCACCAAGAACCCTTTTTATATGCAATCAGCTGACTCGTGTGCATTTTCAATAACGTAGGTCTGCATGGAACTTGGTCGTTACATTCTGAAAATCTGTGTGCTGTCTTTATGGTCAGTGTGTCAGAAGATAGAGGGCTTCTGGTGCCTGCAAAAATATACAATGTATAAAAATACATAAATATATGTAATTTGGTAATTGTATATCTCCCATGATATTTGCATCCCTAAATACCCTGTTGTTTTCAAAATTAACAGATTTACATGAACAAATGTGGGTGAACATATGCAAGCACAAGTTTTGCAAGTACAAGTCAAGACCTCTCCCATATTCAGGAATGTCAAAAATAGTCAAAACTAAATGTTACAACATTTCTGAATTGACAGTTTTAATTTTCATTTTTTTATGAAAAGTCAAAATTTTCCATGGAAAGCAGATACTTTTCTCACAGAAAAATTTCAATTTTTTTCAAAAACCTGATTTTCTATTTAAAAAAAAGTTTTGACCAGTCCTACTGATTAGACTCCAGAAGCTTCTCCTGTGGTGGTGCACTTTTGATTCCCCATATCTGGGCTTCGATTTACAAACCAAATTAAAACTCTGAGTGGGGAGTGGTAAATAAACTCTATATCTTTTCCTTCATTATAGTGAATTTAGTGACTGCCTTGCACTTTATATTAAATACTGCTGGAGGATTTGATAAGTAGTTGGCATGCACGCATGTAACTGTAATAGGATAGTTTGGAGACCTGAATCAAATATTAATGATTGATGTTTTTTACAGTGGTTAGTCAGATTATAGAAGAGCAAAAATTAATCCATTTTAAGAACCTATTAATGCTTCTAATGTCAAGTGTTCATATTTAAATCAATATTTTTCTCATCATAAATGTCATTGGATGGCAGACTGTCATTTGGTTACATATCTGTCTGTAGTCAATAGGCATTCTGCAAATGATTATTAGTTTTTTGGCTTTATACAAATGGCACTTTATTTTCTTCTGAATATGTGAAAAAGTTTGATTGGATGAACCAAACTATCCTGAATTGCTTAGTCTGTGCAAAGGAAAATATAGTCCGAAGAAGTGTAGACATTTTTTCACTTCTGGATGGCTTTGGGTTTGGGTTTATGATTTCTGTAACTAGATCACATTTTTTGTCATGGATTATGAAAAACTGCTCAGGCTACCGCTGCTTTCTTGCTTTGGAAAAACTGAACTTCTGACTCTGAATCTCATTACTCTACAACCGAGTATCTTGAATAGAAGAATACTATGTGTATGTTGTTCAGAGATGGGACATTATTATAATGCAAACTCTATCTTTTGGATGTAAATGATAACCGAGCAGATAAGATCCCATTTTAGCCCTTTTATGTTTGGTTAGCAGGCAGTTTAAAGGACCTAGATGTGAGCAGGTGTTTGTCCTCACTCTTTTGTCCTGGACATTTGTTCACAACAGTTTTGGTTGACAGCCAGCAGTTTTCTGTTGGTCCCAATGTTCAGTGGGTGCAATCTAGTAAAATGAGTGGGATGGTCATGAAAATAAAATTATTCTGGAGTTTGAAATAATTAGATGGAAATTCAGTTACTTTCTAAAACTTGATGGGTCAGCCCCTCATCCTGTGTAAATTGGCACAGCTCCACTGAAGTCAATGAAGCTAAGCCAAGATACACCAGCTGAGGATGCTGAGTGAACACTGCAAAAATATTATGTGAATATTCATGTGAATTTTAAAATGAGTTCAGTTTAGCTGTGTTCTATTCAATTCAGGTTCTTATAATGGCTCTCATCACCATAGTAACTGTGTGTATGCCCTTTTATTGTTTGCTGTCTGAATGTTTGTGATTGCGTTTTACTACCACAAAAGCTTGTGCAAAGTGAATTTTAAGTTTACATGCAAATACTTGCAAAATGTGAAATTTAAATTTGTGAATATTTACACCAGAATTTTTTTTATAAGAGTTTCATTGATTTGATCAGGAATCAGAAACAGTATCATTTGACTAATGTCCATTACAGTGAAACAGCATAATTTAAATTTCAGTTTTCAAAGAGCAAGTCATAGACTAAATGAAATATGCTAAACATTTAATTGAATAAAGAATAAATTTGAGAAAATTGCTAGAGGACAATCTGCAAACAGAAAAAAGTTAAATTCATGAAATACAATATTTGTTATAAATTGCTCTATTGGTAGACCTGTCACTCAAAGGACAAATAGAGTGAAATTATATTATTGAGCATTACCTGCATATCACAAACTCTTAATGCCCTAATGGAGCTGTGTCCACTACCTCTGAGTGGGTGTATTGACTGGTAATTATCAGTAAAAGACCCAAGAACATGGTGAATGTATGCAAATCTTAAAATTACTACAATACTATTCAAATTAACTTACTGTACAATTTTAAATCCAACATGGATTAAGTAATTCATATACTGTACAGTTATCAAAGCACCTAAATGATTTAGGTAAGCCCCAGTTTCAACACAACTGAACATCAGTGGGATCCCATTGGATTTCATTAAGTCTTAGGCTCTTAAGTCACTCGTGAAAATAGGGTTTATGCTTCTAAATCACTTACATAATTTAGAAAATGTTACTCTCTGTGCCTAATTTTGTTGCCACTGCAGTCAATGAGTGTTTTCAATCCCATAATCTATAAAAATTGTTCACCTATGTCACTGACGCAGAATCATCTGGATCTCTTGGTAAGCAGAGAGCAAGCAAACAATATACGTTTTAACACGTGCAAATGTAAAATTATATATCAATGAACAAAGAATGTAGGCTATACTTACAGGATGGGAGATTCTGTCCTGGGAAGAAGTGACTCTGAAAAAGATGTGGGGTTCATTGGGGGTAATCGGCTGAATACAAACTTCCAATATGATGCTGTGGCCAAAAGCAATCTTTGGATGTATAAATGGGAATCTAGAGTAGGAGTAGCGAGGTTATATTACTTCTGTATTTGGTACTGGTGTGACCATTGCTGGAATACTGTGTTCAGTTCTGGTGCCCACAATTCAAGAAGGATGTTGATAAATTGGAGAGGCTTCAGAGAAGAGTCATGAGAATGATTAAATAACCCAAAAACTTGCCTTATAATGAGAGACTCAAAGACCTCAATCTATTTAGCTTAACAAAGAGAGGTTGAGGGGTGACTTGAAAACAATCTGTTACTACCTACGTGGGGAAGAAAAATGTGGTAATCTAGGAGGAAAGGGTATAACAAGATCTAATGGCTGGAGATTGAAGCTAGATAAATTCAGACTGGAAATAAAGTATAAATTTTTAACAGTAGAGGTAATTAACCATTGGAACAATTTGCCAAGGGACAAAGTGGATTCTCCATCACTGGTAATTTTAAAATCAAGATTGGGCATTTTAGTAAAAAATATGCTTTAGTTCAAACAAAAATTAATTTAGGGAAATCTTATGGCCTGTGTTTATAATCTATGAACGTGTGAATCTATATCATGGACTCAGCTATCATGACATAATGCTGTAACAAACTGGTGATTCAAGGAAAGATTATTGTCAATCTTAATTTACTCACTATTAAAACAGGTTGCATAACTATCTCTTTTAATCTGTACATTAATTTTTTAAATTCTATGTGTAGTTCCCCTATTGGGACAATTTTGCTTCCATCACAGTGAGAAGCTTAGTAAAGAAATCAGTAGGAATTTGTATGCTTCAGGACACTATTGTTTTAAAAAATGATATCAAAGTAATTGTTTTTCATTATTGTCAGTAGAGCTTTGCTTGCTGCCCAACATAATTGTCATCCATTTGTCTCTATTCCACCTTAATCAACCTTCACAATATGATGCTCAGTCATATAAAGTAACACTGACACAACACCATATCAAATTTGCAAGCACATCTTTGCAAGTCAGTTGGCTGTAGCCACCTCAAGTTCCATGAGTGTAAGAGAGGCAAAGGAATTGTGCAAATATAATTCTTACCTATGCAAAAAAAGTGATTAAGCTAACTCAGAATTTCCTGTCAGACTAGATGACATGTCTCAGAATGAAGATGAGATATTAATTGCTCATTTCACTTTATTTTAGTGTCTACTTTTAGATTCCACCTCCCCCCAGGTCATTTTTTTTTTCCTTCTGGCAGATTCACATCCACCCTAGAGTCTGAGTATGGCTTTTGTCTATTTATTATGTGATCACCTTTTTTTCCCTTTATAGCTCCTTATCTGGAACCTCTCTTCATAATGGAGGTCATCTTTCTTCTTTGACCTTTCTGGCCTAGGTCCTGCTCTGAAATCTTTGAGTGCTGAGTGGTTGACGGGGTATTCACTCAGGGGGTGAATTAATGCAGTTGGGACATTAAGAGCCTGATCTAGCAAAGTGAAAATTGAGGTTGATATGGGAAACTCTGAGTAGTCCTGATCACATTTTTGCATTGGCAAGAATGATACCTGTAAGATCCTCTTAACACTAGCTAATGGGAGTCATTGGGAGCTGTCATGTGAATTCCTCAGCACATTGTAGAATTGTGTCCTAAAAACATTGTTTCTGCAGCTTGCTGGAACTCCACCAGCATGGGTAGCAGGAATGCTAAGGTCACTCCTGGACCTATATCTCTTTTATAATTCTCTCTTTTCAAATCAGGCTAGAGGGAAAAAAGAGATTCCCTATGGATACTCCTCTCTCTTTTTCCTTGAAGGCAAGTGATAGCTGTATTCTTCTAAGTGCACTTGTGCCTTGAGGCTCTGAATAGACTTTGTTTTACAGGTGGATGGACATTGGAAATGTGTGCTGTGCCCACAGGGAATGTTTGAGGCATGCATAGTATTGAAAGATGCAAGTTGGAAGAATGTCTTGGGTTGTGCCAATAAGAAGATAGTAGGCAAGTCCTTGCAGTGTTCCAGGTAGGATCAAATAAGCTGGAATAGAGTTTGTGTGTTTGCTTTCCTATTCATTTCCCTTGTTTTCCCCAGATACAGAAAAGAACCCATTGACCCCATGGCAACATGTAAACAAGTTGTCTGCCCCCCATGTGCTATCTTGGGGTTGGGGTACCACTGCACTGCTCTGCTCTTTATTCTCCCTCTTCCAGGCTCTTTTACAGAAACTCCACACACTTGCTCATCCAGTCACCAACCACCATTATTGGGGTCTGGGTTTATTCAGACAAATAACTGAAAAATAAAACCTAGTCCCAAAAATCTGTCCCAAGGCCTGGTTTTTACCTCAGAGCCTGGGTGAGTGAAAGGGTTCCTTCAGAGTCCTTTTTGTTCAGTTCTTAGGGGGCTGGCCTGAGGTTTGGCTTGCAGCTGTCCTGCTTAGAGCTGACTCCCTTGTAGACTTCCCAGAATCAGCCCTGTCCAACAACTGCTTTAGCTGTCATATAAGACTCTAGCTGCTTGAGGTTCCCTTCCTATGCCAGGAGTGTCTAGTTATCTCATTTACTAAGCCTGCTCCAGGCTTCAAGTCTTCTGCAGGCAGCTCCCTTATTCCCTTTGCTCTCTCACACAACATCACTATGGAAACTCACTCCCCATTGCATATTCAGAAACATGTTTATAAAAAGTTGCATTTTACAAGAATGGGTTGTATACATCCCCCTTAGTGCTGCTGAAGGCCTGCAACAACCCATTACTGTTGCAGGAGGAAGAGGCAGCCTCCAGTGGCTCCTTTGTTCCTCCATCCTCAGTTTCAAGGGAACCTTGGTGTGATTGCCTGTGGGAGAAGTACAAGGAAGAAGCTGACAGAAGAATAGAGAAATGGCATATTTTTTCTAAAACACAGATAAACTAGAGGTGGTAGTGAGGAGAAAGACAAAGATATCAGGGACTGGGTGATAGGGGAGGGGCAGTAAATATTTGCATATCAACATTTATCAGGGCCAAAGGTCAGATATGGAAAAAAGTAAAGTTCCTTAAAATAATGGTTTCTTAAAGCAAGGGATAGACTTCCCTCAACTGGCCATTTCTGATGTTTGGTTTGATGTTTTCACCAAAATTGTTGAATTGGGTGCCTGAAGTCAGGCAATTAAATCCAGATTTTTAGGCATCTCTGGTAAGAACATGCCCTGCTTTTGCAGCCTGTGGGAGCAGTGGGTATTAGCACCTTAGACCAAAACACTTTGCACTTTGGTGCCTAAATGGGGCTTTAGGTGCCTGACTTTAAACACTCATGATTGACAATTGTGCTTCATAAGTTGCTCAAGAAATTAAGGGCCAAATCCTGTCTGGTGGTGCCAGTAAGGACAACAGGCAAAACTCCAGGGCAGAGCATCTCCCTGATCCAGATGCACAACCTGAAGCAGAGAGACCCTTCTCAGAAGTGAGGGACTGCCTGGCCTTGCCCTCATCAGGACGGCCTGGCAATGCGCCTTCATTACAACTAGGAAACACTCAGTGAACTAGTTAAGGGTTGATAACAATTTAACTAAACCAGAGTCCACAACCACACATGTACACATAGACACAGTGGTTGTAAGGGCTCTGATCTACCAATTTTTCATGCCTTCCATCTCTGCATATTGGCATGCCCCATCACTTGAACTCCTTATTTTTGGGAATGGCTCGACCTGCCTTTATATTGGCCAACAGTTGTGCACTTCAGACAGATTGTTTCAATGACTTCTCATCACCCTTAATGTGTGTTAGAAATTGGACCTTGCAAAAATGGGATCCATTTGGGGGAACAGAGAGGGGAAAATATGTGGATTCATTTGTGTGTTGGGTTTTTTTATTGTATTAGTCTACTTGCAATTCTCTATTTTCACCATTCTATCCCCTTCTTAGTTTAAATAAAGCCACTCAGGTCACCTGCCTGCCTTCTGTCCATTTTGTACATCAGTGGTTCTCAGCCCATGGGCCACTTGCGGCCCAAACAGCACACAGCAGTGGCCCATGTGACATTCTCAGGGCCATACAGGTAGTATATGTATTGTGTGGATGCGGCCCACATAACACATAGAGAGCTGCCTATGCGTCCCACAATGGTAAATAGGTTGAGAACCACTGGTGTACGTTGAGTGGTAGCTGTGTTAGTCTGTATCAGCAAAAACAATGAGGAGTACTTGTGGCACCTTAGATACTAACAAATTTATTTGGGCATAAGCTTTTGTGGGCTAAAACCCACTTCATCAGATGCATGGAGTGGAAAATACAGTAGGCAGGTATAAATACACAGTACATGAAAAGATGGGAGTTGCCTTACCAAGTGGGGGGGTCAGTGCTAACGAGACAATTCAATTAAGGTGGAAGTGGGCTATTCTCAAAGTAGAATACCAAGGGAGGAAAATCACTTTTGTAGTGGTAATGAGGCCAATGTAATCAGGGTGGCCCATTTCAAACAGTTGACAAGAAGGTGTGAGTAACAGTAGGGGGAAATTAGTTTTTTGTAGTGACCCATCCACTCCCAGTCTTTATTCAGGCCTAATTTGATGGTGTCCAGTTTGCAAATTAATTCCAGTTCTGCAGTTTCTTGTTGGAGTCTGTTTTTGAAGTTTTTTTGTTGAAGAATTGCCACGTGTTCATTGATTCCTTTAATTTGTAAACATTGCTGGGGTGACCAACGACTGCATTTGGGGTGTGGAAACATCACACATTATTTAATCTGGAACTGGCCTTTTCTTCTGGAGAGCCCACACAAAATACCAATAAACACAGGTCTCCCGTTGGAAGCCTGACCACTACCACCCAGAAAACAGGGTCCTTGGCCAGAGGCAAATGGGTGGAGTTCCTATGTAGAAGCATTAGACTTATTAATGTATGTCTCATAGCTTCCATAAATGTGCTAGGTCACAGCAATACAAATAAAAGGACAAGATCATGGAAATACTGGAAATATCAGATGTGATATAAGTAGCAGATAAAAAGACAGTAGGAGGGATTTGGAGAAGTAGGACAGGGTAACATCAATAAAATTACAGAGTTAGGCTATGTCTATGCTTGAAGCTAGGGGTATGATTTCCATCCTGGCTAGACATACTTGTACTAGCTGTCATCGAGCTAGTGAGCTCAAAATAATAGTACAGCCACGGTAGCATGGGCAGGGGTGAGCAGCAGCATGGGCTAGCTGCACTGAATACAAACCTGTACTTGGAGCGAGCAACTTGAGTCTCCACTTGCCGCTGCCAGAGCTACTGTGGCTACCCAACTATTTTTAGTGTGCTAACTTGATGAGAACTACCACGAGTATGTCTCCTTGAGCCAGGAGTTACACCTTCAGCTCCAAGTATAGACCTAACCTTACTGAGCAAGAGCTAGTGCAATTTGTGGAAGTGCAAAGAAGTTTTTTTTTTTTTAAGGAATTAAACAAATATTGGAGTTGGCTAATGTCTTGTACGCTTTACAGAATAAATGATTGTAAATCTGTATGACAAGGGACAGATCTTTTAACCTGGTAATTGAATGACAGTCATTTGTGAAATTTGCTATTTCTTTCCCATATCACCATCAAGTGTCATATTTACCTTGAACAACATATTTTGTGCTATAGTAGCTTTACCACAGTCTGAAAAATCAATCCAATGATAGATATATCAAACCTATCGTCTCCCTTAAAATGAATCTTAACAAAGCTGGTTGGGACTATAAACAAGTTTTGAGTAATTCCCCAAACAGGGCACTAACCATTCTGTGACACAGAGAATATGGCTTTGTGACAACCCTTGATTTACCTGTCTGGTACCATGTTTCCCACCATCATTCCCAGAGCATCATCTCTGGAAGATGGTACTACTGGCAATGGCATCATGACACTGGAAATGCTGCTTTGCAGGTACTGTGACACTCTATAAGCATCTCACATCTAAGTGTGATCCTACTGCATATATGCTAAAAATGTCATGTGTAGTGTGTGGATACCTGGGTTGGTAGGGATCCATACATGTATCTTATTACCTACATATTTCCCGAGAGAGAGAGACTGTGGTACAATTTTATGGTTCTCAAAACCTAACTGCTGACAGGCTATAACATTAGTAACTGCTAAATTCCACATTATTGTATGGTGGTCAGTTTCTTGGGCAGTAAGTGGGGAACACTTTATAAAGCTGGGATGCTGTTTAGGGAATTTGTAACTATGTTAACTCCAAGTAACTTGATCCTGTGTTAAAACACACCCTCATTGCTCCCTCTTCCCTCTGTGAAGGTTTCTGCTTTTGTTAACTCCTACTCTGCTAGGCAGACTCCTGCTGATGCTGGGCACATCCTTTCTGGCTTCCACGTCTTGCACAGGGAATACAGTTGAGAAAAATCGAACTCTGCCAGGTCTCATAACTCAACCGATGGTGCTGCAGCAAACTTTCAAATCTAGTGATCTGCTGCCTTCAGAAAGCAAAGAGACAGGTCCTTGGCACGTAATAATCGGCACAATATAACCATATTCCATGAAGGGAGACCAGCTTCCCTAAGGAATAATGAATCTTTGGGGCCCATTATTAGCCTTCCAGTTCCGTGCAGCTTTCTTTAAATTAATGCCTATTGCTGGCTTATTGCTTTTAAAGTTGCCATCCAAATTAACACTCTGCTTTGGAACTGCTGCTTTGGGACTTACTTTGGTTAAATCCCCTTACTTTGGACCAGAATGTTTTGTAATTTTGGGGTTTTTTTTAGTTCAGACATAGGGATGTATACAACTTTTAGTTGTAGTTTTGCCGTGGAGTTTTGCTCCACTGTGGTGTAAAAGTTACAGATGAGAAGTAATATATTACTCTGTGTGTGAGCCTGGGAGTGTCAGAGAGGGAAAGGGTTGATGAAACTGCTGGGAAACATTATTGCAAACATCTCTGTTTTAGGCTTTTTCATTTACTCATGGCAACAATTATTATTTGATTCATGAATGAGACCTTTTGTCAGCAAGCCAATTAACTTGGGCAGTGAACCCCTGACCGAAATTTTTCACTTAATTAGTGGATTGGGTGTAATCATAGTACAGGCTAAGCAGAGATGCACACTTTTAGAATGCTCTTCCGTGTCCACTGTATGAACTGTTGTTTTAAATAAGCTGGGATTTAGAGTGGCCCGGGTTGACGTGCCTCAAACTTTTTGAAGGAGCTCTGAAAAAATCAGGGCCTGAGAATAGTTTTGTGCTGGAATCTCTCATAGTTGTTCAGACCCTCAACTGAAATATGCTCTGAGGGTTACCTCAAACTGAATCTTTCTCTTCATCTTTTTTTCCCTGAGAACTACATAATGCTGAAAGTTACTCACGGCAAAT
Source organism: Terrapene triunguis (assembly GCF_002925995.2). Classification (NCBI taxonomy): domain Eukaryota; kingdom Metazoa; phylum Chordata; order Testudines; family Emydidae; genus Terrapene; species Terrapene triunguis. The sequence goes on along the minus strand of NW_020664420.1, from coordinate 65,957,984 downwards.
TTACAGCTGGCCAGTTTGAATTAACTTAAAAAGAGTCTGATGCTTGAAGATTATGGAAACCATCAAACACTGTAAAATGCAACTCTGCCAGGTCTCATAACTCAGTCAGGGGACAAGTGACATTTGTTCTTAAATGCATGACATGGTGATTTTATGTCTGCAGATTTCTGGTCAGAGATGTCTCATCATGTGTACCTGCTGTTAATTTGGATAGCAGAAAAATAAAGGTGGGGAAGTGGGAAGGGGCATGGGCATACAGTTCAGATGCAACTGCCTGGATGCTTTGCTACCTATGACGGTAATGGCCATCATATCTCAGATGGTGAGCCAGTTCTGATATCTCAAGATGCAAAAGAAAAGCCACTGCAAATGAAATAATATCTTTGCTGCATTTCTGAGACTTCTTTTTTTGGATTTGTATTCTGATTTTGCGCTGTTACAATTCAAGTAGAGGATAGTAAGAATTCTGCTACCTGTCAAATTTATTGAAATAGTTTCTTTTTGGGGGGAGGGGAGTGGCATTAAGATAAGGAAATTGGCTCTAAATGAGCCACATTCCATGGCTATGTCTGGAGTGAGGATTCAGGGGAAGAGATTTTAATAAAAGCAGGAGGGCAAGCATCTTTTTAGACCCAATATGCTGATACTAAATGTGCCCCGTGATAGGGAGGTGCAACGTTTTTTGGTTAAATAATTTTTGAATGTTTTACCAGGCTTCAAAATACTTGGCAAAATGTCCACTGACTTGATAACAAAAGCATAGACTGAAGGACGCTGAACCAAGCTTGGTTTACCCTGTGTAGAAAACATTGGATAGTTCAGAACATGGAGAGATCTATCCACACGTACATAAGATGGGTGTTTGTTTACTTGTTTGACTTAGGATGAGCCTTTTTTTGTGATCTCATTTTTGGAACTGACTGGATGACATGGTCATATAATTTTTAGACATAGCAGCTTTAGAGGCATTTCTTTTTGGGTTTTCCTTTAAAGAGAAAAACAGAAAGGAAACTTTAATATATATCTGGTGTATTGTCCTTAGAATTTCTTTGCCTCCAAGTTTTATTTAGCTCTCCATCTGTCTAAACATTTAAGATAATACCTAGAAATGGGTAAGGCTACTGAGATTTTAGTAGATGAGGTTAAAGTGATGTAGTGTCTTCTCACCAAGGCTACATTTACACTACAGAGCCTATGCTGGCATAGCCCCCTCGTCAGACATGCCAAACCCGTGTGGGGAAAAAAAACAATTCAGAAATTGGGCTTGTTTTGGACTTAATTGGCTTGTGAGTTGGTTATTGGCTAGTTTTTTTACAAGCTTGTTTGGCTTGTAGCTTGCTGCTTGTTGCTTCTTTTTTTTTTATTGGCTCCCGGCAAGCAGGGGCAAGGTGGGGAGAGAGTCAGGGGCGCACAGCGGGCCCACCACAGTCCCAGACTGCACGCTGGGGGGATCTAGTCACATAAAGTGTTTGGATTCTTAGGGATTGGCTTGTTTTGGCCTTGTTTTGAAATAGGATTAGCTTGATTTTTTTGCTTATTGTGAAAGTCGGGGTGCTTATTTACCGTGTGAAAGTTAGCAACTGTGCCCTTCATGTGGACGCAGTGTACTTTGACAGAGGGATTCGTTCTGCTGGTCTAGGAAGACCACCTCCCCAAATGACATTAGATGTGACAACATGTTTGCATAGCGGTGTCGTTACTGGAGTTTTTGTCATCATAGCTATGTCCCTAGAAGGTGGGTTTTTTTCACATCCCTGACTGAGATAGCTATGCTGATGTACATTTTCAGTATAGACCAGTAAGTAATTGTGGAAGCAAGTAGCTGGAATAACACTAATGCTTAGTGCAGGGTCCCAGAGATGGAGGCAAAAGTGGCTTTAAGCCACATTGCACTACTCTAATCCTGGAGGCAGCTGGTGGCCAGTTAGGCCCCTGGATTAGAGAAGCCTCAGCATGCTCTAAACTATGCTGGCCGGTAATGGTTTGCTAGGTGCCATTACACCAGCTGGGGATCACCAGAGTACAGCAACTCTCTAGCCACGCCTTCTCCCCCTAGATATGCCTAATATACACTCCTATGCCAGAGGCTCTGAGACGGTGTGGCATAGTTATCCAGGGATTCTACCACATTGGGAGATAGGCTTCCTTTGTGCCTCTCTGTGGGTGCAATCAACATCTTTTCTTTCTATTTTCCATTCCCCTGCCCGCCCTCCATCTCAGGATCCACCTAGCCCATCTTAAGTCCCCTTCCCTCCTTGTGTACCTATGTTGCTATTACCCTCTCTTCAATAGAGTAGAGCTGTCTGTGGCTGTTTGCAATGAGTCAATGCCATTTAGCCTAAGATGTGATGGGGAGATACTGAACAAACTGCTTACAAATAGCCCTAGTGCCCGCTGTCCTGTGAACTTAGGATACAAGCTCTGGCCAATCTCGTGGCAGTATGTGTTATGACAGTTATACTGTTACTAGAGCTCTGAGATAGACTTCTAGCTTTTAAGTTTAAAAAGAAGTCCTGTGAAAAGATTTAGCTAGGCTCCAACGCTGTAAGATTTTATTTTTCATATATGGCTTTCGTGAGAAATACCTGGTTCCCTTGTGTGACCCGGTGTGCCTGGGGCAGCCCTCACTGGAAATGCCAAGGTCAGGGCAGGCTGCAAAAGGGAGAGAAGATACTCTCAAGACTGGTGGATAACACTGAAGTTAAACTCCCCCACCAGTCACAAACTGTGCTTCTGATCCCCCCCACTGGTTATCAAGAAGCAAATAAGAAATTACACAGCCCCCTTTTATTGCATTCCAGTTATCTGGCTCCTAATCAGCACCTAGGTCCAGTACAGTGAGAAGTTATTTTAAACTCTGCTCACATATACAAAAATGTTCTTCTGACCCCAAAGGGTCAGCCACATTACCAGGTCATTATAGGTTGGATCTTACCCAAAATACCATGCTGCCAGCCAATCCTCTAGTACTGTGGTTCTCAAACTTTTTTTTTTTTCCATGGGCCACTTGAAAATAGCTGAGGGGCTCGGTGGACCACTTAATGATCTTTCCAAATGTTGTTTGTACTGTTTACAATAGCACTTTGGATAAAAGCACTATATAAAAAAACCCCAATAATTAACGTTTTTTTGTTCTACAAATAAAAGCACACCACTCATATTTTAATATCAGTAGTCTTACCTTTCTAATGCGATGGATGTGCCTTCTCTTTCCCCGCTGCGGCAGCCCCTGCGCTGGTGCTGGGAAGGAGGGTGGGGTCTCTCCTGCACCACAACAGCCACAGAGCTGAGGCTGGGAAGGAGGGGGGGGGTCTGTCCCCCACCACAGCAGCCACAGAGCTGAGGCTGGGAAGGAAGAGGGTCTCTCCCCCATCACAGCAGCCAAAGAGCTGAGGCTGGGAAGGAGGGGGGGGGGGTCTCTCCCCCACCACCACAGCCACAGAGCTGAGGCTGAGGAAAGTCGCCTCTTTCTCTGGCCACCGCAGCCCTGCACATCCCAAATTCCCCCCACCCCCTCTTCTCACCCCACTGCCCCCTCCCACCTACCCCCTATTCCCCCCCAGGACCACCACCTCACCATATGCGTCTTCTCCAGGGTCCAGGCACCTAATTAGTGGAGCCACACCTGTGCGACTCCACTAATTAGGTGAGTGGCCCTTCATTCTTTTGGTGTGCGTCCGTCCAGGTGCAGACCTTAGAGGGAACTATCCGCGGACCACCTGAATGGAACTCGCGGACCAATGGTGGTCCATGGATCACAGTTTGAGAACCTCTGCTCTAGTATCTAAAATTAAAGGTTTATTGTAAAGAAACAAGAAAAAAACAAGAAGAGAGATGTTAAATGGTAAAGCAGTCACATACATACAAAGACTCCAAAGTCCATATATTCAGGTTCCTAGCAGTATTGGTGAGTTCGCTGGCTTGAAAGTCCCTCTGGAATACATCCACAGCTTGGATGGGTCATTCAGTCCTTTGTTCAGAGCTTCAGTTTGTAGCAAAGTTCCTCCAGAGGTAAGAAGCAGGATTGAAGACAAAATGGAGAAGATGCAGCTGCCGTTTATAGTCTTTTGCCATGCAGCCTGTGCCTCCTTTGTTTCAAATCAAGCTGCCCAGCACATGGCTTGAAAGCCTTAGAGTCCTGTCCAGAGTCATGCCGCTGCATGCCTTGTTGAGTCATAAGGTGTATCTGCCTTCTCTCAATGGGTCAGTTGTATAGCTGATGGTCCTTAATGGGTCATCGAGCAGGCTAGGCAGTGCTGATGCCAAACTGTCTGGGAGTGTCACCCAGAAGCATAGCCTATGTTTGAAATACAGACAGACATATAACCCAAAACACAAAGGTGATACAATCACATAAATGAGATTATCATATCTGGCAAATTATAACATTTTTGCAGATATCTTACACAGCATATCTGGCATAACTCATTGCAGTTTTACAATATGAATATTCATCATATCCTCAAGTGTCCCCCAGAATCCATACAGTGTCACACCTTGGACCTCACTTCACCACTGTACACCTTTCAGGATCCAATTTTCTGCAGGAAGAGTTACCCGGGGGAAGGGGTAGCTCAATGGTTTGAGCATTGGCCTGCTAAACCCAGGGTTGTGAGTTCAATCCTTGAGGGGGCCATTTAGGGATCTGGGGCAAAAATCTGTCTGGGGCTTGGTCCTGCTTTGAGCAGGGGGTTGGACTAGATGACCTCCTGAGGTCCCTTCCAACCCAAATAGTCTATGATTCTATATGTCACAGGTAATTTTTCTCTCTTGCAAAAAACCAAACCAAATGAAAAAGATCTCCAATGACCTTGTCTCTTTCACTTTGGTCTCTTGCTTGGGGTGATATACTATTTTAATATAGGAAGTGTTATGGAGTGTTAGGTTCTGGATACTTCAGCAGTTTTTTCAAAGCTTATTTTTACAAAGCTTTTATCTGCTTTTATTTATACTCTGCCTTCCTGTTGAAGCATATTTACTTAAACAAATGTAAATGTGATACTTCTGGTCCATTTATTCCATAGCATTGGAGGTTACATGCAGGTTTCCTCATGTGCTGATGTTAATTTAGTTATTTGCCTCTTTTGCATGCAGCCTGTGATTTCAGGTTGTGGTTTTAAGTATTTTTTGAAGGGTTGTTGTAGCTGTATTGGTCCCAGGATATAAGAAAGATATGGTATGTGAGGTAATATCTTTTATTGGACCATAATCCATTGGTAGAAGGGACAAGCGTACACACTCCACAGATAATCACTATGCTCTTGAATGAACTTGTACAGAAAAATGATAAGACAAAAACACCCTGTCACCTGTGGGTGAACACTTTTCACAAAGTGATCACTCTATATCTAACTTCTGAGTCCTCACTCTCAAAGGAAACCTGCACAACACCTTCAAAAGACAAGCTTGGGAATTTAATTCATGATTCTGCTAGACCACTAAAAACTTTGCACTAAACAGAAACCATAGTTTTACAGCTCATTACAACAATTTGACACACACCCCTATTCCCTTAATTGCCCACTTCATTTGAAGTGGTCTCCTACAGCATGTGTGAACACCTTATACTCAACAACCTTTTCAACTTGTATTTAGCTCAGACACTCTGGTTACTGTCTCCAGACCTGAAGAAGAGCTCTGTGAAGCTTGAAAGTTTGTCCCTTTTACCAACAAAAACTGGACCAATTAAGATATTACCTTGCCTACCGTGTCTCCTTTAAGTATCTGAATAGTTATGGAAGAAACTGTGCCTGTTGCTTGAATTTAAAATCATCTTGTTTGAAGTTTCTAAAGCCCAAAAATGAGGAATTGAACGAAAGCTATGCTATTTTAGCAGTAGTAGACATAACTGAAAAGGACTTGCATTTCCCACATGGGGTCCTTACTCACACAACTCTCCCATTGACTTCAATTGGAGTTTTGTGTGAATAGGAACTATAGGTTTGGTATTGTAATGTACTTCACCTGTCCTAATGCCATCTTCCTGGCAGTGTAGCAGTCACACTGTAAATAAAGATTGCATGCTCATTCTGTCAAACTGTGGGGTACTGAGACAAATAGGGAAACAATGTATATTTATAATCTTAATTACAATCCACAAAGTATTCAACTCTGTGAACCAAAATTACTTTGAGTGATAGTGATTAGCCTTGCTAATGCTTCAGCTTCCAACTTCTTTTGAGCTAAACAGAGAAAACACATGGGGCGATATCTTGATATTTAGCAAAATGCCTCCTTGGGATTAACTGACCTTTCCTATAAATCAGAAGCAAAGTTGCCAGCTGGGTACTTTCTCATTTGCAGCATACATAGGCAGCAAGAAAATGAACCGAAGCATTCTCTGAAGCAAAACATTACACACACTGTAATTCTTTCCTACTGCTCTACCTCTTCCACTATAATAATGCAAAGACCTATTACTCATGGTAAATCAGGGGAAGTGTTTGAGCACCAGTATCTCCTGCTCCTTCCTCAGCAAGCACTGCAATAATACACCAGCTAATGTTAATAAGGGCCTTTATTTTCAGGAAAGTTACTATTGGGTTTGGTGGGGGGGGGGAGCGGTAGAGTAGATATAACATACTATACACAGTAGAACCTCAGAATTATGAATACCTCTGAAATGGAGGTTGTTTGTAACTCTGAAATGTTCATAACTCTGAACAAAATGTTATGATTGTTCATTCACATTTTACAGCTGAATATTGACTTAATACAGCTTTGAAACTTTACTATGCAAAAGAAAAATGCTGCTTTCCCTTTATTTTTTTTAGTAGTTTATATTTAACATAGTACTGTATTGTATTTTCTTTTTTTCTTTCCGTCTCTGCTGCTGCCTGATTGTGTACTTCCAACTGAGGTGTGTGGTTGACTGGTCAGTTCATAACTCTGAGGTTCTGTGATTATGTGCTTGCTTACATGTTAACACAGGAAAAAATGCATGAAAAATATTTTAATATTTTATCATAGAAAAGTAGCTCTGGAATGGACCTCAAAGTCATCAAGTCCAGCCCCTGGCACTGAGACATGACTAATTATACCTTGACCATCCCTGACAGGCATTTGTCCAACCCGTTCTTAAAAACCTTCAATGATGAGGATTCCACAATCGCCTTTAGAAGCCTATTTCAGACCTTAACTACTGTGAAAACTGGTGTGTGTTGCCTTCCTGCTCCTTGTTCCTGTTTTGTTTCCTGGTTCCTGCTTCCTGAGCTCAGTGTTCCTATGGGTATGTCCAGACTACCCGCCGTATCGGCGGGTAGCGATCGATTTATCGGGGATCGATATATCGTGTCTCATCGAGACGCGATATATTGATCCCCGAACGCACTCCCCGTCGACTCTGGAACTCCACCGGAGCAAGCGGCGGTAGCGGAGTCGACAGGGGAGCTGCGGCCATCGATCCCGTGCCATGAGGATGAGAGGTAAGTCAGAATAAGATACGTTGACTTCAGCTACGGCATTCCCGTAGCTGAAGTTGCATATCTTACATCGACACCTCCCCCCTCCCCAGTGTAGACCAGGCCTATGTCTGTGTAAGGTTATTTTGAATTCTAACCCTGTCCTCCAAAGTGCTTGCAACTTTTCCCAGCATGGGGTCATCTGCAATTTTTATAAGCATACTCTCTTTATAAGCATTATCTGATTCATTAGTGAAAATATTAAATAGTTCCAGACCCAGGCCTGAACCCTACAGGACCCCACTAAATACATCCTCTCAGTTTGACAGCAAACCATTGATAACTACTCTGAGTATGGTCTTTCAACCAGTTGTGCACCCACCTTATAGTAATTCCGTCTAGGCCACATTTCCCTAGTTTGCCTATGAGAATGTCAGGTGGGACCGTGTCAAAAGCCTTACTAAAATCAAGATGTGTCATGTGTACTACTTTCCCCTGTCCATTAGTCCAGTAACCCTGTCAAATAATGTTCCTAATGTAGTTAAAGAACCTCTTCATATTGCCGTTTATGTCCCTTTTATTATTAAGAGGATACCTATATATATGTAGATCTAAATGTGATCCAAACCTGCAAAATATGAAGCAATGTAGCTAGAGATTACATTTCGGCTATGTCAGCTATAAAGATACTGGGCCAGAATCCACTCTCTCACTTGGGTAAATCAGAAATAACCTCATTGTCATCAATAAAATTGCACTTGTGCAAAACACATGTAAGTGAGAGCTGATTCAGGCCCCTGGTATTTATTAGATCAGCCATCTTGGAAAATGGCTAACCATTTAAATGCTCAAGTCAAGTTAATACCAATAAGGGCTAATGCAGTCCTTCATGTGAGAACTCTGGATTTAGATAAGAGGTGGAAGTTAATGTTGGGCAGACTACCTTGACCATTTACTCAGATATTTTAACTTGAATGTGAAATTTAGATGTGTTTTGCATGTGAAATAGTTTGAATCATAGAGAAAGAAGAGATAAAAAATATATCTGAAAGTAAAGCAATTCTATGCCCTATTCCTGAAGTTTTCAGTTCTGAAGTTGTGAAGGTGGGGGCTGAATCTGGTTGTGAATTAGGGCTCTCTACCTCTACCATATAAGAAAGACACATCTGCTAGGCTACTGAGTGTACATTTTAGACAAAAAGTGCTCCATCAACAGCACATTTCAAACTGGGTTTTCTTTTATATAGGCAGTAATGATGGCCTGATTAGATATGTGCAAAATACAGAAAATAACATTTCAAATATTTGGTGGAGTTGAGACAATATCCTAGATTATTAATGTCCCCATGAAGTTCACTCCTTTAGAGGCAATGGGCCAGATTTTGATCTGACTTACACTATTTTTGTCTTCATGTGGTTACTAGTGATTTGCAACAGAGTGAGTTCAGAATCAGGCCCATACTTTTATTCAGGGCTGCATTTTTTAATAAACGTTAAGAGTTTTTTTCAATGGCTCCTTTATTAAAATGAAAGGCTGCTGATTTTCATTAGTATCTTTCAGAATAAATAGCCAGGTTTATTTTTGCATCAGTTCTGCAGAAGATTAAGGAATACATAGACTTGGAACCATTGCTTCCTGGTTTTTCCACAGGCAAGGAGTGAGGTGAAGGCTCCCAATTGTATCTTTGGCCTTAGTTCTGGCTTCCTGATTCCAAGAGTCAGCCCTAGTCTCTACATCACTTTGTGCTCCTACCAGACAGTGGTAAGTTGCACCATAGGCCTTAATGGAGTTTACAGGAGCTGTGCCACAGCAGGGCTTGCATCTCAGCACACTTGCCAGCAGGGAGTCCCCCTTCAACAGAGGGATTTTCTGCTGGAGACTTGTGACTAGTTCCTGGTCCCTTGTATACTACCATGTATAGTGAGTGGTGCAAAGGGGCTGGATCAGACTGGGGAATCCATCCCTTTATTTTCAACCTCCTGGCAGTTGCTTTTCCTGTTACACCCACTTTTCTTCCCCATGAGATCAGACTCCCAGTTGAATTAAACTGACATAAAATTGGTCATTCCACTGATTTCAGCGCAGTCCTTCCAGATTTACACGAATGGAATTGAAAGCCAAAGTGGTCCTTGGTGTTTAAATTACACTTGATTTTGCCCCCAGTGCAGTGACTGCGAGTGGCAAATCAATGAAAGTTACACTTCACTTATCACACTTACACTCATTTTCTGCCCAATTTATGGATGATGTGTGACTTACACCGCTGTTTATGTCACCACTGAGTTTGGCCCCTGCTGTGGCCAGGGCAGATGGCAATAGTGTATCCTTACAGTTCAGCAGAACTTGGGACAGAATATTATACTACTTGTGGTACATGGTTTTAGACTTTATTTGTAGACACTACATTAAAATGAATTATGAAACTTTTAGTGCACACTAGAAGTCTACCCTGACCAATTAGTGCTCAATATCTTAGTGTGCTTTAGAAATTACACCCCATAGTGCACACTGAAGCATATAGACAAGCCCTAAATCCTATTAATCTTGAGACTGGATAAATCACTATGTTAGAAGAATTTTAAAAAAATGAGTTAGTGTATTTCTGAATTATACTAAACCACGGATCGGTAGGTATGGAATTGTGAGATAGAATGGTCTGCATTTAATATAGTTCAACAAAGCTTGGTGAAAAAAATTACTGTTAGAAGAATACAATGGAAAAGCAGCAAAGAATGTGAGTTGAACAGATTTTAACTTTTTACTGGATTGAGCTGGAAATGCAATTTTTTAAATACTAAGAACCTTAGGCTGTTCAGACTAGAGGACCATAGGAGTTAACTAAGTAGAAGTAAAGCTCATATCTGTGGAACACTAAATAAGACAACTGACATACCTTTAAACAAGTGGCTATTTTTAATCAAGAAACAAATATTGCGAATGCGGTAGCCATCTAGGGCCTGTTTTCACCTATGCTGGTTTTATACCAGGGCAACTCCATTGTCTTCAATAAAAGTATGCCTGTTTTTTGGTGGTATAAGTAAGAAGATAATCAGAGCCTGTGATAGCCCAGCAGGGATCCTAAGCAGGAATATTTTTGGCACCCCCCATGCTAAAACCAGCAAGTTCTTATAATAAAAAGCAAATAGGGGGCCCCCTAGAGCTGCTGGGGGCCCTAAGCAGTTGCTTAGTCTGCTCATGCCTAGCACTGGCTCTGACAGTTTATCAAAGAGACTGCAGTCACTTCCTGAAAATCAGGCCCCTCTTAGATGTCTTGCAAGTGTCTTTTTAGGGTGCACACTCTGAAAGTGATGCACTCTAAACCACAAGTAATTTTTGAAAAATTTGGCCCTTTTTTTACAAAATACAATTCATTCCAAATTGTTTCGTTTTGTGAATGCTTTTACTAATGTATTCAGGTCAGGAGCACACTTTAAAGATCTCTGCCACCATAATTTTAGGGGAGGAAAAAAGGCTACTTAATTAGCAGTAGAACTCTGTATGCTATGAATTGCAGTGTGATACAGTAACAGGCAGCATTTTCCTCCTGTAATACCTGAGGGTCTGTCTACACAGGGACATTCAGGAAAATTAAAGCAAATCAGCTAAAGGTGTGAAGTCGATGTAGGTAAATTAAAGTGAATTAACCCCTCCCACCCACAGGTGGATATTCTCATCCAAGAGTAAAGTGGCTTGCAATTCGGACTACTGGGGCGCACTGCTGTTCATACCCCTGTAGTCTGAACTGTATGGCAGTGTAGGTACAGCCCTTATTTACAATGCACTAAAGCCACTTTACTCCTGAATGAGAGCATGCACATGGGAATTTAACATGCTTTAATTTATGTGCACTGACTTCACACCTTTAGTTGATTCACCTTAACTTCCTGAGTGTCCTAGTGTAGCATGGCAATAATGCCATGATTAACAGGAACTATGGGGTGGACCCATTTATTTCCGAGGGAGCAGAGAGATGGTAATGCTGAGTGCTTTTGAAAATCCCACTCATGGCAATTCAATTCAATGAGAAGACTTGCATGAGTAAGGCCCTAAATTAATACTTAATTCTAAAGTTGCAAGTGCAGTATTAACCCTCTTGTTGGTGCTTACAAGAAAGCACTTTAGGGGCATTGTTTCTTCTTACCCTTATACAAATAGGTAACTTTCACTTTCATTACTGAGAGATGAGTTCCCACTAGTAGAAAAATGGAGGATGGCTGATTTAAAAGCAGCCAATTTGCAGGACTGTTAGACGGCATGCATCAAACAAAATAGATGCCTAGGACTGGCATCTAGGGGGATGTGGAAAATGCCCAAAAAGATAAGCAGAGCAAGGCATTGTCCTCTGCTTTGAAGATACCAGCTGTGTATATGGAGACTATTTGATACCTCTTATTATTGGTTGAGGTGGTGATTATTGTTTGCTCAGGGAAAATGGGTGTAGGTTAAGATTTCAAAGTAGCTCAAGAAAAAAATTCTGGGACCATACTACTCTGAGTAAGGCAGATAGGAACAAATTCTATTCTCTGGCCCTCTGACTTTTGGAGTTACTTTGAATTTACATTGACGTAACTGAGCAGAGCTTGGCTCACAGGGAGTGATCCTTACAATTATATAACTCATGTTGTTTCTGCTCCATAACACTACGTAACACAAATGAGAATTATGAGGCGTAGTATATATACTGTAGTACATATAATTTTATAATAAATTTAAATTGTATTTTAGATGTTTAGCCCACAGCAGAAATTCACAACTTTATTTTCCACTCCCTCTCCCCACATTAGTCATTTTAGATTAATATTGCTAAGGGACTGGTTCCAAATTTGCATCAAGAAAATAATAAAGCAATAAGACATGACAGGGGGGTACATTAATAGGCTATAAATACATGCCTCAGGTACAGTGTGTGCATGAGGCTGAAGGCCAAGAGACTTTAACCACCCAAGATGTGTATTAATGGTCCATTAATATATACCCAGGAGTGTATTACTAATAATAAGAATAACTGTAACAATCAATTTTCAGAAAGAGAATGATTATTTTTAAAAATTCCTGCATTACAATTATGGAAAGATACAACTGAAAAAAGGAGACAAGGCAATCAGTACATCTTGAACCTTTTGCTTTTAAGGCTTTTTAGATCATCTCTGGTACTAGCTTTGTGTATTTGACATGACCTGGACCTCATTTTGGGTATGTCTATGCAGTGACAGTCAGCCTGCAGCAGTAAGTCTCAGAGGCAGGGCTACAAACTGGGGCTTGCAGAGCTTTTGCTACGGAGTTAAAAATAGTTGTGTAGACGTTTGGGCTCAGGCTTTGAAGTCTGCATTCTTCTGGCATTTAATCCCATTTGGAACCCAGCATTGCCTTTCTTACAGTAACATCAGGTGCTTCCTCCTTGCAGTGGCTGAGAATATGGCCCACCCATTACTCCTGCCTCATACAGTCCCAAGGAGTGAGAGACTCTGAGAGTAAATCCATTGAAGTAAGTTGGATTGTAATGGTGTAAAATTGGACAGAATTTAGAGTCAAAGCCTGGAACTGTAAACTGAACTTAAGACTCTTGCAGGGAAGTGAATGGGTATGAATTGAACAACTATCTTGCTCTTAAAGGTGGTTGGTTTCTCCAGATCAGGGTTCAAGCTAGAGCGGCTCAGGAAAAATATTTTTCCTATTATATTTTTTCCTTTTTTTTTATTGTCATACAAATTTTTCTTCAACTTTTTTGGGGTTTTATCTAAGAACAGAAAATGTGAACATCAAAATTTTGTAGGCAATTTTTGTTCTCAGAAGTTGAAAACTGGAAAATATCAGTTTAAAAGAAAGAAAAATCAGTTTTGGTTGCTAATTTTTTTCTGTGAAAACCACCACCACAAAATCAAAATATTTTGTTTTCATATTTTTGAAATGAAACATTTTGATTTTTTTTAATTCAAAATGAATTTTCATTTCAAATTTGATTTATTTGTTTTGTTTTAAAGTTTTTTTAAAAACCCTCAGAATGAAACAATGTTTTGTTTCAGGTCAAACAGGCTGTTTCATTTGACCTGAAATGATTTTTTTTTTTTTTTTCTGATTTGGCCAACGATCCAAAAACAGAGTCACTCACACAGTTCTATGCTCAATAAAATGCATCAGAAGAATGAACTGGGAGCTCAAATACACTTTAAAAAAATAGGGTCACATACTAGAGGAAGACAGCATGACTGAGTTGAGGAAGAAAGCAAAAAGAAGGAAGATGTGGCAAAGTTCACCAACATTTTTGGAACAGAGCAATGAAGAAGAAGATATTTAGGAATGGATCCACCCAATAGGAAAAATAGGTACTAAAGCAAAAATTAGCCGAAATTCAAATTGAAAAAACCTTTAAAAGTAGTTTTAATTTTCATGCCTTTTAACTTTCATGGTTCATGCTGGGGCCTGAAGGAGAATAGGCAGGACACCATGTGAAAAACTATTCTTGAATAGCTATTATTTTCTGCTTGATCGCAAGTAGGAGGAATGGGAAATCTTGTGAGAGAGCAGATCTGCAACTTAATTTGAAGACCCAGAAAATCTGGATAGTTTGGTTAAACCCACTTTTGGGTGTTTACCTAAGGTAAATGCTAGTTGTTATTTAACACTACAAATAAACAGTTGCCCAAAATAAAAGAAAAAGCAAATTAGATGATCTAGTCTAATCAAAATTTTCTTTGAAGTTAAGAGCAAACAGAACTGTAAAGGCAGGAAAATTAAATCTTCAGGAAATGACTCCCATGAAACACATTTGGATCTTTTTTTTTCTCTTTTAACAACATCACTTGTGCTGCTTTCACACTCTGCCCTTGGAGCTTCAGGTTGAAAATTTCATTCTTACAATTACACTAAGATGGCAAGGTGGGTGAGGTAATATCTTTTATTGGATCAACTTTTCTGTGCAGGACCTGAAGAAGAGCTCTGTGTAGCTCAAAAGCTCGTTTCTTTCACCAAGAGAAGTTGGTCACCCATCTTGTCTCTCTAATAGCCTGAGACCAACATGCTGCAACAACACTGCAATCACTAGGAGGGTAAACAGACAGGGGGGATGGGGCAGGTTTAAAGATCCAGCAGGTCCATTAGGAAAACTGAGGATTTAGAGCATGTTTTTACAATAAAAGCTAGGGATATGGCAGATGTAGACAAGCAGACATTAATCCATGAAGTTTCACAATGAGTAAAATTCAGATTAATTTCACACATCATAATACTCATGTGTCAATGTGGTCTGGGTAAAACAATCTATAGAGAAGAAGTAATTTTTTTTCACATGGGTGCCAGAAGAGAAAAGGAAGACTCTGCATCTCACTGACTAGGCATGTGTTTAACAGTTACAATGATTTTTAGAAAAGAATATATGAAAAATAAGAATTTAAATCCTTGTAACATTTTTTGATCCAAAGGAATGGGATTGCTTCATCCACTACTGAAATGCAGACGCCTCTGGGGGTGAAACGTGGCTGCTATTTAAAGGCACACAGAAATATATACAATAGATCAGGATGAGAAGTGAAGAAAAATTTGTAATAAAGAGGTAATCATTTAGATCTTGGTGCCAACTTTATTTAGAAAATGTGTGTGTAAAATGGCATAAATTATTCTAGCCCCGCTAATGTATTTATATATAGGTAGTCTATGGGAATAAAGGTAGCAGTAGATAGAACAGATAATCTATATTAACGAACGCAGCTAGCAGTAGGTATTTCTCATCTCTAATATCTAAACATTCAACACTATCAGAGTCTATTATTGGTGAACAGACTCATGGTCCAATGTGGGCTTTATCTCTACTCAAAGAGGTGGAATTTTATTTGCAACAAGCTGCCTAAGCAGCTCCGCAACTCTGCATTGTTTCTGGACATGTTCAGGAATAGTGCATGACCAGTACAGTACACAGGTTACACACTTGTATGCATTTTATGCACTCCTTATTGCCACATGAACAAGGTTTAAGAAAGTACCATTCTGCTGGGCAACAGACAGGTCTAGGGGGATGGAGCTCACAGGTAGGTGGAGGTGGGGCAGGGGTGCACAAGGATAGGATTCACAACTGTGCAGATCCTCTGGTTATGCCCCCTGGTGGGGGTGGGAGATATGGGGAAATGTTAGCACCACAGAAGGCTACTTTTGCCATTAGGATGAATTAGCCTCAGTGCCACAGCTCTAATGCTACTTTTGTGGCCAGAGAGGGAAGATTCTTTCTGTTCACCCTGACCTTTCACTCCTTAAGGAGATACCCAGCCCTCTGCTTGGGCTGTACGCCGAGCTCCTGAGTTTGGCCCTAACGCCTTAAATTGGCCTTGGTGCACTGGACCTTCTGGTGCATTTGCACAGCAGCAAGTGTCCTTATTAATTCAGAGTGCAGGTATCCTGACTGGTATGGTGAGTTGCTTTTATCTATTTTATACATTTACAAATATTTTATTTTGTTTTTCAGAAATAATGTCATGGAACCTTGTGACTGGTAAGTGGTTTTCTGCTTTGAAAATAATTACCTTGGATTTACCTCAGTATTTGTTTTCTGCAAATGCTTTGGTCTGGCCTGGCCTGGCCTGGCTTCAGCATTTATCTGGCAGCAGAAGGCCGTTATCCAAGCACAACATTCCATTCCATTGACATTCTCTCTCTCTCTCTCTCTCTCGCCTTCTCTCCTATAGTCAGCATTTAGTAGCAAGCATTATAAAGATGATTATACTACAATCAACATGCCACTGTGGGAACCAGAAGCAATTATCCCAGTATTTATTTATTTATTTATTTATTTATTTTATCCTCAACCCATTGAGCTCTGAAAAAATGTCAGTGAGTGTGGGTGCACCTACCCTGCAAAAAAACCCAAACCAAAACACGGAAGCAAGTCTTAGAGTCTTGGTCAACTGGCTCAGGCTCACAGGGCTTTTGCTACAGGGCTAAAAATAGCAGTGTACATCTTCCTGCTTGGGCTGGAGCCTGGGCTTTGAAACCTGGTGAGGAGGGAAGGTCTCAGAACCTGGACTCCAGCTCCACCCTGGGAACAGCTACATTACTATTTTTAGCCCTGTCACATGAGCCTGAGTCATTTGACCCAGGCTGCCAGACTCACTGCTGTGGAGGATTTTTTTTTTTTTTTGCAGTGTAGGTGGACCCACTGAAGCTTATGACATAAAGCAAAGCATAAAGCTGTACATATGTGGGGATGCCACCTAAAATCTGTGTCTGCTTTGGCCACTTTGCGAAGGCCAAGAAATAGACTTATTCATTTGTGATGAGGAAATAATTTGCCCAGATGTCAGCCTGTGCAAGACATTTTAGCCAACTGAAACACGTGTATAAGATGCTGCAGTGGCTCCTGAACCAGCTGAAAACTATGAACGAGAATGTAACAGCACTAGAGGCTAGGTATGGCAGACGTTATTGCCCTAATCTTCACTGAAATCTAATCAACAGCCAGAGTATTCCTCTTTGCCTATTTGACACTATTGTTTGGAAAATCCCTGTTTATCTGTGGCACATTTTTAAACTGGCATGGTCCTATGTTACGTATCTATCTCACGTACCATTCCAGTGTTAGGATAACAAGAAGAATGCTACTGTAATGTTTGCAGAAGTTATGACTCTTAAACTGTCTGCAGACTGAAAAATAAGTGAACTGTTTTGAAAGAGAAAAATATGTGTTGTCAACTTTGTTTTATCCATGGCTGAGACAGGAAATTGAAACTGTACTTTAGCAGGGTTCAGACATTGATGAGTAAAATGATCTTCTAGTAAACAAATTAGTGCAAAATTGGTGTTCTACTTTATGCCTCATTCTTCCCCCATGGAATGGCCAATTAAATGTTGAGCTCATGTATTTAAAAGTATATATATCTTAGAAAGGGTCTAAAGAAACAGCAGCAGTGACAGAAGCAATCATTTGCACTAAATAAAAGGAATAGAGTTTAAACAATACAGTGTGACCTCTTAGTTAATCTGAAGAGCGTGTTATAAAAGGTCACCTAAAGAATGTACAGTATGGTTACTTTATATTACGATTAGTCTCAGAGTCTTATGTACAGACAACATGGTGAAATATAAAGCTCTGCAGCAGAATAAAAGCTGTGGCAAAGTTACCAATAGAAGAATGCTTTCATGACAACAGTTCCATGGAGCCTTACTATTAACTGGTGACTGAGTGGGCAGTTGTGTGGCCAGCTTTAGCAAAACTTGCTGTTCTTTTTGTGCCTGTCTGCCTCCTGACTTATTACTGTCAAGAGCTCGCTCTACCTGTCGAATGTTCTGCCAGCCTTACTGAACCATTCTCCCTATTATCTCCAAATTCAGATTGTCTCTGAGGTATGTCTGTTTTTCTTTTTAATAAAAAGAACACCAATCATCTTTAAAATATATGTTGACAGCCTTGCCTGAGAATAACTTTTGGAAAGTTTTCTTCTTATAGGTCTCCCATTCTAATGTTCTTTTTGGAAGATGACATGGAAAAGAAGAGCAATTCTATGGTTAAACAAAGTACCTTGAAAACAACAGCTATTCTGGAAACTAAAAGCTTTTGTCTGATCATGTGCCTACATACTGAACAAGTGCACCTAAGGTTCACATCTGGTGTGTGTTGAACAGCCAGAGGTCTTTTGATTAGTGAAATTAAAATTTGTGAAGATGGCTAGAACAGAGTTTGTGGTCCACATAACCCTTTGACTGAGGTTGTAAGTGGGGCATAGGTTGGCTTTTTGCACAGGGCTGAATTTCATCCTATCAGAACAGTAAGAACTAGCCAGAAGGATAGCCAAATTTTCCATGTTGCTCTTACTGTATCATGGGCTATTGCCTATATGAGGGGGTTGTAGAAGTAATATCTAACTTAGCTCAGTCTCTTGGATATGATCTATTTGAGAGGGAAAGTACCATTAATAAATTTGCATATAATTCTGAAATCATAAATAAATGTAAGATATTCATATACGGCTCATGAATATTTTGGGAACTAAAACAATTTGACTAAATTATTTGTAAATAATTATTCTCAGGTCTAATTGCCAGGTTTGTATACCTTCTAATTAGTTTACATAGGGTAGATTGTAGGATCATGTATTTTTATTTTAATCTGTTTGGTTCTTTTAACTTTCTGGTAATTGGAGATTAAAAATAGACGGTGTCGCTAAATACCTAGACTGTGTTTGAATCTAATATATGATGATTAATCTGTCTTTCCTTCTTTGTAACTACAGTGGTATGGCACAGTACTTTGTCAGCATTTTCCATCTGAGAGTGCGACATTATAGGTAATCCCCATATAGCATATCACCCTTGATCGCCATTGATTTGCCATTGTTGAATTTCTTTAGAAGAGTAAAACACTAGCTTTTCATTCTGAATGAAAGTGAATAATGAATCTGCCATCAGAGGCATGTATACACACCAGCTGCTGCATTTCAAAAAGCTATACAGTGTCAGTGCTAAGATTTTTTTCTTCAAATATTGAGCACCACAAGTTCATATAAGAGATCTCAATCATTTTAGCAGAGTGATTTTTTTTCTGTAGCCAACATTTTAATTAGGCAATAATGTTCAGGTTCAATTTAAAGTAAGAAGATATGTTTCTAAGCTGCGTTTTTAGATCTCTGTAATATTCTACAATGACCGTAACTGGTTCACACCGTTTTCATGCCTTTGGAAAAAATGAATTGGACAGGGTGTTTCTTTGCTTTCATCAACATTATTGTTCCATCCTGTACAAAAAGCCTCTATCAGTTTTCTTTTTCCTGGAGAGATGAAAGCCTATGTTCCTTGCTCTTCCTAGAGTTTCCTGAGGTCAACAAAAATAGGATAGTGAGAAGGTTCATATTATCAGAAAATGTTTCCATACCAAGGGTATAGTTGAATGGCAGTGAGAGGAAAATATGTGTAGATTTTGTTGAATTTTGTCTAGTTCAAAATGTCCCTCTTCTTCTTTTTGTAACTTCACCCTAGTAGTGCACTTCTTTCCCAAACTTCAGCATGCCCAAGTTTAGGTGATACCACAAGATGCATTGTGGTGCTTATTATGCATCATTTCACTGCTTACACTGTGACTGTCAAGTGTAAGAAAATTTACAGTCAGGGAGGTCCAATCATCTTTCCAGAAGTGAAAGACGAAGTGTGCTGTAATTCAGGTAGTACTCTAGTTGTTTATGGTCACACTGTGAGTAATATAGTTATCAAAGTCAAAATAACCTTGGGTTTAAAAATACACTTGTCCTTCGATGGTCTTAATTGTATGTGTAAGACTGTATAAAGAACCTTTCACTCAGTGCTGCTGTTGCTCCTCTTGGTGAAATTGTCATTCTACCCTTCCTTCATGATAATGTCGTTTAGTTTGCTAATGATAGACTAAAGAGGAGTAAAGAGATGCAAACAATTACAGTTATGGCCAGATTTGGGAACCCTGAATTTGAGTGGCACTCATTCATGTACATGCTTTCACTCAAATCAATGGACTTCAGCTTCAGTGAGTCAGATCCTGGGTCTTGTGAACAACTTCAGTACAGCACCTGTGCACAGGAGAGCTCTACAGAGATGGGGGAGCAGATGCTCCATCTCCCCTCTAGGTGTAAAGTTGTTTCAGAGATTCTTTGGGGCAGCTATTGAAGCATCAAGGCTGCAGTAGTCTTGTCTGATGGACTTTGTGCCCAGCCCTCTACTTGAGCGGAGGGTTGGCTGATGGATCTGCATAGTTGTAGGGTTCCCATATCTGCCACATATCTGACCATCTCTAGCACCCCAATCCAAATACCTTGCTGTCAATTCATCCGCCCAAATCTTCCAAGTTACCCGATCAGTTGAGAAATGCTGTCATACCTTTCCAATTAGACAAAGTGATGCAAATTCCCCTTACTAAAATCACTCCAATTTGTCGGGGTGCCAAACCCAGGGCCAGCTCCAGGCACCAGCATTCCAAGCAGGTGCTTGCGGCGGCAATCTGCAAGGGGCGGCACTCTGTGTGTTTTTGCCCCCCCAAGCAGCGCGCCGAATTGCCACCGCAGACGGTGGGGGCAGTCCGTGTGCCGTTAGGGCAGCACACACGTTTCCACGGCGGCGGCAATTCGGCGGCAGCTTCTATGTTCAGCTGCCCACGGCGGCAATTTGGCGGCTTCTGTCTTCCGGCTGAAGACAGAAGCTGCTGCTGAATTGCCACAGCCATGAAAACGTGCGTGCCGCCTTAATGGCACATGTACTGCCCCCGCCGTCCGCGGCGTCAATTCGGCGCGCTGCTTGGGCGGCAAAAACAGTAGAGCCGGCCCTGGCCAAACCGTTCTTCCCAAAATGTCCTCTGCAGATTACCAATGTCTGTTTGAGACCCCACATGCCTGTCTTTTTACAGGGCTCTGAAAACTCTAGGGACTGCTCTGAAGATGTCCTCAGCATCAGTGAAGAGGAAAGAACCATTAAAATATAGATATGATTCTCTTATATTGTAGTCTGGAGAAGAAGGGGCTGATGAATAGGATGCTGCAGTTGTTCTAACCTGGAGCACTGAAGAAGCACTGACAGATTAGAATCATTTTAACAAAAGAACATTACAGCTCCTGTACATTTACATTTTAGCTTCAAGAAAAAGACACCTTTGCCATGCTATGCCCCTACCAAAGTCGTCTTAGTCTTCAAAGAATGCCCTAGAGTGTTTATTTCCAAGATTTGAGCTGTACTATGTACATGACTATTTTAATGACAAAATGGTCAGTGAACTTTCTTTGGCCCAAAAGTCCCTGTAGATCTGACCTTTGGAAATTAAATGATAATAGGCTTTTAGTACAGAGTCTTTCTCCATTCAGAAATAATGCATGGATAGAAATATTAAGATATTTCTTCTGGACAAAGTGAAGCAATATAGCACACATTTGCCAGGAGTGCCCTGTCAAAGTGTGAGTGAGCCTTTGCATGCAGCTGATTTAGGCATGAAAATCAAATCCCCCAATGTGTGAAAATTGGGGTTATACAAGCATACTGGTGTGCACTGTGCATAAATTATATCTATTGGAGCACAGCATTTATATAATTCCATATTCAACAGAATGAGCAATTTCCGTATAGCAACTCACTTATTCCTATGTTGCAAAGAACTAAAGTTGAATAGCCAAATTTATGTTAAGTTTCCAGTCACCCTTTGCTTACAAGATCATATAAGAAACAGTAGTCCTATACATATCTGCATTAAGTCTGACATAAAGGGAGATAGGAACTGGCAAATCCATGGACCAGCGCTGCAGTCATGACTTAGAGACTCCTTCATTTTCATTATGAAATATTGAAAATAAAAATAGAACATTAATTTAAAAATGGAAAAAATATGCAGAAGGACTTTTTTTTTTTTAAACTACAAATTGGTTTCATACAGAGTTCCTTTTGGGGAAGTATGGCATGTGATACACAAGTCTTACTAGCAGAAATGAGCAAATAATTTGTAACAAATAACTAAGTAAAATTGTTATTTGAAATTTTTAAAAATATATCTAGTGTTTGTAATTATTTGTGAATTTCTTCACACAATTTTTAATCTTCAGATTCTTCATAAGCAATTGATTGTAAATATTCAAATTGTTCACTGTTTTGGAAAATTTGAGTCACATGGTATTTTTCTGTTCCCTCATTGGGTGACTTATGTAACTAACCAGCTACTATTTGAATATTAAATTGCACATTTATATATTAATTATGCAATTTGAAATTCACGCTGTTGGTTGTTATGCAAGTCAACATTCAATTGTAGTAAATATTGAAACAATCAATCTTAATATTCATTTTTTATGAGTATTCATGGCAGTAAAAGTCTGTGGTTAGAATAGTTACAGAAAGTGAACAGAAAAGGTGCTGACAAAGCCAAAGGAAAGCAAGTTCCATAGAAAATTCTTGTGACTATTCACAAAATATTTTTTCACAACATTCACCCATCTGTGACAACTACTAGGAATATATCTACTTTGAGGAAAGGAAGGAAATGTATGAGATTTAAGAACTGGTTTTGAAATCTACACTAGATGTCACTAACATTTTCTGTAATAATATTTAAAATGCATAATTCCAAATAAAATATGGCTAGAACATCAAACTGTCGGAAATATATTCATTCAAGCTAGCCATATTTCATTGTTTGTAGAGTGCTACATTATTTAAAATTTTTGAGTTTAGGTAGTAAAAATGGCAGGTACGTCATTCATTTTCACTCCAGCTCTGTTTGTCTGGCATAATCAATTATAATACTCTGGCTGAAAAATTAATGTTACCAATATGACCATATTGGTAGTGGAAATAACTTGACCTACATATGATAAACACAAATGATAAATGCAAAATCCATGTTTGACACCTGGAAATGTGAACCATTTAATTAATAAGCTTACCTACTGCCTACAAGGACACTGCAAAATGTATGTAATATTATTAGTTGTGCAGACTATGTCAATGTTACGGACTAGACTGGATTAAATACTTGCTCCAGAGAACCAGGAATATCCAATATTCACTTATATACATGGGTAACAAATATAAAAACACTCTACAACATGACACCAGCATACTATGGGCCAGATCCACAGCTGGTGCAAATCACTGTATCGCCACTGAAGCCAATTTATACCAGTTTGGATGTTTTTCTATTTCAACCACAAGTAATTGGGTTTGATGCAGGCATCAGAGGATAAAAGTCTATGGCCTGAGTTAATGCAGGACAGGAGATTGTGTGGGGTCATGATGGAGGGGAGGCTGGGACAAATTTGAGTGAGTGGTATTGTGACCTGGAGCAAACCTGAATGGCGCTGCGACCCTGTGTGCCAGGTTGCAACACCTGTCTGTATGCCCTGTGTAGGTTGTAAAGTGCAACTATTACTAAGCAGCAATTAGCAATGGCAATTAACTTGTACACCTCTACCTCGATATAACGCTGTCCTCGGGAGCCAAAAAATCTTACCAAGTTATAGGTGAAACCGTGTTATATTGAACTTGCTTTGATCCGCCAGAGTGCGCAGCCCCGCCCTCCCGGAGCACTGCTTTACTGCGTTATATCCGAATTCGTGTTATATCGGGTCGCGTTATATTGGGGTAGAGGTGTATATTCTTTACTTATTCCCTGATATGTTTTAGTTCTTTTTTTAGGGGAAAAAAAACCATACAAAGATGATACAAAAGACAAAACCAAATCCCTATGGTTTTATTCAGGCTACACCAGCAGCGAAATCATTTTCAAAAGTAGCTGAGGGAGGAGCAGAGGAGATGTTGTCAGCAATGAGCCATTTTCTAATGTATGTGGGGTCTTAGTGGTTACAAATAGGAAGAACACAGTGGCCATAATCCGTGGCTTCCACAGGACACAAGCTATGAGGAAGGAGTAAAATGGCTTGTGCTTATGATTTTTCCATTTGCACTGTTCTAGAAAAGGCTCCCATTCCACAGTATCTCCAATAGGTTTGCCTCCACATTCACGTGCCAGAACAAATACCCAACAGCCTGCCAAGTTTCAGTAGTAAACTTTTTAAAGTTATGGTCATATAAAATGAGAGCAAAATGTACAGAAAATTGCTCTCTGCTTTGGTTCTCACATACCTTTTTCAAAAGGGTAAACAAAGTATATATTTTAATTTGAACATAAAAATTGTTCCACAGCTAGGAACTTCTTGGTTCAGTCAGTCCAGAAAGAATGTTTATAACAGTTATAATTCTATGAAAATAGGAGTTTATAATGGGAGTTTCATAGAAGTGACCTGTAATTACAATGCAGACCTTTAACTGCAGTGGTGCTAGGTGGTGAATGACAACTGGAGGCGTCTGGTCAGACTTGTTAAGTGTCACTTAATGTAGCACAGGAGATCCGAGCAAGCAAGTGTAGCACATGATGGAATATTCAGCATTATTTATAAATTAACATTTTGGCATGGTCTGTTATGCTAACTAGATAATAATATAATGCAAATCTGCTTAGCAATAATGACATTACTCAAAATAATTTCATTGCAGTTTTGTTATATTATCATGTTCTCTACATATTATGGCTTATTACTATGCTTTATTTGTATCCCTTTTGATATTAATGTGAAATGTTGGTGGATCATCATTTTCCAGGAAAGAAATAGATGCATATTATACTGTATTAGACAGGCTAATATGTTTTCACATTTTATAACAAGAAAGTTTATTACCATGGTGACATTAATATGTGTAGAGTAATGTCTCCAAACCAGTTGTTACCAGTAGATAAAGGCTGATTTGGTAATTACTAACCTAAGGCAGGATCAAAGGGCTGTTATTGCACTAAAATCATGAACTGCAGGAATGATGATGAGGGCTGTAATAATTCTGGTACTAAAAGAGCTGCATCAAGCTGCCCATATTTAACGTGAACAGCTATTAATGATGTTCTGTGGAAAGACTCCCTTTATCAATACTTTTGGATATATAAAATCTACAGATTATTGTAGCACCCTTTTGCCCTCCTTTAATTAAGGGTATGCCAGCATCACTGTTACAAGCCCTCTTTTTTGTAAACTGTCTTCTTGCTGAAACTAAGCTTTCATGTACACTAGAGGAGAAGAGTTCAAAGATAATGGGCATATCCTGAGCTTGGCTGAACTGCAGGGAGTGCAAGTTTGGCAATAGGGGTACAAAGAAAGCATTAATTCATGCTTTATGCTCCTCAGTCTTGAACCTGTTGTGAATTAAGCTGGGTCCCTGGCATAAGTTGTAGCTGCCCCAGGGGTCAAAATGGCAGATATAGGGAATTCTTGGTCATGTCTCCTTTGCTCTCTTTGCACCATATATGCCATGAGAAGACTCCCCTACACGAGGGTGCTGGTTACAGGCAGAATTCACAGCAAGCACCCTGTGCAAGCAAAGCAGTCATGTCGCACCCCAGAGTTTCTCCTGATTTTTTAATTTATATGTGATTGTACTCCTTTTAAAGAGAATATGAATGTAGGAATTGCCACGTCAAAATGTAGTTATTGTCCATTTGTTGCAGTACTCTGTCTCTATCCATGGTCATTGAAGATATACTGCTGGATAGCAATCTTTTTGCAGAGAAGGTAAATTTTTTCCCTTTATCTTAGCTGGTTTATGTCCTGAAACATAATGTTTGAGAGCCTTGATAATTTATCCTAGCTGTGTGACCACAGATGCTCCTTTGATTCATATAAATGTCTAATTCTTTGCTGAATGTTACTAAATTCTTTGCCTCTATAATATCATGCAGCAGTGAGTTACACAAGTTAATCATTGCATACAAATTACTCCTCTCTCAGGCTACGTCCTCACTACGGGTGGGGGGGTCGATTTAAGATACGCAAATTCAGCTACGCGAATAGCGTAGCTGAATTCGACGTATCGGAGCCGACTTACCCCGCTGTGAGGACGGCGGCAAATCGACCTCCGCGGCTCCCCCGTCGACGGCGCTTACTCCTACCTCCGCTGGTGGAGTAGAAGCGTCGATTCGGGGATCGATTGTCGCGTCCTGACGAGACGCGATAATTCGATCCCCGAGAGATCGATTTCTACCCGCTGATTCAGGCGGGTAGTGTAGACCTGCCCTCAGACTAGAGTCGTCTTCCTACTCTGGCTTTTTTACACCATTCTGGCAGTGCAAAGAAACTAGCTGGTGGATCCCACTATGTGGGGATTCACCTAGATGAGGGAACTCTCCAGGCAGAGAAGCTGGCACACAGCACTCCATGTCAGGGGCCCAATCAGAGCACCCTTGAGCTCTGGCAATCCCCTACATATGCAATGGCTCGTTGGGGTGGGGGAGTCATTGCTGCTTGTGGAACATAGAACAGCCCTGCAGGTGCTCTAAACTGACTACAGCTGAATCAGATTCTGATTTTTCCAGAGATTGGCAGAACACAAAGGTGGGATAAAGGCTTTGTACCCTCCCACTCCTTGGCTGTACTGGCCGTGGTCCGTTGTCTTTTGATTTTATTGAGACCTGACTTGTTCTTGTATTATGGGAAGGGGCAAACAGGAATGCTTTGCAGTTTGAAACTGGAAATCAGAAATTTGAGTTGTGTTGTTTATTAGTTCACATCAGTCACGTGGTATTGTTTCTGTAATATAGTTGGTTGATTCTTCGAAGGAGTATTCTAGTGAAAATGTTCATAGAAAGTGTATTTTTGCATCAGAGTACAAGCTTAATAATAATCACTTCTCAAAAAATTCATGCTAGTAAAATTCAATCACATGAATGGTCACAGAAAGTGAACACAGGAGGGGCACCAACAATGCTGAAATGAACTAATTTCAGAATTCAAATAAATCTTTATGGAAAAAACTTTTCTAATGCTCACCCAGATGTACTGTTAGTCTCTTTCTCGGCTGAATACCAGTCATTTAATCCTTCTTTTGAACCCTTTATCATGTCTAGTTTTTAATCCAATAAAAGACTTTGCCTCCCACACTACATTTATCAAGTTTCCTTCATTGTGTTTTGTGAGAGACTTTTTAAAAGCCTTTGAAATCTTAATATTTTATCAGTCAGTGCTACGTTATCCCTATTTTGTTACCTTTTACAAAGAATTCTATTGGGGTACAGAGTCATGGTTTACTCTTACAGAAGAGGTGCTGGTTTCTTCCTAATATATTTGGCCATTATCCAGCAAAGCACTTAAGCACATATTTAACTCTAAGTATGTGACTAGTCCCATTGAAATAATGAGACTTAAAGTTAAACGTGCACTTAAGTGCTTTGTCAGCTATACCTAATGGCTGTAGTCAGGTGCTTTATTTTTAATGATTTTCACAACAGTTTTTTTTTTTAATATATTGACATAACACTCATTGGTCCATAATTTCTAGGGTCACCCTTTGTACCTTTCTTAAAGCTGTGAACAGCCATTTGGTATAGTTGCTGTCTTAATGCTTAACTATTTTCTTGGCCCTGCATTTAGAGCAGTGCAGAGCTGAATGGCTCGTAGAGCTATGGGTATGTAATGGCAATGTGCCAGCTATTACTCTCTTTTATGAGATAGAGCATGTTCTCCATGTGCCCTTTGGGCCAATCCCCATCTGCTCCCTGTGCCCTCTGTAGGGAATAAAAATCTGTCTGGTTCTTACGTGGACTTTGAGGAATGGGGGAAGCTCCTCAAGTCCTTTGGCCCTCAGTGCACACCCATAGAAGGCCCAAGCAGTCTGGCTTTGACCTAATTTGTTCAGCAATTCCTTCAGAAATCTGGCACAAATGGAATCTGCTCTGGGAAATCTATTTAATATAATTTCTCAAGTTCCACTATCCCCCCCCCCCTTTTTTTTTTAGACCTCTATGTCCAGCATTGCTTCATTTTTATTATGTGCAAAGAGTAACCCCTGAGTAGTTATTTCCCCTGTTCTCTCTGATGAAAATCAATGCAAATAAATAATGTATTTTCTTTTTACACCCTTAATCTCTTTGCATTCCCTCCCAGCCAATGCCAACCTATTATTTTTTAATCCTTATGGTCTAGTAAATCCACTGACTCTGCTGCAGGCTTTCCATTTATGATGTGCTTGAGGTTCCTATGTACCTGTGATGTACATAAGGAATGTCTTGATATTTTCTTTTTTGTTGTCTTTTGTGGTCCTATAACTCTAAAGTATTGTTCTCTGTACCTCTCTCTTGTCTTTGTTCCATGGACTGAATTAATATTCCTATCTATATGATTATTTTAATAGCGCTGTCTAAAATCTCCATAATGGACATCATGGTCCATTGGGTCAAAATCCACTTTTAAAAATAGATATCTGAAGTTTAAATACATATTGTGTGATTTAAAAAATAGTATAACTGCTTATGTATCCACTAGAACATAAGAAAACACATTAGAGAAAGTTATTTTTCTTTAGTCTTTTTTAGAAATACTAGAGTTCAAACAATGAGCAAAATTAAATAAAATATTGCATTCAAATTTAGACTAAATTTCAGCCTATTTATGTCCTGAAAATACAGCAGGACCCAAAGTCTGTGTGATTCATGAATCAAAGACTGTATTTTGTACTAGTGACTAACTGGTAAAAGACTGTGTATCCTACTACAAATTCCCTGTGCTATTCAGGCCCCCGAATCTAGTTTTCTAGTAGTTCAATATATTTCCTTGATTGCTTTGTGAACTGCACTTTGTAATATAGAGCAAATTCAGAATCCCCTGGAAAATCTTGCTGAAGCCTACTAGTATTCTGTAGCAGAAGGAGAAGTAAAGTTTGGATAATAAAATAAAGCCCTGACTCATCGCTAATTAAGTGTGCAATTTGTGAAAGGAATCAATATTTAACAATAGGGGGGAAGGGAGGAAGCAATAGCTATAAGTTTTTTAAATAGCTCATTATTGACAATCTACAGAAAATTGATTCAGACCTGCAGCTCAGTCAACCTTTTAACAAACTGGACAATACTAGAGGCAATTCTTTGGGGAAAGAATTGCTGTTATAAAATGTAATCAATGCTTAACAGCACCAAAGTTGGATTTTTATTTTTTATTTTTTTTTAAATGTGCTTTTACTTTTTTCAACCAACCTGGCACTACTTGTAAAGTGGTTTTTCACTAACATAGTGGCAATAATACATATTTAACACCAATCACAATGCAAAAGTGCTGGGCAGATTTTAAAACGGTTTCCTTCATTAATATCCCTTCATGCCCATTAGTGAATTATTTATTTTTAATCTGATGTTCTTGTGAAATTGTTAAAAAAAATCATTAATGAGCAACAAATGACAGCCCCACAACAACACAGCTATATTTTTTGTTAAAGCTATCAAACCCCATCTGCATTGATAATTATATAGTTAGTACCAATATTGAAAAAATAACTCAGGCATTGTTTCTAATGATTGATGATGGCTTACAATACTATGTTTTAAAGTTATAGGACCAAATTTGGTCTTCAGATAAACCTTCAGTGGAGTTGAACAGGCATAAGTATGGGCCAAATGTGGCCAATTTATTGAGCACTGATACTGACTTCCATTCATATACATGTGTGTCATATATCTATATCTCAAGGGCTCTCACAGGGTGTCTTGCATTACTTAGATCCTGGGTTGGGGACTTAACTATTACTGTGGGGCTTATTCAATTTTATCCTAGGAAAGATCTAAAAACAAAGGGTGAAATCCTGGACACATTGAAGTTAATAGGAGTTTTACCATTGAATTCAATGGAGTCAGGATTTTTCACAAAGATTCACAAAGGTAAGGTGAAAACAGACATTGCTTAGTACATGCTGGGTAATAATTAGATATAAGATCTTTACAACTTCACCGCCTGTTCTCCTCATCTTACCCTTCCATGTGCCCCCTTGATCCCATCCTCTCCCACTTCCTGACCTTCCTTCCTGTACCTCAGCTGGTCCCTTACAGTGTGTCCAAAACCCTTCAGCTGAGATTATCATCCCCTCTCTTGAATCTCTTTCCTGGCTCACTGCCTCTAAAACCTATACCCCCCCATGCCATTCATCAAATGGATCCTTAAATCCTACTTTTTTTTCCCCAGAGCCACCTTATATTGCCTCCATTCCTTCTTTCATTTGAACTGCTGCCCCAGGAATCATGCTTGCATGTGTTAGGCTTGAAACTCTTTGGGGGCAAGAACCTTGTCTTTTAAGTGTTTAGTGAAGCAGCTTGCACTCTTTTGACACTGTCTAAATAAATGAATATTAATAAACCATGTCCAGAGCTTATACACACATGCAAAACAGCCAATTAAACATGCATATAGGTCTGAATGGGCCTGTTTTGTGTATACAAATGTTTGGATATGCAAATATAGGTTTGGGGCATGCACATATTTTAGGGCATTGGTTGCATGCCCACAACTTGTAGGTAAAACTAAAATACCAACAGTTGAATATTTGACCTCAAAGAATCAACACTGTACTGCATATTATACTGATACTTCTAAAGCTCTGTCAGAGGGTCCATAGGAGTTTATACTATTCAGGTATAGTAGCAGGTGCAGAGCTCAAGGCAGCCAAGCTGTGAATCAGTGTAAGTTAATAGGCTAGGACAGAAACTGAAGGCAAATGGGAGCTTTGAGGGAGGGCAGTCAGCACAAGTAGAAGCAGAATGGAGGGCAGAAGGTAATGTGAGGGAAAGGGAGAGAGGTAATGTGGGTTTAAGGGGGAGAAGAGAAGGATGTCACTAGCACAATACTCACTGACGATGAGGGAGATAGGAATCTCAGAAAGAAAACTGGTAGAAAAATACATAGAAATAAAACGAGAGGCAAAATGGAGGCTGCTGAAAGGAAAACAAGGGAAACTAAAAGTAAGCAATAGGGCAGAAGGAAATTGTGAAATAATATAAACAGAAAACAAGCACTGTATCAAGAAAACAAGCACCGGTATCAAGCGGAGTGCCCCAGGGGTCGGTCCTGAGGCTGGTTTTGTTCAGCATCTTTATTAATGATCTGATAATGGGATGGATTGCACCCTCAGCAAGTTCACAGATTACACTAAACTGGGAGGAGAGGTAGATATGCTGGAGGGTAGGGTTGGGTCCAGAGTGACCTAGATAAATTAGAGGATTGGGCCAAAAGAAATCTGATGAGGTTCAACAAGGACAAGTACAGAGTCCTGCACTTAGGATGGAAGAATCCCATGCACCGCTACAGGCTGTGGACCGACTGGCTAAGCAGCAGTTCTGCAGAAAGTGACCTGGGGATTACAGTGGATGAGAAGCTGGATATAAGTCAGCAGTGTGCCCTTGTTGCCAAGAACAGCTTATTGGGCTGCATTAGTAGGAGCATTGCCAGCAGATCGAGGGAAGTGATTATTCCCCTCTATTCGGCACTGGTGAGGCCACATCTGGAGTATTGCGTCCAGTTTTGGGACCCCCACTACAGAAGGGATGTGGACAAATTGGAGAGAGTCCAGTGGAGGGCAACGAAAATGATCAGGGGGCTGGGACACATGACTTACGAGGAGAGGTTGAGGGAACTGGGCTTGTTTAGTCTGCAGAAGAGAAGAGTGAGGGGCGATTTGATAGCAGCCATCAACTACCTGAAGGGGGTTCCAAAGAGGATGGAACTCAGCTGTTCTCAGTGGTGGCAGATGACAGAACAAGAAGCGATGGTCTCAAGTTGCAGTGGGAGAGGTCTAGGTTAGATATTAGGAAACACTATTTCACTAGGAGGGTGGGGAAGCACTGGAATGGGTTACCTAGGGAAGTGGTGGAATCTCCATCCTTAGAGGTTTTTAAGGCCTGGCTTGACAAAGCCCTGGCTGGGATGATTTAGTTGGTGTTGGTCCTGCTTTGAGCAGGGGGTTGGACTAGATGACCTTCTGAGGTCTCTTCCAACCCTAATAGTCTGTGATTCTAAGCATCTGGAAAGTAAATTGTGCAGAAAAGAATGCAATGGTGCAATACATGGAAATTAGCAGAGCATGACACATGATAGGTGAGCTAAGGAGTAAACTGGGAAGGGAACATGTTGATATATATCAGGGAGCCAAACATACTGATCCTCCGAGCCGCATATGATAATCTTCAGATGTTCAAGAGCCAGGCGCACCGCCCTGAGGCATGTTGTTGGGGCTAGGAGCTTCAGTCCTGTGGGAGGCGCCTGCCGATACTTGGAGCTTCAGCCAGAGCAGGGCTGAAGCCCTGAGCCCCAGCAAGTGCCTCCCACAGGGCTAGACCCCTACCCCACTGGGCAGAAGCCCTGAGCTCCCTCCCTCCCAGTCTGGTAGGTGGAGAAGGGGGAGGGCGTGTGGGGAGCTCCAGAGACACAGAGAAACTGTGTGTGTGTGTATATATATATGTAAATATTTCCTGAAAATTCATGACTCTCAGAAAAAGGAATGATATGACTAGCCTGTGACAGACTCAGGGACATATTGTGTCTCTCTTACTCACAAAGAACAGTATCTAAGGCCCTAACCCTGCAGCTTGTGACTTCAGCAAGGCTCTTTGTGGTCTCAGGGGCCTGCCATCTGGAGTCATTTGCAGGAATGAGGCTTTACTGAGCAAGTAGTTCCAGTGAAATTAGTAAAACTACTCACAGAGTAAGGTACTGCTCTGCACAAGTAATGGTGGCAGAAACTGGCCTTAATGAATAAATACTCCATCTCAAATTTATGCAGAGAAGACATTGGACATTTTATTCCACAAAGTTAACAATTGAAAGAATGCTTACTTTTTCATGGAATAATGATTCTATTTGTGTTTTAAAAATACTGTAAATTAAACTAACTCTGGAATATTGACAGTACTAGAATTGAGATTCACCATTTTTAACACTACAAAAAATAAAAATAAGAAAAGGTTTTCCAAGTGAGGCTTCCCTGAAAATCAGCTGCTTTTTTGGCATCAACCACCAAAATGAACAGTCATGTGCTTGCTTGTTAAAATCGAATGAGATAAAATATGAGTAAGGTTAATGTGCTGCTACTGCATCTGTAGAAACCTTGAGAGCTTCCCTGCTTTGCATACAAGTCATCAGAGCCCCAGGGGATTTGTGTGTGTGCGAGAGATAAAATAGAGGTGATAAAAAACCCTCCATGACTTTAAATTTCAAATCAAGCTTTTTCTTCTTTGTCCTTGTAAGAAAATTCCTGACAAGTTGTGTGTGTCATTCTTCTGAAAGGCCAAATGGTTTTAACATGGCCAAGGACATCCCTCAAAAATATATTCAGATTGGAAAGCTATTGTCAGGATTAGGGGACTGGGTCCCTTCCCTTCCCCTCTCCACCCCTTTTGTGAATAAATCTCATCTTCATGTCATAGGTCTACACTTTATCTATCTAATCTATCTACTTCTGAGTTTCTCTGTCTCTGTGTTACTGTGAAATTAATTGACAGGGTCAGAAGTCAGCATGAAGGGACTGGAGTATTTTTGGATTAGGGTGACCAGATGTCCCGATTTTATAGGGACAGTCCCGATTTTTGGGTCTTTTTCTTATATAGGCTCCTATTACCCCCTACCCCCGCCCCGATTTTTCACATTTGCTGTCTGGTCACCCTATTTTGGATAAAGGAACCTGGAGGCTTCTTTGATCACACAAATTTCCAGTCCCACAGAGGCTGAAAATTTGATTGAAAATTCCATGAAAAGTTAAGCAAAAGAAATTAAAGGCAATTACTGAAAATGCCCCTGAACACACCTTTTATAAGGGAACTGAAAAGAACAACTTCAAATGTGCTAACAAGCTTTTAAAAATAGGACTATAAACTATGAATTATTTTTTGTCCTTTATTCCCACCCATCTTTTCTTCCTCTTTCTCTCCTCTGTCCTTCCTTCCTTCTACTTTTTCCTTCTTTTCTCTTCTTCTCCCCAAAACCAAAGAGTGTGTATGTTTCACTAATAAGCAACCAATAACCATAATATTCGATGAGTGTCAATGTAAACAGACACAGGGAAGCACAACAATATAACAGAGAGTAACATCAGAGGGATACACCTCTACCCCGATATAACGCGGTCCTTGGGAGCCAAAAAATCTCACCGCCTTATAGGTGAGACCACATTATATCGGGTATGGTCTGGTACGACATACTGGCCCTGTGGTGATTTAAAGGGCCCAGTGCGCCAGCTGCTGCGGGGAGCCCCGGGCTCTTTAAATCATCGCCGGGGCTCCGGCAGCCGGGCTCGGGCAGGGATTTAAAGGGCCCGGGGCTCCACACAAATTCGGATATAATGCGGTAAAGCAGCAGGGCTCAGGCGGCGCTTTAAAGGGGGGGGGGCCTCCCCGCTGCTTTACACGTTATATCCGAATTCGTGTTCTATCGGGTCACGTTATATCGAGGTAGAGGTGTACTAGTACGAGCATTCGCACACATGACACCAGCACTGTCAGAAAGGTGATGCCAAATAAAATGGTAGTAAAATGGCCAGAGTTAATCCAGTCTGGTTTCTGGACTGGCTATTTCCCACTTAGAATCCTGAGATTTGATCCACCCTACCACAGATCTTTGATCCAGGTGACCACAAGATTCCACTAAAGTCTATTAAAACATTGCATAATTGAGCAGCCAGACTTATCTGAAAGTAATTTTTTGCTGTCCTTGTAAAGTATTTTCTAGGCTAAACTGAATGCAAATATTTATATGTAGGAAAAAATGTCTCTTGAGTACTTAACCAGAAAACTAAATTAGATTTGTTCAGTTCATTCAGTTAACACTAGATCCAACTACCGTGGAAATTATCACCCACCCAGTGTTTGTTCGAATGAACGTAAATGCTGTTTTGTTTACTCTGCAGTCTGTTGTAGTAACTTGCCTGCTGTAGTGAAAGCAATGGAACCTCTCACTAGTTTTCAAGATCATTTGTGTGTTTTTTCCATATGACATAGTCACTGAATACTAATCCTGGTATTTTACGCTTTCTTTTGGTACTGAGTATAATTTATAATTTCATATTGTGCTG
The DNA here is from genome assembly GCF_002925995.2 of Terrapene triunguis. Lineage (NCBI taxonomy): Eukaryota > Metazoa > Chordata > Testudines > Emydidae > Terrapene > Terrapene triunguis. The sequence goes on along the minus strand of NW_020664420.1, from coordinate 65,923,244 downwards.
TGTAACCCGATTACTTTTTTTTTACTGCAATGGTCTGGCACTGCCACCAGGTTCATAATATATAGGAGAGGTGGCATCTCAATTCTGGTGAAAGAGAAAAATAAATTCTTCCCTTTTGGAGGAAAATTGAGAGTAGATAGGCAAAGTGACCCTTGTCTTAAGTTGTGACTAACAAGCTCTTTCACAAGCATCTCTGACCAATACTACCAGTGATTGCTGTTGAACTCACACACTGGTTCTCTTCCAGCTACTATCCCGCTTGTAATATGAGATGCAGGGCCTGATCCGGCTACACTGAGATTAATAGAAGTTTTGTCATTTACTTCAATGGAAGCAGGATCGAGCCCAGGAATACAAGGTTATTTAGAAAGAAAAATGGACAGATTCATTTAATGGTTGCCCTTAGAGCAGCAGCTAATTTAACTGGCAAACTGAATGAAGTTGGAAGGGACTCCTCCCAGAGATTGAAAAGGTTTTGGTGGCAACTCCCCCTGGACCAGAATGTTTGCTGCATCTGGCATGAGTGAAAAGTTGTCAGTAGGGACTATCATCCTCAAATGACAAGGCTGCTTCTGTCTATTCCTCCTTCCTCTCTAGTCCTCACTTCTAATTCTTGCTCTTCCTTTTTTCCTTCCTTACTCGACCTCTCTTCCTGCTTCCTCTTCTGTCCTCTCCTTTCCTACTATTCTTCACTTATATTCTTCCCTTCTATTCCCTGTGTCCATTCTCTTGTGGTAATATGGACAGATCAAAGTGCACGAGGAAGTGGGATTTTACTATGGGATAGGATTTTTCCATTAAACAGCCGGGTGACCAGTGTCTGGATGTCTTTAAAAAAAAAAAAAACCTGTAGAAAAGAACTCGGTATATGCACAGTCCTTTGGGTTTCTCCTCATTGCTCAGGATACAATCACTGCTGTGAAACAGCTGTATTTTGGAAGAGCACAGTGGTGTTGGCATATAGTGGTCAAATCAAATGATGCATAAATGATCAGACAAGCATCCTACATTAGGATTTTGGGATATAATCAACCTCCCACGGAGACTGTTGATGTCTTTTTATTAGTAAAAACAACTAGGAATCTGGTGGCACCTTAAAGACTAACAGATTTATTCGGGCATAAGCTTTCGTGGGTAAAAAAACCACTTCTTCAGATGCATGGGCTCCATGCATCTGAAGAAGTGGGGTTTTTACCCATGAAAGCTTATGCCCAAATAAATCTGTTAGTCTTTAAGGTGCCACCAGACTCCTTGTTGTTTTTGTGGATACAGACTAACACGGCTACCCCCTGATACTTTTTATTAGTAGATACAATTTGAATCTCTCTCTAGCTACAGACTCTTTGCTTTGCCATTTTACACAGCACTTTGTCAGACTTTCTGCAAAAGATGGCATGAGCAGCATAATAGAGATTGCAGCATCTACTGCAGCAAAGTGGGTGGTAAACTCCATTTAATGCTACATATTGGCATGAGCCTGGTAGCCAAGAAGTACTTTATGGGAAAGTTTAAAAGAACTTTGAAGAGAGAATTAAAGAGGGAGAGGAGAGGCACTGTCTTAATAAAACCTCCAGTAATGGAGGGAAAGTGAGGGGGAAGAAACTGCCTTCCATTAGAAAAGAAGGGAGAAGAACGAGAAAGGGCTGGAGTAAGGGGAGATTTTTGCATTGAGAGATCTCTTCCCTCTCTTCTCTCTGGCAAAAAGGGGGAAGATGATGACTGTATGGCACTGTAAATAGAATTGCTGCATGGGACTTTAAGAGGGTGGTGATTGACATAACACAAATAAAGTGCACAGCAGTGGTTACAAACTGGACATGTCAGAACCATTTTTGCAGGAAGACAGGAGCGAAGGGCCACGTTGTGCCACAAGGTGGACCAAGTTTCTCTGGACATCAAAAAGAACATATTTAGAGCCAGATTGAAACTTTAAGCGGCAGTCTATACTTGAAAGGGTTTGGCAGGGCCATGCTAAAGCAGAAACTTCCAGAAGGAATTGTAGCTGACTCAGACAAAATACCTCCCGTGGGTTCCCTGCAGTTCAAGCTGGCTTGGAAACACCATCATCCTTTCAAAGGGAGTGTGAGCTCCAGGGTTTTGGCCACCCCAAGCAACCCCCCCTCCCCAAAAAGCCGCGATCGCGATCTGCGGTGGCAATTTGACGGGAGGTCCTTCGCTCCAAGCGGGAGTGAGGGACCGTCCGCCGAATTGCCGCCGAATATCTGGACGTGCTGCTACCCGAAGCACCTGCTTGCCAGGCTGGTGCCTGGAGCCGGCCCTGGTGAGCTCCCCTCTGTGCCTGACCATTTTCCCCACCTCTTTTAAATGAATGTTTATGGTGGTACTAGTAGGAAGCAGTTACTGTGTACTCCAGTCAGAGAACTGGCTCAGATGGCACAAGCAGATGTGCTGGCTGGGAAAGCATCTGAGAGCCTCTTCCCCTCCCTTGTACACCTGGAAAAATCTGAGCCCTTATGCTAAGTCAAGAGCTTTCATGCAGTTATGAGACTTGCTATCTGCTTGCTTAAAATCATGAAGTGCCCTTTTGTCTCCAAGAGATGAATGTAGCTAAAACTCCATCCTATTTTTGAGGATTGCTGATTTTTGTTTATTAACTTATAAGGAAAACCCTCAATCTTCCAGAGCTCTCATTACTGCTCCTTTCATCCTCCCTCTCTTTCTTTCTTATTTTTTGTAACACTCTCTCGATGCATTTTGTCTTAAATTAGCTCATAAGCTCCTTGGGACAGGGACCATAGCATTTTATGTGTTTGCACAGTGTCTAGCACAATGGGACTTTGGTTCTGTTTGCGTTCTTTGAGTGCTACTCAAATGTAAATGGCAATAAATAGCAATAATCATTAATATAATATTTTGTCCTTCAAGATGGGTAGCAATGTCACACCTGCCTATATCTGATCAAGAGTAACACACTGGTCTTACAAGTCCCTCTTCACACTGATCTGCAGGGGGTATGAGTTGTTACAGCCAGGGCCAGCGCTTCCATTTAGGCGACCTAGGCACTCGCCTAGGACACCAGGATTTGGGGGGCAGCATTTTGCTGGCCTCGGTGGCAATTTCGTGGTGGGGGGTCCTTCCGCGCTCCGGGTCTTCGGCAGCAATTCTGTGGTGGGTCCTTCACTCACTCCGGGACCCGCTGCCGAAGTGCCCCGAAGACCGGGAGCACAGAAGGACCCCCCCGCCGCAGAATTGCCAACGACGACCGGGAGCGAGGGAGGACCCCCGCCTAGGGCGCCAAAAACCCAGGCGCCACTCCTGGTTACAGCCTCCCACAAGCATTGGCTCTTTAGCTCAAGCTGCAGCAGTTCATGTTTTTAGGTCTGGAGGTTCCCAGGTCAATCACTGGTGTGTCAGCCAAGATGGCGGCTGTTACATAAGCTAATGCACATCACAATTTTTAAAAATAAATGAAAATACAGCAAATTGCCAGAATATACATACAAACCAACCTAAAACCACACAAATATGTGACCTATCCCTGGAATATTTCTGCAAGGAATGAGATTAAATTCACCAAACATTTCTGAAGACTGAGAGAAGTTTCTGCTATGGCATATTGACTAAGGCTATTAACAGAGAGCACGATTATATTTCTGGTAAAGAAAGCATGTAGAACAAAATTCTGAAGAACTGACAAGAATATTCTTCTAGTGGAATTTTTTCCCCCATGATATCACTGAAATAGAAATCTATTAGCAATCGATGAGGAAATTTTACTGTGTTAGGTTTTTTTAACTGCATGCCCTTGAAACGTAAAGAATTTGTGTTAGATTTATAGCAGTGAACCTAAACTATGTTGACAGCTGTACATTTTAACTAATAAATGAATTACACAAGCAAGGAAAACAAGAACTAGCTCCTTGGAGGGTGTATAAGCGATAGAGCTAATGTTATCAAGAACACACTGCTCAAACACTAGCTGATTTCATTTTCCCCCTTGGTACTACTAAGCTGTGTGGCTGATGAAATTGTTACTATTCATGTTTCTCTACCCTTCATTTTTCATTTTATTAGTTTTAATCTATTTGCTATATAGTATCTTTCCTGCAACTTCAAGGCAGTTAAACTGAAAGCTGATTTACAACTTTTAAACAACCTTCTCCTTCCATCTCAGGTCTTTAGGGGTAGGTGTTGAAGTCCCCTTGACTCCCCTCCCCAACCCTCCCTCCCCCAAAGGGTCTCTGAAAGCCCGATATCTGGTCAAGGAGGTTCCTGTTGGCATAGGCGTGGCAGAACACAGCTGTAAGTCTGCCTCCTGACACCGCCCTCATATGTCCTAGTGTAGGGGGTATAGTGGGGGCAGCACAGTACTGAGGAGATGCCAGGCAGTGATGCAGCCCATAGGTCAGTCCAGGGAGGCTTCTGTAACAGACTGGAACCAGGCTGTCTAAATTGCACCAGAGGTCTCTCCAGACCTTAGAACAGCCCAAGAGATTCAGAGGGCAATGGTGGTTTAAAGCTACCATACTCGCCTATCTCCCTGAGCTGCAAGTTCTGTGCTGTGCCTCTTAATGATGCCATACAGAATCTCAGCCTAAAAGCCCTTACTTTATTTGCTAATGAGAGAGGATTAATACTGGGCCTTATTTTTTCTCACAGTTACACTATTGAAAATCAGAAGTAACTCCATGGACCCCAGTGCCGTTACACAGGAATAAATAAGATTCCAATATTTAATTTAATTTCTGTTCAGAAAGTTTTAGCTGTTACACAGCACAGACCTTGTTTAGAAATGCTTCATATATGTTTTAATGGGAAATGCAATTTAAGTTGCAGTGAAAACACTTTTTCAAACTGCCCTCTAAGGTAGTACATGATTTTTTAAAAACCATAAAATCAACATGTACCAACTGATCACAGTTAGGTATCTGATGCACTTCAGTCCTCCCTCTATCATAGGCAAAAATGGTGGTATCTCAGATACCGCTATGTGGTAACTGGTGGTAAATGCTCTTTGTGGGAGGAGGTGCCAACTGCATTTTAAGTTAGGTAGTTACATTTTTAATCATTCTAAAACTCAACACCTCCTTGGCTTAGTGGAGCTCCCAGGATGGTGCATTTTGACCATAGTTTTTTTTTAGGGTGAAATCTTGGCCCCATTGAAGTCAGTGACAAAACTCCAGTTGATTCAATAGGGTCCAGAAGAGTTTTACATTTGTGCCTCTCACTATTTCTTTTTTTTTTTAAAATAATCAACTATTTACTCTCCCTGTCTGTTTCCAGATCCTCCCTATCTCTTCTTTCTGTTCTCTCTCTTCCAAATTTTACTACTTTCTCTTTTTTCCATGGTTCCCTTTTTCATCTCCTGGCTGCTGTCTCCTTTTTGAGCATATTCTTGATACTAAAAAAATGTTGCTGCTACTAAATGTAGGTCTGAATGTCCAACACTTACGTTAGTGTTTTCTTACATGAATAGTCCTATAGGAGCCAGTGTTGCATGAGTAAAGGCTCACTGATGTAAATAAGGATTGGACATTTAGATCCCGAATGCTGTCATTGCTTAGATATACTACTTGCTGTTTAACCATTGCTGGACTGTGTTAGCCTGATGCCATGATGTTTTTTTACCTTTTTTCCCCCTCCATTCTTTCTACTTTCTGATATTAAGCTCATTTAAAGATACAGTGCGTAAATGGAATTTGAAACCTTGAAAAGGTTCATACCATCAGGAGATCTTGAAACTAGGAGGTATGAATTGTTTTGAAATGGATTCTTACCATTCCTAGAATTAAGCACTTTTAAAAATGCTTTAAAGAAACATTTTAATGTAGTTGACAATAATGGAGCTTAAATTCCCTTGTATGCTGAGATATCATAGATTTCTATTAAACAGTCTTTTGAGAAAAGGCTGTTTCCAGTCAGGTTGCTATGCTAAACATAACAGGAGACAGGAAATCATTACTTTTTGGGTCTCTTTTCCTAATAGTAAGTAATGCAGAATTCCCCTAAACTCCTTGACATCAATCATCTATATCATGAATGATACATGCTTCTCTCATCCAACTTGAACTTTAAGGATCTGATCCTCAGATGGCTTAAATCAGTGTAAACTAATGGAGCTATATTGATTTATACTGCTGAGGATACGCCCATAAAATGCCACTGGCAACACAATGTCAAAGCAAACTGTGAGGCTGCAGACTTCTGTGCTGCTCTCTTGGCCTTGAGTTTTTAAAATGTTGGCAGTCCATTAGAAAGCTTTCATTTAATTGCCACTGCCAAGTGAAGGTATTAATTTGATATTGGCAGCTGATGCTTCCAGATGTCCAGATCTCACATGGTATCCTGAAACAGAGGCATCAGAGTGTTGTCTTAGTAGAGTTTGTTCTATTGCAGGTACACCAGAATGGGAGTCTGATACTGGTCCGTCGTACTGCATTTGACGACCTCAATATTATTTACCTGGGACTTGTGACTAGAAAGAAGTGTAAACCTCTAAGCATAGGTGGCGAGTTATATGGGCTCATGGTGCCTGGGTTCCAGCAATATTCAGGGCCCGGGGGCCCAGCTCCACCAATGTTCTGGGCCGCCCAGCCTGCCACCCCCACGCGCCTCCCCCGAGTGTCCGCCGGCCCCTACTTGCTGCCCCCACTTGCCTTCCCGGGTCCCAGGAGCAGAGCCTCCCTGTCTCTCTCCTGCAGCTCCATGCTGCCTCCCTGCATCAACTGCCGCTGCAGGGTCCTAGCGCCCCCCCATCCACTACTGCCAGGGCAGGCTGACCCTGAGCCTGCCCTTCCCCCTCAGACTCTTTCATTTTCCAATGGGGCCCTCCACCAGCACAGCGGACCCACCCCGCCTGCAGTTGCCACTCCTGACCCACGCTGGACAAGGGGCAGCCCCACACCCCACCCCCAGTGAGGCTACAGTGAGGGGCAGCAGCAGGGGAGGAGGCACACATATATGATGGCAGCCCCCCCCCCACTGCAGGGGAGACGAGGGGACTTCCTGGACCTGAGTGGGGCCCTAGGAGCACGTGCAGTGACAGTGGTGTGAGGGGAGTGTGGTGCAGGGGGGAAGTGGGAGGCCCTCCCCCGGAGCTCGCTGCTGCCTGCAGGGAGGGGGAATTCTCCTCTCTGGCCCCAGCCCTGGGGCAGCCTGTCTTCACCTCAACCCAGAGCCCACACCCCCTGCACCTCAACCCTCTGCCCCAGCCCTGAGCCCCTCCCAAACCCCTCATCCCCAGCCCCACCCCAGAGCCTACACCCCCTGTACCCTAACCCTCTGCTCTAGCTCTGAGCCCCCTCCGGCACCCCAACCCCCTCGCCCCAGAGCCCTCACATTTTTACATTATTTTAAAAACTATACAGTAACTCCTCATTTAACATTGTAGTTATGTTCCTGAAAAATGCTACTTTAAGTGAAACAATGTTAAGCGAATCCAATTTCCCCATAAGAATTAATGTAAATGGGGGGTTAGGTTCCAGGGAATTTTTTTTTTTGCCAGACAAAAGACTATATTTTATATATATACACAGTATAAGTTTTAAACAAACAATTTAATACTGTACACAGTATATGATGATTGTGAAGCTTGGTTGAGGTGGTGGAGTCAGAGGGTGGGATATTTCCCAGGAAATGCCTTACTGCTAAATGATGAACCAGCACTCAGCTGAGCCCTCAAGTGTTGTTAATGCAGCCTCACACTCTATAGGGCAGCAGGAATGGAGTGGGGAGGGAGGAAGACAGCATGGCAGAGAGAGAGACAGAGACACACACCCTGTTTGTATATGAGAGACTTTGAGACAGCAGCTGCTGCCAGCAAGCTCCATCCATTCTGAGCCCTGTCGTGTCCCCCCCTGCTCTGTGGAGATGGGGGGGCAGGAATGGGGGAGGGGGACACCCTGACAACAGCATCCCTCTTCCCCTTCCACCCTGCACATAGGGTGACCAGACAGCAAGTGTGAAAAATCAGGACGGGGGTGGAGGGTAATAGGAGCCTATATATGAAAAAGACCCAAAAATCAGGACTGTCCCTATAAAATTGGAACAGCTGGTCACCCTACCTGCACAGCAAGCAGGAGGCTCCCAGAGCAGCTTCAAGGCAGAGGGCAGGAACAGCACACAGCAGTGGGTGGGAGGGATACCTGAACTGCCCAGCAATTGATAGCCTGCTGGGCGGCAGCCACACAGAGAACTTAGGGGAGCGGGGAGCTGATAGGTGGGCTGTCGGCCTACCCTGATTCCAAGCCCCCACCAGATAGCTCCAATGGGCTGCTCTTTCTGCAAGCAGTGGACAAAGCAGGCAGCTGCCAAACAACACTATAAGGGAGCATTGGGCAACTTTAAACAAGCATGTTCTCTAATTCAGAGGTTCTCAGACTGTGGTCCACGGACTACCAGTGGTCCGCGAGCTCCATTCAGGTGGTCCGTGGATAGTTCCCTCTAAGGTGCACTCCTGGGTGGCCTCTAATTAGGTGCCTGGACCCTGGAGAAGATGCACATGTAAGGTGAGGTGGTGGCCTTGGGGGGAATAGGGAGTAGGTAGGAGGGAGCAGTGGTGTGAGAAGAGGGGGTGGGGGGAATTTGGGACGTGCAGGGCTACGGCGGCCAGAGAAAGAGGCTCAGGGCTGCGGCTGCTGGGGAGAGACCTCCTTCCTTCCCAGCTTCAGCTCTGTGGCTGCTGTGGCAGGGGAGAGACCCCCCTCCTTTCCAGCCAGAGCTCAGGGGCTGCTGCGGTGGGGGAGAGAGGGAGAGAACCCCCCTTCTTCCCAGTCCCAGCTTGGGGGCTGCTGCGGCAGGGGAGAGAGGGCACATCCATCGCATTAGAAAGGTTAAGACTACTGATATTAAAATATGAGTTCTGTGCTTTTATGTGTAGAACAAAAAAAGTTAATTATTATTTAGGGTTTTTTTATATAGCACTTTTATCCAAAGCGCTTTACAATAGTTAGCTAACGGTACATACAACATCATTAAGTGGTTTTCCAAGACCCTCAGTAATTTTCAAGTGGTCCGCAGAAAAGAAAGTTTGAGAGCCACTGCTCTAATTGATTAGCAATGTAACAACAAAACAACGTTAACCAGGACTACTCTAAGTGAAGAGTTACTGTATATTGGCTTACAAGGCAGGTGTGTATGTGTGGGGGTGGGTGGGACTTGGACTTGTTCTGGGCACCACCAAAAATTATACAAACCTGCCGCCCCCGCCTCTAAGAGGTTTGGTCTAAGAAGTTGACCAAAGTTTTCCGTGGTTTTTTTTTTTAAGTTTCCAGGTACTACTTAATATTTACTGCACTACTACCTCAGGATAGTGAAGAAAAATTAAGAAAACCTTGCAAAATTCAGAGCATTACTTCTTAAAGGATTTTATTTATTTACTTCCTTAGACAAACTATTCCATTTATCAGCAGAACTGATGTTTCAGCCACGCTAAACTTCCTTAAGGCTCAGCCTTACCAACAGATTTGAATTACAGTTTAAATAAAACCATTTATATTCAGTGCAATCCCTCAACAGTGCTGGATTCTCCTGTGGTGACATCAATCCAGGGCTGATTAAAAAAAAAAAATCAGCAATACCCCTGGGTCCAACAACTAACGTCTCTTTCGACAGTCGTTAAAAGATTGAAGATCCTTGCGTTGTATTTATATAATCTAGGGGAGATTTTATAGGAAATGGAAATTGTTTACTCCTCTAAAACAGAAAATTAAATTAGAACTATTTCTTGTAGTTAGAAAGTAGGATTAATGATATGAAGAAAAGAAAGGCTGCTTAGGCTGTTACCAAGGAATTCTTACTTCCTCAAAGTAGGTAATCACTCTTACACAGGGTGTCCCATCTCAGTGAATGGGTATTCCCACATTGCCATACAATTAACACCTTTTCCCCCACCATCATAGTGCCTCAGTGTCTGGCATACTTTTCCCCTTAATTGCAAATGCTTTCATATCTTATTTTGATAATGAAACCTGATTTGGCTTCCTAATGGTGGAATAATAGAATAAGAGAGGAAGGATAGTCTTGAGGTTAAGGCTAGAAGTGAAGAACAGGTGATTTGGCTCCTATTCTAAGCTCTGCCATGGACTTCCTGTGTGACCTTGGGCTAGGGTTGCCAATTTTGGTTGGATATATTCCTGGAAATTTCATCACATTACATTATCTTTAATTCCTGGAGACTCCAGGCCAATCCTGGAAGGTTGGCAACCCTACCTTGGGCAAGTTATTAATTGTGCCTCAGTTAATTTCTCCATTTGTAAAATGGCATATTAATATTTGTTTATCTCACATGGTAGGTATTTCACAGGGGTAGTGTGATGCTTGATTCTTTACTATTTTAAAGTCTGTTGAGATCTTATGATGGTAAGTGCTATAGAAATGCAAATTATTATTATTATATACTATTTTATGTGAACCATATGTATATTGTGTATCTAGAGTCATAAAGATTCTGAAGGAACAAAAACAAGCAAATGATGGCAATAGGCATAACAGATCTAACAAAAAAATGTTTACATTTTGCTGAAACAGTCATCTTCCCATAGTTTGACATTTTAAAAATTCCTATGTTTTAGAGCTGGGTTGTAATGGATAATTTACTCAATTTGTAATGGATAACTTATTCAGTTAAGATACTTTTTTTTTACCCCCGTTCACAAAATGTCCATCAGCAGTTCACAATTTTCTTATAAGGAGTTGTTGTTTATAGTAGTCACTGAATAATTCTGGTGAATAATCTCTTGGTTTGTAACTTCTTTGTGAATGGTTGATAATGAATATGCAATCTAAAATTGAAGCTGTTTAGATTGTACACATGGAGTGTGGTTCCCCCCCCTCCCAACTTGGATGCATGTAATTCAAATTATTTTCATTTTTTAAATCAACTTTTGCTTTTATGAATATTGTCCAATAAAAAGATTATATTTTGTGGATAATAGCTTGTATTAGTTTGTAGACATCAATAATGTTTCTAAAACATGTTTAGCTTTTTGCAGCTTTTTACTTTTGAAGGGTAGGGTTATAATTTTGTTTGTTTTAAAGGAATATAATTTTGCTGAGAGTTTATTTCCATTGACTTGAATAGGTTTTGGATTGGGCCCTGAGAGATTGTCTAGCTTCTTACAGTTTTGAGTGTTTTGTAGCAGGCAGCTGGATTAATATTTCAAGTGTTAAGTATCAGAGGGGTAGCCGTGTTAGTCTGTATCCTCAAAAACAATGAGGAGTCCGATGGCACCTTTAAAGACTAACAGATTTATTTGGGCATAAGCTTTTGTGGGTAAAAAACCCCACTTCTTCAGATGCACGGAGTGAAAATTACAGATGCAAACATAAATTCACGAGTCAGTATATTTATGCCTACATCTGTAATTTTCTTTGTGTATTGATGTAGTAAAAACTTCAGGATTTGGCCCACACTCCAGTCTTTTCCCATGAAATCTAGTCCCAAATAGAGGGGTGCATGATCTGAATTAATAATGTTCCCAATATCAGTAATGCATCATGCATTTTCTGCAACTTCCTAGGTATTAAGAAGATGAATATGATATCATCTTGGGTGAGGATTCAATAGAATTTGTAGGTTCTGCTGTTGCATGTTGCTTCCAAATATTAAACTACCAATTTCCTGATTGGTCTGTAGCTTTAGCAGTGAGAGGTTTATTTGAAAAAGATGTCATCTAATTTTCCATCAATATAGCAGCTTAAGTGTAGAATTGCTTACTGTATAGCTCTTTGTTGAGAAAACCCAGCTAGTTTTGTAAAGTCATAGTATTATTGTTTTACTGGTATGTCTGGGACATAAACATTGGCCAGTATAAATGGGATCACCTGAGTTATTCCTTCAGATGCCAGCCATTTGTAGGAAGATGTAACATAAGTTTCTTCATATTTCCATCTTCTCTCTCCCTCACACCCCCGGGTATGCCAAGCTTATCTCACCCAAAGCTGAGGATCTAACCTATTTTTACATTCTTGGTAATATACAGCAATCTGGAGAAATGGTGGTTTAGAGTCATACGATAAGGCTTTAGCTGCAGTTTTGGCAGGGACTTGGCACAAATGTAATTAACAGTGTCCCTTTGATGCCAAGAATTGTGGTTAAGTGGTGTGCTGTACCTAGAAGACACAGTTGCCAACTTTGATGAGGTAAATAAGTACCCCAACTTTCACAATAAGCCAAAAATCAAGCTAATCCCATTTCAAAACAAGGCCAAAACAAGCCAATCCCTAAGAACCCCAACACTCTATGTGACTAGATCCCCCCGGCGTGCAGCCTGGGACTGTGGTGGGCCCGCTGTGCACCTCTGACTTTCTCCCCCACCCTTACCCCTGCTTGCCAGGAGCCGATTAAAAAAAAAAAAAAGAAGCAACAAACTACAAGACAAAAACTAGCCAACAAGCAACTCACAAGCCATTCTATTTACAGTGCCATACAGTCATCATCTTCCCCCTTTTTGCCAGAGAGAAGAGAGGGAAGAGATCTCTCAATGCAAAAACCTCCCTTTACTCCAGCCCTTTCTCGTTCTTCTCCCTTCTTTTCTAATGGAAGGCAGTTTCTTCCCCCTCACTTTCCCTCCATTACTGGAGGTTTTATTAAGACAGTGCCTCTCCTTTCCCTCTTTAATTCTCTCTTCAAAGTTCTTTTAAACTGTACATTAAAATCAACTACTTTGTCTAGAAGCTCAATGTCTGCTGCTTTAGACTGATTTTGGAAAAACTGAATGATTAGTTCTGGTTATGGAGAATCTTAGAGGTCTATGAATGTTTCATGATACGTTTATAATTGTAACGATTTGGGTAATTTGTCTCTACAATTTATGAATTCTGGCTGACATTATAAAAACTGCTGTATCATGGAATGCCTGTATCCAACATGGGCTGACAGACCTGTAGCATGTACATACCAGACTAGGGACAGCAGAGAGTACTTAACTTTAATAACTATACTCTGGCTCATCATAAGAACATAAGAATGGCCATAGTGGGTCAGATCTATGGCCCTCTAGCCCAGTATCATGTCTTCTGACAGTGGTCAGTACCAGATGCTTCAAGGGGAATGAGCAGAACATGGCAACTATCAAGTGAGCCACCCCTATCATCCAGTCCCAATTTCTGGCAGTCAGAGTCTTAGAGACACCCAGAGCATAGGGATGTTCCTCTGACCATCTTGCCAATTAGCCTCTGCTAGACCTAATTCTTTTTTTAACCCAGTTATACTTTTGGCCTTCACAATGTTCCCTGGCACTGAGTTCCACAGGTTGACTGTGCATTGTGTGATGAAGTTTTTCCTTATATTTATTTTAAACTTGCTGCCTAATAATTTCATTGGGTGACCCCTGGTTCTTGTGTTATGTGAAGGGGTTAGTAACAGTTCCCTATTCACTTTCTCCATAGCATTTGTAGACCTCTATCATATGCCCACTTAGTCATCTCTTTTCTAGGCTGAACAGTCCCACTCTTTTTAATGTCTTCTCACATGAAGCTTTTCCCTACCCCTAATAATTTTCGTTGCCCTTCTCTACACCTTTTCCAATTCTTATACGGTATGTCCTTTTTGAGTTTCCGAAGTCAGAACTGCATGCAGCATTCAAGGTGTGGGTATATCATGGATTTGTATAATGGAATTATGATATTTCTGTCTTCTTACCTATCCCTTTCCTAACTTTCTGATGGCTTTTTTCCACTGATGTTGACCATTGAGCAGATGTTTTCAGAGAACTATCCACGATGACTCCAATATCTTTCTTGATCGTTAACAGCTAATTTAGATTCCATCATTTTGTATGTATAGTACAGTGCTGGTCCCAGTATAGATCCAATTTACCACTCTTCACTGTGAAAACTGACGTTTCATTCCTACCCTTTGTTTCCTATCTTTTAACCAGTTACTGGTCCATGAGAGGATCTTTCCTCTTATCCCATGATTGCTTGTTTTGCATAAGAGCTTTTGCTGTAGGATCTTGTTAAAGGCTTTTTGCAAGTCCAGATATGCTAAGGAGGCTGGCTGAAGTTGGGAGAAGCCATTTCCTCCAGCCTGTCTGAAAGGGGTTGAGGGTTTGGGAGAGTGGAAAGTTACCAGCTGAGACTCACTGTGCCGGGAATAGGAAGTGTGGGGCAGGAGAGAGGAAGGGGACAGACCAGAGAAGGTGAGCGGGCGGGAGAGAAGGCTCCATGTTTCAGAACCCAAGCCATGCATGGCAGCTGAAGGATCCTGGGTGGCTCCAGAGGACTCTGCCCTAACACAAAGAATGCTGTGAAGTGGCGAGAAAACGGAGGCAGGGAAATGCATGTAGGATTTATTATTTTTATATGAATCTGTATATTTCTTGTGTGATTAAGTATTGAGCTCTGTTTTTTTTTAAATCCTGTCCTAAATCTGTCTGTGTATTATGTATTACACTATTCATGTGCTCCTTGAAGAGAGAAACTGTGGGCCCAGAACTCCTGCACAGGTGGAGTTGTGGAAGAGGGCGTTTTTAAGATATGGGGTGAGTCTGAGTGTTTGGCACTGGTCCTAGGATCTGGGCAGTGGGGCCACATGGTTGCAGTCCTCAGGGATGTGGTGCTGGACAGAAGGTCTGTATCCTTAGAGTTTGCCTAGAGGCCCCAAAATAAGGATAGTACATGTCTCCTCCTCAGCCTTCCAAGGCTTAAACTAGTTGGGGATTCAGCAACTGGATCCCCTCACACCAGGCTAGCAAGTGAGCAAAGGGCAGCTTGACCGGAACTGTGTCAGTGATGTTTGTGTTGTCTGATATGGGCCTTGTGATATCTTCATGCAGAGTCTGCAGAATAATGATAATCTTTGAGATCTGGCTGGACTGGGGATTTAGATATTTGAATATCTTAGTTTTCAGATTATGAAAATATCTTTTAAATCTTTCCTATGTAAGCTCCTCTTACATAACACTTAAAATGTGGATTCATTTTCGGTCCTGATCTTGCACTGGGATCTGCTAATATGGACCCTTACTGCTGCTCAGAGTTCCATTAACTTTGGGGCTTTGTGCTTATAACTTTAACTGCAGTATAACAAATCTGATTTAGTCGGTGCTGGTTGATTTAGTTGGTGTTGGTCCTGCTTTGAGCAGGGGATTGGACTAGATGACCTCCTGAGGTCTCTTCCAACCCTAATATTCTATGATCAACTGTCTGGGAACATTCAGCATATGAGAGTAAAATATGTGGTGCGTGTTTATTCATCTATGTTGCTCTATCCTTCCCCTCACTCCACTAAAGGCTAATACTTTAAGCATTCAGAATGCTGTGTTGGCTGTATTCATTCAGAAAGTGTGCAGTGGTTACTAAAGTATATCAGAACCAAACAACTTAATGCCAACAAGTAAGGTATTTGCTATAATGTTCTATATACATTGGGCTTCTCCTCTCCCTTTCCTGCCACTTGCAACCCATCCCTCCTCCGCTCTTTCACCTCTTTTGAACAGCACTGCATCTGACTCGTCTCCTAGCCTCCTCACTTTTGCTGTGTCATCTACCATGCAGCTCCTCCCTATCAGCTTTACTCTCTCATTTCAACTCCTCTCTCTCTCTCCCTTTTCTCAGAATCTTCCACACTCATCCTCAGTGACTTCAGCTTCCAAGTTGATGACCCTCCAATGCCTTAGCTGTATGTTTCCAAGTCCTCATCTCTTCATTCAATCTGTATGCTTATATCCATTCAGAATGCTGATGAAAAGATGTTTTATCTAGCCCAGCATTTGACCATGTCACCCCTTTCTTTGCATCCCTCCACTGGATCACCCTTCTTGATTGTATCAGAGATAAGTTACTGATAGAACTGTAAAATCATAGAAATGTAGAGCTAAAAGGGATCTGCAAGAGGTCGCCTTGCACTGAGGCAGGATTAAGTATACTTGACTTTACTTTCAAGGTACCCCATGGCCTATCTCCACCCGCCTATCATCTCTTATTCACTATCGAGAGTTTGACGCTGAACTACAATTGGCCCATCATGCCAACCTCCATTGCCCATTTGTTAAATTTTCAAACACTAATCTTTGTACTTTCTCCCATGCTGCCCCTCATGCTAGGAAAGAGCTCCCCATAAAAATCCATAAAGCTACCTATTTATCTGCCTTCAAAACTCTCCTTTGTCATGATGCCTACAAAAAACTTGGCAGTGGTTTGGCTGCTGGTGCACTGAGACCATTGCCTATCATGCTAACTAATACTGTCTCATTGTTTCCCTCTACTCCCCGGTCTGTATCCATCTATTGTCTCTTGTCTTATACTTAGAACGAAAGAGATGGTCCTTCCCCAAAGAGCTTTCAATCTATCTTTGTACTGCTCCTAGCACAGTGGGGTCCTGATCCATGACTGGAGCTCATAGGCACCACGGTAATACAAATAATTATTAATAATATAACGTGCTGATGCACTTAATGGAAAAGCATCTTAACATACTACTTAAGGGACTGAGATCAGAGGTTTCTTGAAAGTAAGTCTTTTGATTTATACTTGTTAAAGTTTTGACTACCCAATAGAAGGAAAAGACCTTGGGGAACTTGTGGACTCCTTAAATAATTTTTCTTGGAGTTAATAGCCTTTAGAATGGATTTTGCTTACAGTAGTAAGGAGCTATATTTATAACGTAGTCTCCTAGCAATTTTCTAACACAAGTGAAATACTTGCAATGTCATTGCAACATACCACATTGGGTATGTCTCACAGCACACTAAGTCTGGGCTCTAACTCAGGTTTAAGCCTAAGCCACCCTTCCCTCCACACACACAGATCAGTCTGACTTGAGCCAGGAGCCCCTCTGGATTTTGGCCCTCAGATCCTGCTAGGGGGCTGGTCAGAGCATGAATCCCACTGTGACGTGGGTCAAAGCCCAGGCATTTTGCAGTGTGGATGCAGCTCAAGTCTGGGTTGCCAGACTCTGGTCTGAAGAGTCCACTAACACTATCCCACACCCTTCTAGGTCTGTGCTTCCCAGTCCTTCCATCCCCAAACTTCCAAAGCAATTCTGAGAAACTGGAATCAACCTCCTGGTTCAACGCCAGCTATTTGCATGGCATTTACCCCTTCATTTCCATATGGACTGCTCAATTGGAAACAGAATCAACCCTCCTAGGTATTAGCATGGTCAGTACTAAAAAGAACTCCTGCATCAAGCACTCTGCTAGCTGTCCAGATTCTGGTTAACCTCTGGTGTGAGGTAAGCAAGACATTAAACTTCAGCAAGAGCACAAGAAATAATTGTGTCTTCAAAACTATATCTGAGCAGCTGGCAGCACTAGGGAATTGACCAGCAGAACAATGTAGAGAATAAATCAGTGCTGGAGGCAAGATACTGCAAAGTCAAGAATGCTAATATCTAATGGGGATGCCCCATCTTCCTGCCTATTTTATGAGAAAATTTTCTGGGTGCCAGGAATTGTAGTGAGCACTGAGTCCACAGTGGTGCATGACAATCTGCTGAGCAGGGATGGCATTCTGGAGGAGAGCCAGATGAAGGATGGGAAGTGACCCTGAGTCTGGTAACCAAAGAGGCTATGCTACTGAGCAGGTACAGACCCTATTTGGGGACGGCCCCAGGGAGCAGATGGCTGCAGAACCATCAACAAAGCAAATGCTGGAGCTGGAGCTTCGTAAGTTTCTGCCACCATATTGTTGTTAATATATGAATGGGTGGGATTTCCAGCTTATGGCCCTATTAAAAATTATCAGACACATAGATAAACACGATAGGTTGGGGAAAAGTCAACACAGCTTTTGTAAAGGAAAATCATACCTCACCAATCATTTACAATTATTTGAGGGAGTCACCATGCTAACAGAGTGTTAAGAACCATTAGGAATGGGTGAGATGATAGGACAGAAAATATAATGCCACTATATAAATCCATGGTACATCTACTCCTTGAATACTGCATGCACTTCTGGTTGCCTCATATAAAAATATATGATATATTAGAATTGGAAAAAGAGAAGAAGGGCAACAAAAATGATTAGGGGTATGGAACAGCTTCCATACAAGGAGAGATTAAAAGGACAGGGATGGTTCAGTTTAGAAAAGTGACAACTAAAGGGGAATGTGATAGAGGACTATAAAATCACAAATGGTATGGAGGAAGTAAATAGGGAAGTGTTATTTACCCCATCATATAACACAAGATCAAGGGGTCACCTGATAAAATTAATAGGCAGCAGGTTTAAAACAAACATAAGGAAGTACTTCTTCCCACAATGCACAGTCTGCCTGTGGAACTTGTTGCCATGGGATGTTGTGAAGGCCAAAACTATAACTGGATTAAAAAAAGATAAGTTCTTTAGGTTTATCCGTGGCTATTAGCCAAGATGGTCAGGGACACTACCTCATGCTCTGTGTGTTCCTAACCTCCAACTGCCCCTGTCCTGCTCCCTGGCTCAGTCTTTTACACAACTTGCTTTCTTCTCAGCGGTGCCCAGCTGATGAGCTTATTATCTTATTAGCTCACCAGGCTCCCTACAGGTGCAACTGATCCCTTCTATGTTTCCAAACCCAAACTACCTAAGACCCTTGTACTCTAACTATATTCAGTACACTGGGTGTTGAAAGTGACCAGGGTGCTGGCTTCCAAAGGGATCAGTTTATAGCTGTTAATAGCACCCTGTCACAAAGTTACAATAATAGTGTCAGCAATAAGCTATAGTTACAGAAGGGGCTTGCTACCATGAGTCCTTTTTTTTATAACATATAAATATGAGTCAATGAAATATAGGTGAGGTTTATACAGAATTATAACTTAGCATGCAGCACACAAAGAGGGGAAAAAGTGTTTTACTACATTTATTTCTGCCAGCTGAAGGCACATCACTAATTCTATCAAAGCACTGGAGACAATTTTTTGAAATGTCAAAAGATCCATCAATTACAGGTCTGGAGTAATTAATGTTGGCATATATGGCTGTTCCTTAGTGTTCCTCAGCAAGAAAACAAAGGAGACAAGCAGTAACTTATAAGACAGAGAACCAATTGTCTTCTAGGAAAAAAAAAAGAAATGGATCAATCTAAGTAATTTTAATTGACAAAGTTAACTTTCAATTCTGAGGTCATTATTTAGTTTTACTTCAGGCAAAAATCCCATTGAAGGCAATATGAGGTTTGCTTTAATAAGGACTGAATGAAATCATAATATTTAGCACAACAATAGGTCATTTCTTGGGTTCCTTAGCATTTGCACACTAGGAACTGTGCGGCTGCTCTTCCCTACCATTGAGATGCTAAAAAATTGCTATCTAAAAGCATGAGATTATAGAGCAACCACATCCCTTATCTGAATGGGAGTCACTGGTCATGGGAGAGTAAGTGTTTAATTTCTTCTGCTGTTATATGAGTGGGGAGTAGATGCATCCTGGCTCTTCCCAGAAGATCCTTAGGGACTTGGTGGCAGTGGCACATAACAAACTATCTCCCCAAGAGCCTTCTGTGTGGGGAAAGAGAACATCCTGGCTAGGAGGAGGAGGTAGGGCCAATGGGTCTCTTTGACGGTAATAAAATTAAATAGGGAGGTTCCGGGACTAGGGGCTAGAGAATGCTGGCAAAGGTTTCCTGTGCAGGGGATTTAGAGTTGTGTGAAGAGCATCAGCCCAAGTCTGGAAGTTTTCCCTTTATCTGAGTTTAACAAAGGAAGTAGCACCATAAATATGCCCCAGTTTTGGGTGAGGATTTTATAAGAATCTATTTACATAGCCCTAGGAAGAAACTGATCACTGCGAAAGTCAGGAAACACTTTTCCCATGTACAGGCCTTCACAATTGCTTACGAGCAGTATTTATTTTGTCTTCTCCCAACTTCCCTCTGAATCACTAAATAGTGGCCAGTGCTGGAGGCAAGATACTAGACTTGATGGATGAATGGTCTAATTTGATACAGCAAATCCTATGATTAAATTTAATTTTGTGTGGAATTGCTACAAAAGCTGTATAAGAACAGGGCATTTAGTAGGTCAGCTAGGAGAAAGAATATTGCTTTGGCTTGTGGTGTATAATGAAGAGAAACTAAATATTGTGTTATGTTCTGGATTTATGCAGTGTGGTATCCAGCGATAGTTTGACAAAATATAAGTAATATTGATACACCCTTCCTGTTATTTTTTAAACCGATTGACCATAAAAGATTGCTTTTAGGACTTAAAAATGGCAAAACTCCATTTGGTGCACTCATTATTTCCTCAAAGAATACTTCACCTAAATCTAAGGTTATTTAGTCTCACGTGGAAGCCATACACATCGTAGTCTTGGTGTGTATGATTTTCCGGCGGTGGGTTTAAGTAGCTTTTTTTCCTTAAAGCCTTCACAGTGAGTAATGCAATTGTTCTTTTATTTTTTATAAGATCCTTTATCTACAAGTAGCTACTGTGCATAGTGTGCACTGAAATATGATCATGTACACTAATTACACTGAATGGGCTACTGTAACACATTCAAATTATTAAAGTTAATGACCCAATGCATTAGTAGCGATAGTGAAGACATAGCTGAAGACAGTGCTCCTATTTTAATTGCAGTATTGTACAATCTGAACAAGGCTAATACTTCTCTGGAATGTCTTTAAGGCGATAGCTGGCATTATATAAGTGGTAGAATACCATCTATGTCTCCTGGGCGATTTGCATATTGGTAAATATTTTTATGCCTATTATATCTACCCAGAGTGTTTAAAATTGGTGCTGACAGTATAATTCTTATTCTGCCATGGCACTAACTCAGTGGGTCAAATGATGAACAGACTTTCACACTCCTGTAAGGTAGAATCGTCATATTCTCACTCATTGCTGTTGGTTAGCTGTCATAATGTCTCTGGGACAGCATAGAGGCCATCAAACATGTTATATACTCATAGGCTTCAAGACAAGATGAGACCATCATCATCTAGTCTGACTTCTTACACATCACAGGCCACAGGACCTCATCCACTACGGCAATAGGCCTGTCATAACTATAAAGGGAAGGGTAACAGCCCTCCTGTGTACAATACTATAAAATCCCTCCTGGCCAGAGACTCCAAAATCCTTTTACCTGAAAAGGGTTAAGAAGCTCAGGTAACCTGGCGGACACCTGACCCAAAGGACCAATAAGGGGACAAGATACTTTCAAATCTTGGTAGGGGGAAGGCTTTTGTTTGTGCCCTTTGTTTTGGGAGAGTTCGCTCTTGGGACTAAGAGGGACCAGACATCAATCCAGGCTCTCTAAATCTTTTCTGAACAAGTCTCTCATATTTCAAACTTGTAAGTACAGCCAGGCAAGGCGTGGTAGTTTTATCTTTGTTTTCTCAACTTGTAAATATACCTTTTACTAGGGTGTTTACCTCTGTTTGCTGTAACTTTGAACCTAAGGCTAGAGGGGGGTCGTCTGGGCTCTTTAAGTTTGATTACCCTGTAAAGTTATTTTCCACCCTGATTTTACAGAGATGATTTTTACCTTTTTCTTTAATTAAAAGCCTTCTTTTTAAGAACCTGATTGATTTCCCCTGTTTTTTAGATCCAAGGGGGTTGGATCTTGATCCACAAGGAGTTGGTGGGAGAGAGGAGGGGGGATGGTTAATTTCTCCTTGTTTTAAGATCCAAGGGGTTTGGATCTGTATTCACCAGGGAATTGGTGAAGAGTCTCTCAAGGCTACCCAGGGAAGGGAATTAGCACATTGGGAGTGGTGGCAGCGGACCAGATCTAAGCTGGTAGTTAAGCTTAGAAGTTTTCATGCAGGCCCCCACATCTGTACCCTAAAGTTCAGAGTGGGGAAGGAGCCTTGACAAGGCCCATAACCTTTATCTTGATTTAAAGACTTCAGGTTACAGAGAATCCACCATTTACTCTGCTTCAAACAAGCAAGGGACCTGTGCCCCATGCTGTATAGGAAGGCAAAAAAAAAACAACAACAACCCACAACAACAACAAAAAAACCAACAACCCCAGGGTCTCTGTCAGTCTGAATTGGGGGGAAAATTCCTTCCTGACCCCAAATCTGACCATCAGTTAGACCCTGAGAATGTGGGCGAGACCCACCAGCCAGACACCTGAGAAAGAATTGTTTGTAGTACCTCAGAGCCCTCCCCATCTAGTGTCCCATCTCCAGCCATTGGAGATACTTGATGATAGCAGATATAGTTGGGCCATATGATAGCGTAGGCAACCTCAGCATAAATTTACCAATCTCAGTCTTGAAACAAGTTAGGATTTTTGCCTCCACTTCTCCCCTGGAAGGCTGTTCCAGAATTTCACTTCTCTGATGGTTAGAAACAATCATCTAATTTCAAGCCTAAATTTGTTGATGACCAATTTATATCCATTTGTTCTTGTGCCAACATTGGTCTTTAACTGAAATAACTCCTCTTCTTCCATTGTGTTTAGCCCTCTGATGTATTTATAGACAGCAATCATATTTCCTCTCAGCCTTCATTTTATTAGGCTAAAAAAGTCCAGCTCATTAAGTCTCCTCTCCTAAGGTAGGTTGTCGATTCCTTTGATCATCCTGGTAGCTATTCTTTGCATTTGTTCTAGTTTGTATTCATCTTTTTTAAATGTGGGACACCAAAATTGCACACAATATTCCAGATGAGATCTCACCAATGCCTTGAACAATGGTAATAACACTTCCCTACTGGAAATACTTCATCTGATGCATCCTAGGATTGCATTAGCCGTTGTCATGGGCTCATCACATTGGGGGCTCATAGTCGTCCTGTGGTCAGCCAATATACCCAGGCCTTCCTCTTCCTCTGTTGCTTCTAATGGGTATCTCACCAGTTTATAATAAAAATTCTTGTTGATAGTAGTGTATGACTTTGCACTATTAAATTTAATCCCATATCTATTACTCCAGTTTTCAAGGTCATCCAAATCTTCTTGTACAGTACTCTAGTCCTCCTCCATATTGGAAGTACCTCCCAGTTGTGTGTTATACACCCAGGTCTTTCTCCTCCTCTGTTGCTTCCAACTGAGAAGTCCCCAGCTTATAGCAAAAATTCTTGTTAGTTCCTAAATGCAATTTCATCCCATTTCTGTTACTCTGGCTTACAAGGTCACCCAGATTTTCTTGTATGATATTTTGTTCATCCTCCGTATTGGCAACACCTCCCAACTTTATGTCATTTGCAAATTTTATTAGCACACTCCCACTTTTTGTGCCAAGATCAGTAAATAAAAATGTTAAATAAGACTGGTCCCAAGACCAATCCCTGAGGAACTCCACTAGTAACCTCCCACCAGCCTGACAGTTCACCTTTAGGTCTGACCCATTGTAGTGTCCATTTTGACTAGTTCCTTATTCACCTTTCGATTATCATATTAATCCCCATCCTCTCCAATTTAACTAATAATTTCCCATGTGGAATTGTATCAAATACCTTACTGAAATCCAGGTAGATTAGTTCTACTACATTTCCTTTGTGTAAAGAATCAGTTATCTTCTCAAAGAAGGAGATCAGATTGGTCTGGCACAATCTACCATGTTGTATTTTATCACAATTACCGTTCACCTCTATGTCCTTAACTACTTTCTCTTTCAAAATTTGTCCCAAGACCTTGCATACAATTGAGGTCAAACTAAGAGGCCTGTAGTTTCCTGGATCACTTTTTTCCTTTCTTAAAAATAGGAACTATATTAGCAATTCTCCAGTCATAGGGTATGACCCCTGAGTTTACAGATTCATTAAAAATCCTTGCTATTGGACTTGTAATTTCACGTGCCAGTTCCTTTAATATTCTTGGATGGAGATTATCCAGGCCTCACAATTTAGTCCCATTAAGCTGTTTGAGTTTGACTTCTACCTCGGCTGTGGTAATTTCCACCTCCATTTCCTTGTTGCCATTAGCCACTCTGCCACTACCCCTTATATTTTCATTAACTTCATTAAAAATTGAGGCAAAGTATTTGTTTAGGTGTTCAGTCATGCCTAGATAATCTTTAATCTTCTCCCCATCCTCACTGCTTAGCAGTCTCACTTCTTCTTTCCTTGTTTCCTTCTTATTTATATGTCCAGAGAACTTTTTACTATTGGTTTTAATTCCCTTTGCAAGGTCCAACTCTGCTTGGCTTTTGGCAGTTCTCACTTTATCCCTACACTTTATGACCTCCAAGAGGTAGCTTTCCTTGTTGATCCCTGTAGGCTTTCTGTTTGAGATGCTTGGTCATCCAGCTTGGTCTGCAACCCTTTCCTATGAATTTTTTTCCTTTGCTTGGGTTGCCGGCTTCAGATAGCTTCTTCAAATTTGACTTAAAGTAATTCCAAGCCTCCTCCACATTCATACCCCTTGGGTTCTTCAGTCCAGTCCACTTCCCTAACTAATTCCCTCGAACCAAGGTTGTCTCTACAACCAGTTCTTCTATGACAGGGGCGGGCAAACTTTTTGGCCTGAGGGCCGCATCAGGTTTCGGAAATTGTATGGAGGGCCGGTTAGGGGAGGAGGTCGTGGCCCTGCCTCCACCTCCTATCTGCCCGCCCCGGGAACCTTGCCCCATCCAACCCCCCCCCCCCGTTCCCTGACGGCCCCCATCCTCTGCCCCATCCACACACCCCACTCACTGTCCCCTGACTGCCCCCGGACCCCCACAGTCCCATCCAACCCCTCCTCTCATTCCTGATGGCCCCCCCGGGACCCCTGCCCCATCCAACCACCCCTTCTCCCTGTCCCCTGACTGCCCCTGGAACCTCTGCCCGCATTCAACCTCCTATTTCCCCCCTGACCACCCCAACCCCTATTCTCACCCCCGCCCCCTGACCACCATCCTGAACTCCCCTGCCCTCTATCCACACCCCCCCCCCGCTCTGTGCCCCCTTACCACGCTGCCTGGTGGTTGTTGGTGGCTGGTGGTGCTACAGCCACGCCGCCCGGCTGGAGCTGGGCCACACCACCACTGCCACCATGCAGCACAGAGAGCAGGTCAGACCGGGCTCTGCAGCTGTGCTGCCCCAGGAGCTCGTCGCCCAGAGCATTGTGCTGGCGGCAGAGCTAGCGAGCTGAGGCTGCGGGGGAGGGGGGACAGCAGGGGATGGGCCGGGGGCAAGCCTCCCAGGCCAGGAGCTCAGGGGCCGGGCAGGATGGTCCTGCAGGCTGGATGTGGCCTGTGGGCCGTAGTTTGCCCACCCCTGTTCTATGAGGTGCCCACTACTCACCAGGATCAAATCTAAAATGGCATCATCTCTTGTTGGTTCAGCAACTATTTGGTGAAGAAAATCTATCAGCTATCACATCCAGGAAAATCTGGGCCCTACTATTATAAGTAGTACTTGTCTTCCAATCTATATCTGGGAAGTTAGTCTCCTATAATCATACAATTCCCAGTAGTATTTATTTCATTAAAAACATTAAAGAGGTCTCTATCCATATTCAAATCTGATCCTAGTGGTCTGTAGCATAACCTAAGAACTATACCAGGGGAACCTTTATTAACTTTCTTCTCCCAGAGTGATTTTGACCCAAACAGACTCTCTTATCCATTCCACCACCTCTAATTTCTTTTCAGTCTATCTCATCATTAATTTACAATGCTACTCTGCCACCTTTGCCTTTATTTCTGCCTTTCCTGAACAGCACATACACTTCAATACCTGCACTCTAGTTTTGAGTACTATTCCACCATGTTTCTGTTATCCCTATAATATCTGGTTTCACTTCCTGCACAAGTAGTTTTACTTCCTCCATTTTGTTACCCTGGCTCCTTGCATTGATGTACTAATTTAGGTGTTGGGCCATTCCTAAATTATCTTTAATCTTGAATCTGCTGAGCCAAATCTGGTGCGTTACAGAATAGGATGCCTGTGAGGGATAGACGTCTGTTGACATCTGTTGTGCTATCAAGTTTAGGTCTTCCAGAGGATCTTTTAAATCCTGCATCAAAGTCCAAGATGGTAGGCATTTGGCGCAGATGACTACACCACTTCAGAGAGTGTTGGATGATCATTTGAGAGAGTGGGACTTGTTTAGTTAGAAGATGGATCTCTTTATTTGATTTTACTTTGTCCCATTTGATGATTTTAATCAGTCAGAGATGCTTCATCTGATTGGTGTCCAACTTTTTTTAGAGTTGACAGTGAGGTGACATGTTTCAGTCCCATAGGTCAGAACACTGACCACCAAAGCTTTATATATCTTTAGCTTCACCTCTTGACCTATTAAGGTGTCTGGTTTTCAAAAGATGTTCTTGATGAGGTGCCCCATTACCGATGATGCTTTTGCAGTGCGGGATTCAAGTTCTTTCTTGATGCCACCCATGTTATTAACAGTGTAGAGATAGGTGAAGTCCCTAATAATTTCAACTGGGTGGTCACCCACCAAGATGCTGAAGTCCACAGCATGCTTAAAATTACTGACTAGAAGAACTTTGTTTTTACCCCAATTAATTTTCAGGCCAACTTTTGCCACGGAGCTTTCCAGGGCTTTAAGTGCCTCAACTAGCTTGTCCATTGATTCAACAATTAGTGCTATACCGTCAGCAAAATCAGTGTTGGTGAGGTTCTTATCATCAAGGCGTATGCCTAAAATGCATTTACTTAGTGTCCGATCAAGTATGTAGTCTATGATGCCACTGAAGAGTTCTAGGTCTGCAATGCATCTTTCTCAAATGCCTGACCTAATTCGGAAGAAGGTAGTTCTTTTCCCATGTACAAGAATGCAGCCATCATCATTAGGAAATGAAACATTCTACAGAGCTCACTGTAGTGGAGAGTCACAAAACACACTTCTGACTAGTTGTATAGGACGTTTTTTATGGTGACAACCTCCACACAACAGTGCTGGGAGAGTACTAAGCATGTTGGGGATGTGGCCCATAAGTTCACATACATTCTACATAGGAGTAGAAAAGTCTCCTCTAGACTTCTCTATATCCTCAGTACTGACTGTATGAGGACTATACGGGTTCTGAAACAACCACTGGGTCCTAGGAGTCCTTTCTTCAGTCCCGTATGCTTTTATTCAAGTTTTTCTCCTTTGTTCATGATTTGGCATTATTAAAAAATAAAGGTGATATGAGTATCCTGATGGTTCAGTATATTACAAAAATAGAGAAGATCAGGTTATAGCATAACAGACAGGATATGCAATTAGATTCAGTGCATGTAATAAGAGATGATGAAAACTGTCATCTGTCTTGGAAGACATACTATGAAATAATGCAGGCCTGCACAACATACGGCCCGCGGGCCGCATGCGGCCTGCCGGGGCTCACTGTGCGGCCCGCGGGGGCTCACTCTCAAGCCTGGGAGGGAGTGGGAGCAGCGGCGCGCGAATCAGCTGTTTCGCGCGCCGCCGCCGCTCAGGGTCTCCCCCTCCCTTCCAGGCTCTCAAACCTGGGAGGGAGGGGGAGATCCCGAGCGGCCGCGGCGCGCGAAACCGGCCCCCCTGCCCCAAGCGGGACACGGGCAGGGAGCCCTCACGTGCCGCCGCGCCTCCCCCCCTCGCCCTGCCCCAAGCGGGACAGGGGGATGGAGCCCGCGCGCGGCGCCGCACCCCCCAGGCCTCAAGCAGGACACGGAGCCCTCGCGCGCCGCTGCCCCTCCCCACTGCCCCAAGCGGGACACGGGGCTCAGCCACCGCCCCCGTCCTGAGCGCTTTTTGGCCCACCCCTCCGGGACTCCGGCCCCATCCAACCCCCCGCGTTCCTTGATGCCCCCCTCCGGGACCTCTGCCCCATCCACCCCCATCCCTGTCCCCTGACTGCCCTCCGCCGCCCCATCCAACTCCTCTCCTGATTCCCTATCCAACCACCCCTTCTCCCTGTCCCCTGACCACCCTTGGAACCCCTGCCCCTGACGGCCTCCCACCGCCCCATCCAACCCCTGCTCCTTCCTGACTGCCCCCCGGGACCCTTGCCCCCATTCAATCCCCCTGTTCCTTGCCATCTGACCGCCCCGACCCCTATCCACCCCCCCGAACTCCCCTGCCCTCTATCCAACACCCCCTCCCTGCTCCCTTACTGCGCTGCCTGGAGGTGGCTGGCGGCGCTACAGCCACGCCGCTCGGCTGGAGCCGGGCCACGCCGCCACCGTGCAGTGCCTGGAGCACCGGGTCAGGCTGAGCTTGCAGCCCCCCTGCTTCCCGCGAATCAGCTGTTCGCGCAGGAAGCCTGGGAGGGCTGAGAAGCAAGCGGCGGCTTCGCACTCAGGCCCAGGGAGGCGGAGCAGAGGTGAGCTGGGGCGGGGAGCGGTTCCCCTCTGCGCCCCTCCCCCTGGGTTACCTGCTGTGGCGCGGGCAGCTCCCCCCACCCCAGCTCACCTCCGCTCCGTCTCCGCCTCCCTGGGCTTGAGCGCGAAGCCACCGCTTGCTTCTCTGCCCTCCCAGGCTTCCCGCGCGAACAGCTGATTCGCAGGAAGGGGGGGGGGAGAAGCGGGGCAGAGTGTTCAGAGGCGGAGGCGGAGCGGAGGTGAGCTGGGGCCGGGGAGCGGGGCGGAGAGCTGGAGCACCCATGGGGTCGGCTCCTAAGGCGCCACTTTTGGATAATGTGCTCAGGGGGAGCAGCCGCTCCCTCTGCTCCCCCCCAGCTACGGTCCTGGTCACTTCAACTTACCGGTTGTTAAATTTAGAAGCCCTTTTAGAACCGGTTGTCCCACGCAGGACAACTGGTTCTAAAAGGGCTTCTAAATTTAACAACTGTTTCCTGCGAACCGGTGCGAACCGGCTCCCGCTCACCACTGGAGACTCCCCTTGCCGCTCTCACCCTAGGAGCCAGAGACCTCCCAGCAGGGCTGGTGAGTGTGGCCAGGGAAGGGGGAAGGGTGTGGTGGAGTGAGTGTCTGGGAGATGTGCGGGGGGTGCTGGGCTGTGAGGGTGTGGAGGGCGCTGGGCAGTGGGGGATGTTTGTGTGTTTTGGGGTGCTAGGCAGTGGGGGCCTGTTGGGGGGTGCTGGGCAGTGAGGGAGATCTGTGTGTGTCAGGGCACTGGGGGTCTGTGTGGGGCATTGTTTAGTTGTGGTGGTGGGGCTGTGGGGAAGGGCACTGGGAGGGAGGGAGGAGAAATCTGTGTGTATTGGGAAACTAGCGAGTGGGGGGTTCTATGTGGGGTGCTGATGTGTATTAAGAGTTACCAGCTGGATTGAGGACTGATAGATCTGGACAGAGTTTATATTGAATGGGCAAATGAAAAAGATCGCAGGGAAAAATAGTAAGGTTAGTTTAGCCGTCTTTGACATTTCGACCAATAAGGAAATTAAAATGCATTTGTAATTACATATCTTATTCTTGGCTGATAATCATTTATTGATATTTTTTAGGAAAATTTTCAATTTAAAACACAAACTTTTGTTTTTCTTTTTTTACTTATGATGTCTATCTGAAAACCCATATAAATTGACACAAATTGCAAATTAAAACTTTTTAAATGTATAAGCATTTTACTCACTTGGGCGCATTTGCCTCATGGCACACAAATTTGAACTCTGCTTCAAAAATTTGCACAGAAGAAATTTTTCTTTTACCTTAATTATACTATCTTAGGAGCCCGCTATAACATAGTACCAAGGTTCAATACAAAGTCATATAAAAGTTATACAAAAATGCATAATGCAGAGATTTATCTACAACTGCATTGATTGACTGCTGTGTGCAGTAATATAGTGACCCCTGGACCTACAGGCTTCCACACACCGTCAGTGCCTTGCTAGTGTGCCATGCGCCGTGAGATATCTCTTCTCTTTGTGTGTGACTGTGAGTGTTTCCCTTGTGTGTGAATTTATTCAACAAAATCTTGAGCTTCATAATGGATACCATGAGTGAAAAGAAAAAGAGAAAAATAGAATCAGAGCACAGAGTTTTCAACACTGAATGGACGAATAAATACTTATATACTATTTCCAAAGACAAAATACTGTGCCTCGTGTGTCGCGAAACGTTAGCCATTCCGAAAGAATATAACCTTCGGTGGCACTTTGAAACTAAGCATCCCAATCTCGCCAAATTGAACCCAAATGAAAAAATAATTAAAGCAGCCAGTTTAGCGAAAAACCTTAGTAGAGAACAGCAAATTTTCAAGAAAGTGAGCACTGAGAACGATACAGTTACTAAAGTAAGCTTTAAAATTTCTAAGGAAATTGCTGCTGCTGGGAAATGCTTGACAGAAGGCGAGTTATTAAAAAAGTGTATGTTGATTACTGTATCTGAGTTATGTCCAGAAAAGAGGGGAATATTTGAGAATGTCAGTCTATCACGCATGACTGTACGGAGAAGAATAGCTGACATTTCTACCAATTTAAGTGATCAGTTAAAGCAGAGAGTCAGTGAATTCTGCTTTTACTCCCTAGCTATGGATGAAAGCACCGATTTAAAAGACACCGCCCAACTTCTTATTTTTATTAGAGGTATTGATAAAAACTTTGAAATTACTGAAGAACTTGCTGGCATGTGCTCCATGATGGGTCGCACAACCGGAAAAGAAATCTCCAGTGAAGTGATAAAGTGCACGAATGATAAGTCGGGATTAGATTTCACAAACTTGGTGGCCATTTGTACTGATGGTGCTCCAGCTATGTGCCAAAAAATGTTGGAGCAGTTACTCTTCTTGAAGAATTTATCGGGAGAGAAATAACCAAACATCACTGCATTATGCATCAGCAGGTTTTGTGTAGCAAAGTCTTAAAATTTGAGCATGTAATGTCAGTGGTAGTTTCCATTGTAAACTACATCCGTTCTAGAGGACTAAAACATAGGACATTTCAAGCCTTTCTTGAAGGGGTAGACACCGAGTGCAATGACTTAATCTACCATACAGAAGTGAGGTGGTTGAGTCGAGGAAGAGTGCTCCAGCGTTTTGTTGCTTTGAAAGAGGAGGTAGCAAAATTCCTAGAAAATGGGCCAATAAAATTCCCAGAGCTTGAAAATGAGTCCTGGAATCAAGATCTCTTTTTCTTTTGTGACATTACAGCACACCTGAATGATCTCAACATTCAACTTCAGGGAAAAAATCAACTTATATTTCAAATGTGTGCAGCAGTGAAAGCTTTCAAAATGAAATTGAAACTTTTCAGAAGTCAGCTGTCAAAAGGTGAAATGTGTCACTTTCCCACTTGTGCACAGTGTATCCCTCAGCACAAACACGCCGAGTTAGGAGAAAAATACGCAAAGCACATCATTCTTTTGATTGAAGAATTTGACAGAAGACTTACTTTGTCTAAAGAAGAAGACGTCCAGTTGAAGCTGATTGAAGATCCCTTTTCTGTGGATCCAGAGGAAGTGCCACTAGATTTGCAGTTGGAGGTTATTGAACTTCACTGTTCAGCAGTTTACCGAAATAAGCACAGAGAAAGCAGCTTGCGGGACTTCTACAAAAGTCTGGACAATGAAGTTGCACTGAAAACGTTCAGCATTTTTGGACGCACTTACATATGTGAACAAACATTTTTCCATCATGAACATGAATAAAAACAAGCAACATTCTTCTCTGACTGACGACCATTTGGAAGACATTATGAAAATATCCACTTCAAATATGACCCCCAAATGCGACAAACTTGTTGTCGAAAAGAGATGTAATATTTCTCATTACAGCTGCGAGGAGCGGCACCAGGAGCCGGCAAACAGGGCTGCTAACAGGGGAGTTTAAGTGGGAGTTTACAGGGGGAGGTGGAAGGGGAGGCAGGAGGGCGCAGCGCGCGGTGTGCTCTGTGTTCCCAGGAGCAGCAGGCAGAGACCACAGCAGCCATGAGCCAAGCAGCAGGGGACAGTATGCAGATGATTGCATGCAGCAGCTGTGGTATGTACATGGTCCTCGCTGGGGAGCCTGAACAAAGGTATGTGTGCATGAAATGCCGCCTCATAGACCTGCTAGAGGAAAAGATTAGAGGGCTCCAGATGCAGGTAGATACTATGGTAGAGTTTAGAAGGGGATTCGAGCAGCTAATGGAGCAGAAGCAGGGTGTGGCAGAAGGGGAATGCTCAGGTGTACAGGTGGAAGCACAGGCTATGGTCTGTGAGGGGGGAAGGTCAGGGGCAGAGCAAGATCAGTGGAAGCATGTGACTGTGAGGAGCAGGCCAAGGAAAAGGAGGGCTAGTGAGGGGGGAATAGAACTCAGGAACAGGTTTGAGTGTTTGGATAACGAGGAAGAGAGGCAGCAGGTGGTAACTGATGGTGGGAGGCAGAGGAAGAAGAGAAGAGCGGCTAGTCCGATAGAGAGAGGGCAGGAGTTGATGGAGACAGCACCTATACCAGGCCCCAGTAGGATAGAGGATGGCACTAGGGGGACTATAAGGGAAAATAGAGAGACACAAGAGGTACGACTACAGGGGACAGGGGATAGATTTGTACAGAGTACTGTCACCAGGCAAAGGCAGGTTTATGTGATTGGAGACTCCTTGCTGAGGAGGTTGGACAGGCCTGTGACCAGAGCGGACCCTGAAAACAGAAGGGTGTGCTGTCTGCCGGGCGCTAAGATAAGGGATGTGGACCTGCGGTTGAAAAGGATCCTAAAAGGAGCGGGTAAGAACCCTTTAATCATCCTTCACATAGGAACGAATGACACGGCTAGGTTCTCGCTAGAGAGAATAAAGGGAGATTATGCCAGGCTGGGGAAGACGCTTAAGGAAGTGGAGGCTCAGATTATCTTTAGTGGGATTCTGCCTGTTCCAAGAGAAGGACAGCAAAGGGCCGACAGAAATATGAGGATTAATAGCTGGCTAAGGGAGTGGTGTTATAAGGAGGGCTTTGGGATGTATGGCCACTGGGAGGCTTTCGGGGACAGACAGCTGTTCTCACGGGATGGACTTCACCTGAGTAGGGAAGGGAATAGACTTCTGGGAGGGAGGCTGGCTCATCTCATCAAAAGGGCTTTAAACTAGGAACTTGGGGGAGACGGTTGGGAGATGTTCAGGTAATCTCCACGCCAGATTCCAACACAGAAAAGGAGTGTGAGGAGTTAAGCACAGACATAGATAGGGGTAGGGAATTGGACATAAGGAAGAGGGGGCAGATGGACAGCATGGGGTCCATTCCAAATTGCATAACTAATGAGAGAAAGGATAGACAGCATACGGTAAGATGTTTATACACCAATGCGAGAAGCCTAGGTAACAAAATGGAGGAATTGGAGCTCCTGGTCCAAGAAATGAAACCTGATATCGTGGGAATAACCGAAACGTGGTGGAACGGTAATCATGACTGGAGTACAGGTATGGAAGGGTATGTGCTGTTTAGGAATGACCGGAAAAAAGGTAAAGGTGGGGGAGTGGCATTATATGTCAATAATGAGATAAAATGTAAAGAAATAATAAGTGATGGGATGGATAAGACAGAGTCTGTATGGGCAATAATTACACTGCATAAAAGAAGTACTAGAGCCTCCCCTGAGATAGTGCTTGGGGTATGTTATAGACCGCCGGGATCTAGCCTGGAGGCAGACAAAGAACTACTTAATGTTTTTAGGGAAGTAAAAACTGATAAGAACTGTGTCATCATGGGGGATTTTAACTTCCCAGATATAGATTGGGTAACAAATGCTAGTAACAATAACAGGGCTCAGATGTTCTTAGACGTACTAGCAGATGAATTCCTTCATCAAGTAGTAAGTGAACCAACAAGGGGGGATGCCATTTTAGATTTAGTGCTGGTGAGTAGTGAGGACCTCGTTGAAGAAATGGTTGTAGGGGACAACCTTGGCTCGAGTGACCATGAGCTAATTCGGTTTAAACTTAATGGAAGGATTAACAGAAATAATACTGTAACTAAGGTTTACAATTTCAAAAAGGCCAACTTTAATAAATTAAGGCAACTACTTAGGGAAGTGGATTGGGCTAACATACTTAGGGATCTAAAGGCAGATGACGCCTGGGATTATTTCAAGCAGAAGTTGCATGAGATGTCTGAGGCCTGTATCCCGAAAAAGGGAAAACGATTAGTGGGCAGGACATTCAGACCTAGCTGGATGAGCGGGAGTCTCAAAGGGGCGATTAAGAAAAAACAGAAAGCGTACAGAAAATGGAAGAAGGGAGGGATCAGCAAGGAAACCTACCTTAGTGAGTTTAGAGCATGTAGGGATGCGGTGAGAAAGGCCAAAAGCCGTGTAGAGTTGGACCTTGCGAGGGGAATTAAATCCAATAGTAAGAGGTTTTATAGCCATATAAATAGGAAGAAAACAAAGAAAGAGGAAGTGGGACCGCTGAAGAATGTGGATGGAGTGGAAATTAACAGTAATCTAGGCATGGCACAATATCTAAATGAATATTTTGCTTCAGTCTTTAATAAGGCTAATGAAGGGTTTAGGAATAGAGGGAGTAGGACAGAGGGGAATAGAGGAGGGGGGATAGACATTACAGTATCAGAGGTGGAAGCCAAACTTGACCAGCTAAACGGGACTAAATCTGGCGGACCGGATGATCTTCATCCTAGAATACTGAAGGAACTGGCGCGAGAAATTGCGAGCCCCTTGGCGACAATTTTTAATGAATCTGTAAACTCAGGGGTGGTACCGTTGGACTGGAGAATAGCTAATGTGGTTCCTATTTTCAAGAAGGGGAAAAAAAGTGACCCGGGTAACTACAGGCCTGTTAGTTTAACTTCTGTAGTATGTAAGGTCTTGGAAAAAATTTTGAAGGAGAAAGTAGTAAAGGGCCTTGAGGTGAATGGCAATGGGGACAGATTACAACATGGGTTTACAAAAGGCAGGTCGTGCCAAACCAACCTGATCTCCTTCTTTGAGAAAGTAACAGACCTTCTAGATAAAGGAAATGCAGTGGATCTAATATACCTCGACTTTAGTAAAGCGTTTGATACGGTTCCGCATGAGGAATTATTGGTTAAATTGGATAAGATGGGGATCGATAGGAAAATCCAGAGGTGGATAAGGAACTGGTTAAGGGGGAGACTGCAGAGGGTAGTACTGAAAGGTGAACTGTCAGATTGGAGGGAGGTCACCAGTGGGGTTCCTCAAGGTTCAGTTCTGGGTCCAATTTTATTTAATCTATTCGTTACTGACCTCGGAACCAAATGTAGGAGTGGGCTGATAAAGTTTGCGGATGACACAAAGTTGGGAGGCATTGCCAACTCGGAGAAGGATCGGGATATTCTGCAGGGAGACTTGGATGACCTTGTAAATTGGAGTATTAGTAATAGGATGAGATTTAATAGTGAGAAGTGTAAGGTGATGCATTTAGGGATGACTAATAAGAATTTTAGTTATAAGCTAGGGACGCATAGGTTAGAAGTGACTGAGGAGGAGAAGGACCTCGGAGTCCTGGTTGATCGCAGGATGACTATGAGTCGGCAATGCGACGTGGCTGCGAAAAAAGCTAATGCGATCTTGGGATGCATAAGGCGAGGTATTTCTAGTAGGGACAGGGAGGTGCTGCTTCCATTATACAAGGCGCTGGTGAGACCTCACTTGGAGTACTGTGTGCAGTTCTGGTCTCCTATGTTTAAAAGGGATGAACTGAAACTGGAACGGGTACAGAGAAGGGCAACTAGGATGATCCGAGGAATGGAAAACCTTTCCTATGAAAGGAGACTCGAGGAGCTTGGGTTGTTTAGCCTAACCAAAAGAAGGCTGAGGGGGGATATGATTGCTCTCTTCAAATATATCAAAGGGATAAATACCAGGGAGGGGGAGGAATTATTTCAGCTCAGTGCTAATGTGGACACGAGAACGAATGGATATAAACTGGCCGTGGGGAAATTTAGGCTTGAAATTAGACGAAGGTTTCTAACCGTCAGAGGGGTGAAATTTTGGAACAGCCTTCCGAGGGAAACGGTGGGGGCGAAAGACCTCTCTGGCTTCAAGATTAGGCTAGATAAGTTTATGGAGGGAATGGTTTGATGGGATTACGTGATTCTAATCAATTAGGCAATAATGGACATCGCTGGTAAAATGAGGGTCTGGCTAGAGATTCTTGCCTGTATGCTCGGGGTTCTGCTGATCGCCATATTTGGGGTCGGGAAGGAATTTTCCTCCAGGGTGGATTGGCAGTGGCCCTGGAGGTTTTTCGCCTTCCTCCGCAGCATAGGGCAGGGGTCGCAAGCTGGAAGATTCTCTGCGACTTGAAGTCTTTAGATCACGATCTGGAGACTTCAACAGCAGAGCTAAGGGAAAGTGGGGGGGTCAGCTTCTGTGGCCTGCATCATGCGGGGGGTCAGACTAGATGACCATATTGGTCCCTTCTGACCTTAAAGTCTATGAGTCTATGAGTCTATGAGTCATTAAATTTGCAAGGTAATTATGAAAAGTACAAATGTTTTCTTTCAACGGAACAGATGTTTTTAATTTTTCCATGATTCATAAAAAAAATTAAAATAATTTAAAAAATTGTTTGATTTGATTGAAAAATTCTTAATAAAGTATCACACACCCTCCCCCCCAAACCTTAGCTGTTTCGGCGGGGCGGTGCTGGGGAAGGAGGGTTTGTTTCCGCGGGGCTGGGCGGTGCTGGGGGGGGTGGTGTTTCCACGGGGCCGGGGGGTTTCGGCTCTCAGCTGTTTTCTTTGGAGTAATATGGCCCTCGCCGCTTTACGAGTTGTGCAGGTCTGAAATAATGGATACAAGGCATTTCCAGCACCCAAGTCTTAGTAATATCTCTGAACACATATGTCAAGGCTGTATCCCCACTTTGAACTTTAGGGTACAAATGTAGGGGCCTGCATGAGGACTCCTAAGCTTATCTACCAGCTTAGCTTTGGTCCGCTGCCACCATCACAAGAATTCCCTCCCTGGAAAGCCTTGAGAAACCTTTCACCAATTCCCTGGTGAACACAGATCCAAACCCCCTTGGATCTTAAAACAAGGAGAAATTAACCATCCCCCCTCCTTCCTCCCACCCTCCTTTCACCAACTCCTGGTGAATACAGATCCAAACCCCCTTGGATCTTAAAACAAGGAGAAATCAATCTGGTTCTTAAAAAAGAAGGCTTTTAATTAAAGAAAAAGGTAAAAATTATCTCTGTAAAATCAGTATGGAAAATACTTTACAGGGTAATCAAACTTAAAGAGCTCAGAGGACCCCCCTCTGTCTTAGGTTCAAAATACAGCAAAACAAAGACAAACACTCTGGTAAAAAGGTACATTTACAAGTTGAGAAAACAAAGTAAATCTAAGACGCCTTGCCTGTCTTTTTACTTACAAGTTTGAAATAGGAGAGACTTGTTTAGAAAGATGGGGAGAACCTGGATTGATGTCTGGTCCCTCTCAGTCCCAAGAGCGAACCACCCCTTAAAACAAAGAGCACACACACAAAAGCCTTTCCCCCCCCAAGATTTGAAAGTATCTTGTCCCCTTATTGGTCCTTCGGGTCAGGTGTTAGCCAGGTTATCCGAGCTTCTTAACCCTTTACAGGTAAAAGGATTTGGAGTCTCTGGCCAGGAGGGATTCCATAGCACAGTACACAGGAGAGCTGTTTCCCTTCCCTTTATAGTTATGACAACATATATGTGCATTATGCAGTTACCCTGGGAATTATACATTTGATTAAAAAAAGCTTGTAAAATGAGCGGGTCAGTGGGACTTTGACAAGACAGGCATTAATGCCAACAAATTTTTCTTTGTGTTCAGATCTCACTGGAGCATCAGACCTTTCTCTTCCTGAGAAAAAGAGGAATGAAGAGAAGTGAGGAGCAGAAAGAATGGTGCAATGTAGCTAGGCATTTAATTATACCTAACATTTGCTTAGTACTGAGATAAAGCTAAACTTAGAAATACATTTTAAAATATCCTCTCTGCTTTTCCTTTACAATTTCAATTATTTTAAAGATATTTGCCACCTGATAGAAGTACTGCTATTCCTTAAAGTCATGTATGGCATGCTTATGAAATAAGAAAAATGAGGTGTCAGTAATAATAATTAATAATATTTAGCGGTTACAGCTCTCTTCATCCATTTGCTCTCCAAGCAGTCCAAGCAAAGGAGGTAATTATCATTATCCTCAGTATACAGATGGGGTAAATGTGAGTCTTAACTCATGTAAGGATCATGATTCCTGGATATTTTGATACCATTTCCTTTTGGCCTAAGTCCTTACTTCTATGCAGAGCTGGAGTAAATGGGTGTTGTTGCTGCGGTTTTTGTGGCAGTTGGGTGCAGGACAGAGTCTTATAACTGGGGAGTCAATGGCTGCATCCCTGCTACCTGTAATCACGTTCTGCATTCCTATGACTGGAGCCTATATAGTGCACAGCTCTGCAAGGCACAGGGGTATTGGACTCCCTCTGCTTCTCCATATCTTACTACTGAGCACAGCACTTTGGTTCCTCTGCCCTTTGGGTTTTCCCCTCAGAGGGAGGGGCAGGATCTATCCCTGTGTCAGTGATTCATGAACAGCTGCTTTTTAAACCCAGAAAAACTGATCTCTGCAGTCTTGACTTAGGTGAACAAACAGTAGGTGCATTATATATTGTGACTCATATGGGGTTAAAATAAATATGCAAGACATGGAAACTTGCATTATCTGAGTACATTACTCAACTTGCAAATTTCTTTTCAGAGTAGCCTGACTCCTATCCAGAGTGAACCTTTCTTTTTCCTGAC
Organism: Terrapene triunguis; assembly: GCF_002925995.2. Taxonomy (NCBI): domain Eukaryota; kingdom Metazoa; phylum Chordata; order Testudines; family Emydidae; genus Terrapene; species Terrapene triunguis. The sequence goes on along the minus strand of NW_020664420.1, from coordinate 65,884,851 downwards.
TAGTTTGTTTGATGATGCTGTGGGCTCTCAGTCAGTTGCTTTGTGGCATCCCCCTTCCATCTTGGCTGCAAGCTTTTCAAAATTAACTAGGCTTTTGCTTTATCCTTTTCTTTCTTGTAAACCATTAAGCTTCTGTAGTGAACAGGGAAAGAGGAGTGGAGGAGGGGTAGATGTAGAACATGTTTCTATGTTCCAAATGCTTTCTCTGTCCTGTTAGAGAAGCCCTCAAGAAGGATATTGTGCTATCTTGGCATAAAATGCAGATTGATGCCTTCCTGTGAATGCTGCATTTTGTAACAGCTCCTTGATTGTTAGTTAAAGGTGTCTCTTTCTATAGAGGTTCTGTGTGATTGGAAGCCAGCTGTGGCATGGAAGTCTCCATCGGTCATCACCTTTTTACACACAGGCTCAGATGAAACTTGGTTCCCATGATTCAGTAGTCTGAGTCAGTTTGAGAGGGCTGTGTGTGTTTGTGTGCGGCATTTCCTGAATGAATTCTAATACTCTGTCAAAAGAATCTTGTAAATTTGTTAACAGAAAATTATCTACTTTGCACAGTGATTTCCATAGAGTGCTATATAAGGAGGGCAAGAAGGCTCAGTGATACTTTAAAGACTATTATAAAATCCTTTTTTTTTGTGGCAGTGTAAGGTGACAATAGTTTTCCTGTGTGATCTGCTATGTGAGGGTATCATTAGAGGTGATATGCTGGATTGGAAAAACAGTACATTTTTAAAACCTATGTATTTTACTGTGTTTATTAGTCTTTAAAAATTATTATAAAATATTGAGGTCTTGATTTTTATCCAAGCCTCAAACTGGTCTCCAATATTGTGGGGACTCGTACTGATTAGCTGCGCTTTCCAATCAGATCATTAGGCATGTAGTTGGTGCAGCCTTGTTCTGGAAATAGTGGAAGGCATTTCTGAAAATTTAGGGCCAAATTAAGCAAAATTTAGTAAACTAACATACTTAAGTTGTTTAAATCTTCGTATTCTCATTGTGCCGCTTAAACTCTGCTAAACCAAGCTGACTAATTTGGAGAGTCGTCTATCCACCCTTAAGATTTTATATAAACTTTTTATATTATTGCATTATTAGTTTTGTGCATTTTGTGCATTTTTGCAGTCCTGGCAAAACTTTTTATTGAGGTAAAAAGATAATGTGCCGTCCCCAGTGTAATACAAAACTAATTTTATGTCAATATCACTTTTTGAAAGAATAGTTATTTAACATTTATTAAAAGCAGCTATTTTGCCTGGGGATCAAAACAGTGAGTGGAAGATACTGGTATATTTTTAATATACTGGTATACTGGCTTATTTCTTCACAGCATCTTTCACTATAATTTTAGCACATGTACCACATGATAGATCTTCCATCGAAATCACAAACATTTGTACAGAGGCATAGCGAGCGCCCTCCGTACCTTCCAACCGGAGGGGGTGCCCCACAAGGAAGGGGGCCCCTAAAAGTGGCAAAATAAATACCGCATTCCAGTTTCTGCATTGTAAGGGGCCCCGCCCGGACATATGTTCGGAGGGGGCCACCGTTCGAAGGGGGCCACGTTCTTTGTTGCTACGGCCCTGCATTTGTAAAACGAAATGCTTAAAAATTAACATTTATCAGGCCCAGTTTTGATGGCAGACCCTAGATATTGGTCCCTTGGTGGCTGAAATTCCAGCCAGAGAGAAGTCAATGGTGCAAAATACCTGCCGCCTACACTCTACCACAGCCAAGATAGAAATCCAATGCTTACCCTAAAAGTGGGTAACCCTGGTCACAGAATGGGCATGGCCGATGTGGAAACCACATAATCTCTTCTGGTGAAGGTTTTTATGAAGCCTGGGGAAAAGGCAATGGTGCAAACACTACTGACCTCCCCAGAGACTGAATTTCTTAAAACCTGTGCTGGCACCTAGATACCTGCGGTAGATTATACAAACTACTGGACCAAGTCCCAGTCACTACTTCATTCAACCCACAACCTGACTCCTCTGATTAAAGCTCTGAAAGAACACCAGGAATTCTGATGCTTTAGCAAACATGTAAATACCCACCACTATCAGCCCACAGCAGGGGCGGCTCCAGGCACCAGCACACCAAGCGTGTGCCTGGGCCGGCAAGCCGTGGGGGGCGGCATGCCGGTTGCCGTGAGGGCGGCAGTCAGGCTGCCTTCGGCGGCATGCCTGTGGGATGTCCGCCGGTCCCGCGGTTTCGTTGGCAATTCGGCAGTGGGTACGCCGAAGGTGTGGGACCGGCGGACCTCCCGCAGGCATGCCGCCGAAACTGCGTTACCAGCGGACCTCCCTCAGGCGCGCTGCCGAAGGCTGCCTGACTGCCGTGCTTGGGGCGGCAAAATACATAGAGCCGCCCCTGGTCCACAGTCATCCAATGAAATAGTCTTTAAACACCTTGCTGCCTTCGGTGTCTACCTGTCTTGTAGAAATGTCCCTGCATCTTCAGTCTTAGTAAAATGCCGTCACTGTTACTATCTGTTCCTCAGATGCACTCATTATCTTGACCTGGAAGACCTCACTAGAGAGAATTTCACACTAATTATTCAATTTCTCAAAAACAACCTTCAAGTTCTCTTCTCTTGCAGTTCCACTGGAATCTCATGAACGGTGGCAGGAAGCGCGTATGTACTGTCCTCGGGAAGAGCAGCTGTTGCTAGCTCTCCATGGACCCCTGACTCTGAAGAAGGACTCCACCTGTGTAGTCACAAGAGAGATGGCTGCAGGGACAAAGATCTGAGTAAAAAAGACCCTGTTGGTAGAGGTCCTGGACAGAGGCAAGGAGTGGACTGAGATGAAACAGACAAAATTGTTGATCTTTCTGTTAATAAATGAGATCTTCCAAAAGGAGGCACCATTTAGTATTAACAGTCTGGGCTTGTTTATTCCCAGCATGTTGGTGTTTTCTTGATGAGATAATGAAATCCTTCATTTGTTGATTTCTTTTTAATAACTAAACCTTCTTTGCATTTTCAAAATAAAAAAAAAATCAATTCCACTTGCGAGAGGTTGTTGGTTTCTCAAATTATTTAATCTTTTTTTAACTTCTCTTTTAACTTCGCTTTGCTACCTTATCTAACAAACTCCGTATCCTTAGAGGAGCAGCCAGGAGATGATTATCCTTCAAAGAAGAAGAGTAAAAGAGAGACTGTGTTCTTGTGACACCAAACAGAATTGGGGCAAAAAGGAAACTTCCTAAAAGACAGTGCTACAGAGGGCAAGAGGAGAGAAGGTACGTCATTCAGACAGTGGTGCCTTGAAACATTCTTCTAGAAGACTTAACTGTCACTAGGAGTGGGGAGTGCACTTGAAAGCAGCATTTTTTAAAAAGTGCATTCATTGCTTCCACAAGCACAGCTCTGTTAGCCTGGAGGGGGCTGGGCCTCACCTTGCTAAGATATGCACCATCTGGACATACTGGAATTGTCGACAGAGCCAGCCAACTCCACAGTCTATGCTCCCAAGTGTTCTGCAGACATATTTTGGCTGCCCCTGTAAAAAGACTCTTCTCCCTCTCCCACTTTACAGGCACAAGAAGGAACTGTTGTAATTTGACCCTGGAATAAATTACAATATCCCATTCAAATAGAACCTCTGAAATGTTCTGATTCTTCAGCCACACCTAATGACAGAGATAGGAAATGGAGGGAAGGGAAATGTTTTCAAAGACTAGCAACAAGGTTGAAATGATTGGGATTTTTACGTTAGAAAGGAGCTGAATAAGAGGGGGCATGATATAAGTATATACAGTAATGAATGATTTAGAGAAGGTAGACTGGAAATTTCAGTTTTCCCTGTCTCATAACACAAGAAGAAGGGACTATTCAATGAAATTAAAAGGTAGCAAATTCAAAACAGATAAAAGAAATACTTTTCCACACATTGCGTAATTAATCTGTGGAATTTATTGCCACAGGAAGTAGTAGAGGCCAAACACTTAACAAGATTTTAAAAGGGAGTGAATATTTATATGGATAACAGGAATATCGAGGGTTATCATAATTAATGAATTTTTGGAAGGGATATTAAACTAGATAAATTCATCGAGGATAGGTCCGTCAGGAGCTATTAGCTAGGATGGACAGGGATGGTGTCCCTGTTTGCTAGAAGCTGGGAATGGGTGACAGCGGATGGATCATTTGATTACCTGTTCTGTTCATTCCCTCTGAAGCACCTGGCATTGGCCACTGTTGGAAGACAGGATACTGGGCTTAGATGGACCTTTGGTCTGACCCAGTATGCCATTCTTATGTTCTAAACCTTGTGCTTCAAGGCTTAAACCAATATATTAGAGATCAGGATGAGACCTATTCTCCCACATCTGCATACTATGGGATTCTTATACCCCTTTCTGGTGTAGATTACCCAAATATTGGGGGAGTGGTAAATAATGAAGGGGAACTGGTCACTGTTTCAGAGTGATCTGGATCACTTGATGATCTGGGTGCAAGGAAAAAATATGCATTTTAATATCACTAATTGTAAATGTATACACCTAGGAACAAACAATGTAGGCCATACTTACATGATGGGGGACTCTATCTTGGCTAGCTGTGACTTTGAAAAAGATTTTGGGGTCATAGTGGGTAAACAGCAGGCTTCAAGCTCCCAATGAGATACTGTGGCCAAAAGAGCTAATGCAATCCTGGGATACTGAAATGGGAATCTTGATTAGGAGTAGAAAGATTATTTTGCCTCTATATTTGGCATTGGTGTGACTGCAGCTGAATATTGCATCCAGGTCTGGTGTCCATGATTCAAGAAGAATGTTGATAAATTGGAGAGAGTTCAGGGAAGAGCCATGAGACTTATTGAAGGATTAGACAACGTACTTTATAGTGATAGATTCAAAAAGCTCTATTATTCTTAACAAAGAGAAAGTTAAAGGGTGACTTGATCACAGTCTATCTACATTGGGAACAAATATTTAATAATGGGCTCTTCAGTCTCCAGAGAAAGGTTTAACAATCCTATGGCTGGAAGATCAAGCTGGGACAAATTCAGACTGGACCCAAGGCATAAGTTTTTAACAGTGAGAGTAATTAATGAAGCCACTTACCAAGGGTTGTGGTGGATTCTTCATCACTGACCATTTTAAAATCAAGATTGGATGTTTTTCTGAAAAATATGCTCTAGGAATAATTTTGGGAAGTTCTGTGACCTGTGTTATACAGGAGATTGGAGTAGATGGTCCCTACCGGCCTTGGAATTTGATTCTATGAATTCACTTATGCCTCTATTTTTCTAAGCTGCATGTCTCAACATTTAGATTCCATCCTCTTTCCCTGTGTGTCATCAACAGCTACATCACAGCAGAAACCCTTGAGCACAGGACTTGCAAATTCCTTAAAAACTAACATTCTTTTAATCTCACTGTGAGGATGAGGATGTTAAAAGCAACACATGTAGTTTGAAACTGATTCCACTCTTCCTCTCATCTCTCCCTCTTTCTCCTCCCACTCTTTCCTTGTTCTAATGTTATTTCCATGTATTTCAGTTCAGCATCAGAATCCACTGCACTTAGGCAGCTGGTTTCAAGGACTTTTTCATTAGTTATAATTTCTTCCATTACCACACACAAAGGAAGTACCATGTCTTTAGAGGTTGTTGTCAAACATACCGAAAACTTGTCAATGCAGTGCAAGAGCAAGATTTTGAAAGATAATTGGTTTTCTGTCCACTTATATTAAAGCAGTAAATCAAGAAGAAAAAAATGTAATTGCATTCATACAGTTCATTTCACTAAAAGCCAGTGTCTAATTACAGTGGCAAAAACTCAGTGGGGCCACTAGAAAGAGGAGATATAAAATGGTTCTACACCCTTCATTTTTGAAGTGGCCTTTTGACACCAAATATGATTCATATTAAGAAGGCAGCTTTCTGACAAGCTATACCTGCAATAAATGTGTCATTGATGAGTAGGTGACCCTAGTGAACATTTGTTACAGCTTTCATATTCTGCCTAATTATTAATAGTGTATTTTTTCTTTTTTTTCTATACTAATTAACATTCTTCAATGTTTTAAGACTTTTATTTGACAGTGGGCATTCCAAGCAAGTTGGCAACTCAGCATGCCTAACATAATCAGAATGACTTCAGAGGGCTGTTACATTCTTGGTTGATATATATAGTTGAAAAGTACAGTTTATTAAAATGGTGCTGAACTTTTACACTATATCCCCCAAATTAGCCAGAGGGTATTTTTGTTTTCCATTGTGCATTTGTTATGTGGACCTATGATTGTGGAACAAATGTGTTGCTATAAATTAACAGGAGTGGCATATACACTTATGCTGGAAATGTAATTGATAAAACTGTTGCATAGAATACATTACATCAAAATAATATATTCTTCTTTATAGCAACCATCATAAAAATCTCAATTACCTTAAATTACAACAAATGATTTTGGAATAAACCTTTGACCTGCTACCCTTGATCATTCTGCAATTAGTGCAAAGGGCAAGATTTATAGCAGCTAATATTCTGTTATATATTATGTTAGCAGTTACATTTTTCATGATGGGGAATTTTTTTCTTTGGTTGTTCTTTGTTGAAGACTTATAAATACAGCTACACGTTCCCATGAATTAAGCTATGTTGGTATTTTAGGTATCTGGGATCTAAGAGCAAAATATCTATACATTCATAAACATGTTCACAATGTCCACGCCTCAAATTCTAAAATTGTTGAGATTGGAACCTGCTTCTACTTCCCCTTTTCTTTATAGATTTTCCCTGTATCTGTGGAATCAAACAATTTAGGATATCATATCTCGACAGTCCTGTGAAGAAGCTAAGTATGTTTGTTTAAATTAGTTCCTCATTCAAAAACCTGATATTTTGAACATACAAAGTTTGTATATGGTCAGTAAAGTGGAAAAAGGTACTCAAAACTGTTGAGATCCCATTTATGGAACAGTCACATAGGACTAATGATGAAATCTCATCACAAATTTACAAGTATCTACTATCTGCCTCACTGATTGCAGATCCACTCCCCACAGCTGCAGAGGTAAAATGCCTATTACAATATCACCAATAGTCAAGATTTTATCACAATTCTCACAATATTTGTTGTCCCGAAAGCCTCAGCTCCCAGTGTCATGTGATTATGTGAGAGTCTCATTTAAACATTCCCCACCTGCTTTTCCAGCCCTTGTGGTTGAGAAGAAAAGGTTGAAATTATTATCGGAGTAAGCCCTAAAGGTACTAAAACTAGATTACAAATAAAGAGAACCCCACATTCATATATATTTATAATTTCATGATTTTTTTAAGCCACTGTCATGATTTTGAGGGGCCTGACTCCTGATTTTTGAATGCTTGAGGTTGGCAATACTATCTCTGCATGCCTGCTCCATGTTAAAAATAAGATTAGGTACCTTTTAAGGCAAACAGGCTGATCTGAAGGCAGGTTAGGATGTCACTTTCACATTCCAAATAGCCGAGACCAGTCTTCCCCTTGCTAGTTCATTTTATGGCATTCAAACAGATTGGCCTACTGGACTGGACTCACAAATGAGGTAGTTAGATGTATAAATGCTATAACATGCTCCCACAAATATTTGTGGGTGCAAAAATATGAACACAGAATTAGAGGCTGTTTCCTAAAGCCAGTCCCAAAAAGTGAGAAATGATAGCTTTTAAAACATCATATCACCCACTTAAACTGTGAAGAGCCAAGAAGGATCCTGCTTCCATTGAATAAGTGGGATTTTCACCACTGATTTCAAAGGGAGCAGGATCGGACTAGATATGGGTTAATTTATGTTTTCTTTCCACTATTACTGCGGCTTCTCAGAAGCATTAGGATAATTTTCTAAACTCACAGGTACTATACTGGACTTTGCACCAAGGATTTACCATTTCTCAGGCTTATTTATTTAGGTATTTACTATAGTACTTTAAAGTTTTTAATCATTAGAAAGCAGGGCTATGTTGTGTTGGATAGTCTCCTGGAGAAGTCTAGTAGACGATAGAGCAGCAGTGAACATGTATTAAAATAAAATAATCATCAATCATAGATTAAGTGACTACCCTCATAATAATACCTCCTCATTGTATCACAAATCTCTGGATATCTGTCTAGGGTTTCTTCTTTTAATACTATTGCAGTCTATGAATATGGTGCACACATTTGTGCCAACATGATTCTAATCTTCACAGGATTAAAAAATACATGGGATCAATTTACTGAAATCTCTGGACAGGGATTTTTGAGTAAATTGCTCAGAAGGGTTGCAAATGAGGAGACTTCTCAGAATTATATGCAACTGTTAATAGAGTTTATGTGCTGCAAAATTGCCACACAATTGCCTTACAAGCATACAGTTGGGAAAAGTGGGAGGATCCTGGGATATTTTTTGATTAAATGTTTTTCATCAGAAAATATCCATTTATTGATTCTCCAGTCTCTCACAGAAATATACCAGTTTCAATGAAAGGCCCAGGGTGGAATTTCAGGTCCTAGAAGGAAATAGTCTATCCTAGGATAGCCAGTAGCCCAGGAGTTAGGGCACTGAGCTGAGATGTGGGAGACCTAGGTTCAAATTTCTATTCTGAATGAGGCAGAGGGTCTTCCTGTGTCAGGATGGTAGGCCTGCAGGAGACCCAGTTTCTGGGCAACTCAATGAGCATAGGTGTCTGTAGTAGGCTGTCTGATTGGCTACATTGCCTCAGTGGTTGGAAGGGTCAGCAGACCAGCTCCTGGAGCCCAGTAGTAGTTCAGTGGCTGCTCAAAGCATTTTTGCAGGGCTGTGATCATTTCTGCTCCTGCCTTACATCTCTACAGGCTCTGACCCCTGGGCTCCAATTCCTGGCTACCTTCTTGTGTTCTGCCCACTAGGCCTGACTCCTGCTCTGACTACTTGGCACAGCAGCTCATGTCCTGGTCACTGACATTGTGGCTTTGACTAGAAATTCCATCCTAGACCTGAGAAACCTTCTCAATGAAACGTCAAACTAATAGGAGGTTTTAAAAAGGGGTGTTCTGTCTGATTCGAAGCAGTGACTTACTTGAACCTTGGGTCTCCTGCATCCCACTTAAGTGCCCTAACTGCTGGGCTATTCTGTTGTGGGTCTCTCACTCTTGTGTTCTTTTGCAAACATTTTTGAAAGGCCTGTTTTGTTACACATTGGCATGGAAGCAACTGTTGAAACTTCAATTATTTTGTGAAATGGAATTATTGTTTTCTGGCCAGCCCTGATGGTTATAGTTCTAGAAAGGGGATTTCAATCTTTACATTTAGTAATCATTTTGAACATTTGGAGTGTTGGTTGAATATTTGTACTTTTGTTAAAAGGGTAGGACCACTTGGAGGTGGCCCTTGCAGGGGGCTGTGAGAAGTGTGTGTTGCTATGTTGGGAGCTCCATGCAGCATGGGAATTGGGAAGACTCAGCCTACAGGAAGCTCCCTAAAGAGGCCAGAAATTAGATAATAAAATTATCCTTCAAAAACTAAAGCCTTGTCATTGAAGGTGTAACACAGGATCAGGGGGCTGCTAGTTCAAAAGAAGTCGGGAGAACAAGAAGAAGGTGAGAACTGTAATGAATCAACAACCAATCAGCCTGTGTCAGGCATACTGGAGCAATGTTTTAGGTGAGATTTACTTTCTTGTGAGCAAACTTCCCAATCAGTCATAAGCTCACTAACTTTTAACACTGCCATGTAGGTTTTATTGTTTCACCAATTGTAGCCTTAAAAATAAATTTAATACGTTAATGAAAAAAAGTCTCCAAATTAGAGTTTCATTGTGTTCTTAGTAAATTAGTTTACAGTCAGTGGAGAGACAATATCATTGAAAAAATAAAATCAAAATAAAATAACTTCCTTCCAATTTTAAGTGCCAGTCACAGCTATTAATTTAGGGAATAGCTTTTCAAGATCAAGGATTCTCGCTGGGGCAGCTGCTCCAGTGACCCAGAGTATATAATGTTCCTGTCCACAGTCCAATGGGGGAGCTTCCGAGCAGTAATGGCAGGAAATCAGCGAACCCTCTGGCAGCCACTACATTGTACCAAGAAGCATTTTCATAAGTACCCCTAATTAATAAGCAGATGAGCAACTGTGGTTACAGGGCCTTACCAGAAATGAAAGGAGCACAGAATTTCAAGTCAATCCCTGTTTGCTGTTTTTATTTGATCTCCTTTCGAGTCTCCATGTCATGGAGCAACTATTAGCCCTTACTAAGCCTCTGTGCCGGTGGTAGTGGTTCTGGTCTTTGAGAAGGAGAAATAATATTTGTCATCCTTACGTGTGAAAATCCATAATGTGCCCACTGTCCCAGTGCATTCTTTTCATAGTACAGAAAACCAGGTTACGTGTTGTATTCAGAGAGCTCAGGAAGGAGCTATAACTCCTAAATGAAATTAACTATAGAAACTGAGGAGATTAAAAACTTGTGGGGGTAATCAGAGTATCAGCCTTTAGAGTGGCTGCATCAATGTAACTCTTATGATTTTCCATGAAACCAAATTGTTCATGTCTACTACACACTGACCTACCCTTACTTCTAGTTAATAAAAATAACTGTGGGTAATGTCAGTTTCCTTATCTGGTCTGAGAAATGGAATTCCTTCAATGTACATTTGACTCTTGCACACACATTCATGATTTGCCCAGTTGTGCCAGAGGCTGGTATGTTGCTGAGGATTCTTGTAGTTTTTGTTGGTGGGTGCTGTGCTGCCAACACATTAATCTGTTTCTGTAGATAAATCATGCACAAATAAAAGTGCATACATCAAATCGCAATCCTGTTTAGGGATGGATGAACCAGTTTGGATAAAATAAGACTGTCTCTCCTACGCTGAACCTTCAGACTACATTTCAGTCTGAACCAAATCAAATCTGTTCTTTGATTTAGATAAAATTCCAAGAGGAAGAGCCAAACATTTCCTCTCATTCCTCCTCCCTAATCTAATTTTAAACACTGTAGCAGACCTTCTTGAGCAGAGGCGTATTAGTGTTCTGCCCCTTCAGCATCCCACAGCAGCTGGTGCTTCCAGCTTTTTTAGAATTTAAAGTAGTTGTGGGTTGATATGCTACAGCGTGCACTGCCATATACTGAAAACCCTGCCTGTTTCACATGCTTTACTGGGAATTTTTAGAGGCCTACCAGCTGGTTCCCTACAAAGACAAGACCGGGGCTATGGGCCAACCAGCCACCCCAAGAAAGTCAGAGAGGTATCTGGTCACCTGCAGTGAATATCAAAGGGGCTTAGAAGTCTACTTGGCCTCCCTCAGAGAGAGGATGTTTATTTGGTGGATTATTTTCCGGGGAAGGTTTGGACTGTAAATGGAATTATCAAGTATCATGACTTCCTTTGTGTATCACACTGAGCACACTATTGGTGCTTAATAATTAAGAAGAAAAATTAATAATAACTGAGGCCCTAGAAGGTTTCAGTAATGCAAATAATCACCCAGTATTTGTTTTATGTATGTATGGTGGGGCTTTTTTTTGGTCCAAACACAAACTCCAGACAAACTGAGGCTTGTTCATTGTTTCCTAATCTGCCCCTCCCCAAATGTTTTTGGTCAGTTGAAACATTTTGTTCCAATTTTGACATTTTTAATTTTCAAAATGTTTTTCATCATAGTTAGATATAATCAAGTTGGTAGGGCTGGATGGAATTTATCCTAGGGTACTTATGGAACTAGCTAAAGCAATCTTGGGACCATTAGCAATTATATTCAAGAACTCATGGAGGATGCGAGGTGGGGATGGGGGTGGGGGAGGGGGAAGCCAGAGGACTGGAGAATGGCAAATATAGTACCTATCTTTCTCCAGGGAATTATAGACCAGTCATCTTAAGATCAATATCTGGAAAGATACTGGAACAAATTATTAAACATTCAGTTTGTAAGCACCTAGAGGATAACAGGTTTATAAGGAATAGCCCGCATGGATTTGTCAAGAATGAATAATGCCAAACCAACCAAATTTCCTTCTTTGACAGGGCTACTAGCTTAGTGGATAAGGGACAAGGGGTAGACATGATGTATCTTGATTTTACTAAGGCTTTTGACACAGTCCTACATGGCAGTCTCACAAGTAAAATGGAAAATTTGGTCTAGAGTAAATTACTATAAGGTGAGTGCACACCTGGTTAAAAGACTACTCAGGAAGTAGTTATCAATGGTTTGCTATCAAACTGGGAGGATATATCTAGTGGGGTCCCACAGGGGTCAGTCCTGGGTCTGGTACTATTTATTATTTTTATGAATGACTTGAATCATGGAGTGGAGAATATGCTTATAAAATTTGCAGATGACCCCAAGCTATGTGGGGTTGCAAGCACTTTAGAAGACAGGAGTAAAATTAAAAACAACCTTGACAAATTAGAGAATTGGTTTGAAATCAACAAGATGAAATTCAAAGACAAATGCAAAGTACTACACTTAGGAAGGAAAAATCAAATGCAAAACTACAAAATGCAGAATAATTGGCTAAGTGGTAGTGTTGTATTAATTTAGATGGAATATAGGGGCCCAAAGATGTTAACATAACCCATTCACTGTCGAGCATTAAACAATGTTAAACAAGGTTTGAAGTTTGGTATACAGAGACTTCAGCCTACCTACTAAATAGGGCAAACACACCATTAAAAATCCCGTTTTAACCTTTTATTAAAGATACAGAAAAAAGGAAAAGCAGTTAAAGCTTTTGGATTTTAAAGGCTTTCATTTTAACAATATCCCTTGTTCACTTTCTCTTTAGCTGGAGGAGTTTTTAGAAGAACTCTCCCCCTCCCACCCAACCTTGTTTGATAGTCTCATAGATGGTATCAAAGATGGTAATAAATGTTCATCTGATGAAAAGAGGTTAGTTGAGATGGGATGGAGCTCTTGCTGGTGGTGTTAGAGTCCAATCCTATTTCATCCCAGATAGTATTTGGGATTTAGCTGGAGCCAGTACAGGCAGCAATGTCACCTGGCCTGATCTGGTCAGAACATCTCTCAGGATCCAGATGATGAAGGCCTGGGGTGCCAGGAGATGGTGGGGGTGTCAGCCACGATGGTGAAGCTTTCTCCAGTAGCCCATATTCCTCCTCAAGTCCCTCTCTTTAAGGACCCCAAAGGAGAGTGGTGGGTGGAATAGCCTAATCTTCATTATTTTGTTCGCCAATTAGGTCTGGTTTCCGAACCAGGTGGTTTCCAAAGCTGGGCAAGCAATGAATTTGTGCGCAAGAATCAACAAAGTCAAATGTAAACTGAAGGAATTCCATTTCTCAGACCAGATAAGGAAACTGGTGTCTCCGAAACATCAGTTTTGGTTCGCTGATTTCCGGTTCCACACTTCTTAGAAGTTTAGATCAGCATAACAAATGAGTAACTTAATGTTTATTATTGTTGCTTATATTTATATTACAGTAATATTCAGAGGCCCTAGTCCAGATAAGGCCCCATTCTGCTAAGCACTCTACAAATATAGAGGTAAAAATGGTCCCAATATAAGAAATCTGACATCATGGAATTGAAATTTTCACTTGAGATAGAAACCAGTAAAGGCAAACGTCTCTCTTTTTGATAGGGTCTCTCTCTTGCTGCTTCTGTACAGCTTTAGTAGTTTGTAAGATATATAACAGAGTGCTGAAGTGTTACTTAGAGAGGGGAATTTTGCTATATATTGAAAATATTGATAGAAAATGAAAGATCTGAAATTTCTACTGCCAAATCCTCTGGAGGGTGTGTGTATGTGGGGTTTGTTGCACATTTTACTCAGAAAAGCCATCATTGAAGTCCATTGTGATCTGCAGGAGTCTTTGCGTGGACTTCAATTAACTTTGGATCAGGTTCTGACTGAAATGGATTTTGTGAAAAGGTGCCTAATCCTTCAGTGATCTACATAAAATCTTGCTTCCCTCCTCTGCTTGTTAAAATCTGCATTTGATATACATATTTTTCTTTTCTGAAGATTGGTCAGCCTCTCTATTGCTTGTTTACTAAATCATTTTGTGCATGCCAAATATAAAAAAGGCAGCTTCTGTAGATTTCCAGTGGTTGACCTAACCTATTGGAAAAATAAACTAAAATTAGTCTTCATAAAATAATCTATTTTCATCTCATTGGGCATCTTTTTGTCCACGTCTTTCTGTATTTCATAATATGTCTATTTTTTCATGGTTAAAAGAAGTAGTGTTGTTTTGCTAAGCTTTGCTCAAGATGTGCTTATTCAGACCATGACAGCTTTAATTACATCCAGAAAGGTAACAAGGCCAGCTTTTTCCTGCCTAACATACTTAGCATCTTAGAGTATATCATTGATCCAAATTTCCCAATATTCTGCAGCCTTTTGTCTGGAATAAAATGATTATTGAACTGATAGAAAAAAACCTAAATTGTTGTTTTCTATTTCTTTTTAATAACTACATTTTTGTTAATTTAAAAACTTGAAATAAGGATAAGGTATATGTGCATTCACACTTTGTGGTAAAAAAATACACATCCAATAATACTCATGGAATGTAGAATGATGGAGAATTTCTGGTTGCTCAATATATTTTCTTATGGAATGCAATTTAAGATTATTATTATTACATGCTTCCTGGGCCAATCTTGGTGCACAGGGTGGAAACTGGTCTCTTCAGTTCCTCTGTGTCATTAGTTGCTGCTTCCATGGGCTCTGCGGCTTTAAGATAGACTGTTCCTGCCCTCCCTGCTAAGGATTCTGTATAAGGTTGCTCTTGGGTGCCTTTGTTTCCTCACACCAGTTGGTTTCTACTTGACAGCTTCATGTGGGAGCCTGTGTGTTGGCATCTGGAATATGCCCCCAATATGTCCAGTGTTTCCTTCTAATTTTAGTGGAGACGAGCTGCTTGTTAAGTTTTATATTAATCATATTCTTGGTCAGATATACCGTCTATATATCCTTTGGTATGACTAACGTTTGTTTATTATCTTCAGGTTTTACAATAAAAACCGACCACATTCCATGTTCCTGCTTTTTTTTTTAAGGGAAGCTGACAACTGTATCAGCGGGGAATGGCTTTTGTGTGCTTATGCAAAAATGTGATTGCCTGAGGGGCTTCTGAGATGTTTCAGAAATAACAATAATAATTATTATTATTTTTAAATTGTTCAAATTTCTACACTGGACTGACTGTCTACATGGTCCATTGACATACAGGAAATTGAAAATATAAAGGATTATGGTGTTATCATTTGGGGATCTGCTGTAAAAATTTTTATTGATTTTTCCATCCAAATGCATGAAAACTCACTGGTGGAATATATCGATCTTCCCTGTTTTTGGTAGTAACTTTGTCATCCGCCATCTGTGCTCTTCATCTCTGGGTAATTGTACAACCTTAAAGAAGATTGTAACTTGCCCGCTACACCTATGCAGAGGAGTAACGGTGTATAAGGTGCCCACCTGTCTCCCCTATATTGAGTACTCATATCATAGGTCAGAACATTGCGGGGAAGAGAAGCTTCTGCTGCTGCTACTCCTGTGCAGGTGGCAGTGGGCAGAGCCTTAATTCCTCCTCCCTCCAATCCATGACAGTTGCAGATGAGCTGGTATGGAGGGGAAGCAACATGGGCCTGGTAAATTGTTAGCATAAATTATATTCCCATGGGAGCAAGAGAGTCACAATTTAATCCCTGTTCTGCTTCCGGGGCAGAGTGATATATATATTCTTTTCTAAATCATGCAGGCCTTGCCCAGTCATTTCACTCTAAGAATTATTAGCTTATTTATTGTTATTTTATTATTTTATGAATTTATCATTCATTCACACTGCACCAATGCCCAGAAGTCTGTCACGTTTAAGGCCTTGTTTGCTAGGCTACTCAGTGACATGAGACATGAACATATAAGAGACAGTCTCTGCTTTAAGGCACATATAAACTACTCTGAGTGCAGAGTTTAAATTTAGTTTTGCTCATTACTCAAAATAGTTGCATGTACATCAGCGTTGCCAGCACTTGTGATTTTTTTTCATGAGTGAAGGGATTCGGGCTGTGGCTGGAGCTGGAGCCCAGTCTGCAATGAGGTGAAACGCTCCAGTCCTCATGCAAATTTGATCCCTGCCTAGGGGAAAACACCCTCTAACTGGCTGCCTGCCCCACTTGTCTACCTCCTGCAGGAAGAGCTCTCTCTCCCTCTCCCGTCAGCGACTGGTACCATTCCCACAGGAGGGGAGGGAGCAGGCCCAGGGCAACTCCGCTTCTTCCTCCCCACACCTGTGATCAATAGGGACGACTCCTTTGCTCATCTCTCTCACCTCTCCCTCCGTACAGCAATTGGTCTGGGAAAGGAGGAGAGGGAGCCCTCATGCAGGCCTTGAAGGAGTGTGTGTGAATAACCTTAGAAGGAGCGCAAAGGTGATGCTGGGAGAATTGATGGCAGAACTGAACTGACATGAGGCAGAGGCTGGTTGCAGGTTGAGGATGGACAGAACTGACTGGGGACTCAAGGGGACTGGATTGATTTGGAGATGGGGGAGGGAGGGCAGAATTAAATTGCTGGCAGGGGGTGGGCAGAGGTGGGGTGAGAGATCCTGCAACAAAGGCCAAAATCACCATACCCAGTAAATTTGGGAGAATGGGGAATACTAACTCTCTCTCTCTCTCTCTCTCACACACACACACATACACACACACACACACACACACACACACACACGGCACAGAGTTAAAAAATCAATAGAGCACCAACCCCCCCCCAATATAATCTAAAAAAATATTCATGATTTTTTGGGGATCTGACTCATGCTTTTTGTTTTCCCGAGGCTTGAATTACTGGTACATGCATGACCCTTCTTGCAAAAGAGATGTTAGGCTTCGTTCTCTGGCTCAATTAATCGGCTCTGTGCCAGGGCTCTGGTGAAGGATTTTGAGAATCCCGTTCCCCTGCTGTGTTAACAAGCAGTTTCCCATTCCATGTAATATACCAAGTACATTTCATTGACTAATGTGTAGCTTTCTGTCATCATCATAGTAGTTCAGACAATAACTGCATGTGCATTCATGCACAGTCCTAGCTAGCTATGAAGGGTGTGGTCAAATCCTTGACTGGCTTGCTTACTTGTGTATATTTGTCAGGGATCCCGAAAGACATTTTGGGGATTCCGCCCACTGTGTCACTGTCCCATTCCATATAAAACTTACAGCTAGTGATAGAAACAGTGTATTTTGAATCCAGTCATCAGGGCTAATAGCATGTCTGGTGTGAAAGTTGCTTATTCAGTTTATACTTTGTATATCTCAATATTTCCAGAACAGTATAATGCTGCAGCAGTGAAGGGACTAACTGTTGAATATAATTTTACTGAAGGAATTATGAAATGCTAAGGAGAAATTACATTTCCTGAAAATATTTGTAGAGGATTACTTTTGAGTTGGGTTTGGTGTTAAGTTAACCAGAGGTTTCGAAACAAGAAAGAGTTTCATAAAGGTTTGTTCACCACATAACCACCTTGTTTAGTAAAACATTACCCCGACTGCTTTTCTTTTTCTCTCTAATTGGAGGTACATGTGGGAAAGTGGGAGGTGTTTTGCATTGTATAGAGTGCTTCTGGCATTAAATTATTAGGGAAAACAGGATTGGTTTACCCACTAGGTCTTGGTAAATGAATACAGATGCAAAGACTATGTCAGCAATATCAATGGTGAAGGCTGTACCACACAGATTGTGAAAAATTAGAGGAGGGCAGGATATAATTTATTTTGCTAACAACCCATTTCTCATTTACAATTTGTACCCGTTGAAGCTGAAAATGCTCCCCTTGTTTTGTGCCTGGCCTGCTTCCTTTCCTTGCTGCCTGTCTCTCTCCTTTATTTGACAGACATTCAACACTTGAGGTCTTAAGTTCGGAGGAGTATTATTAACAACAACCATTACAGTCCCCTGCGGATTAATTTTACTTTTTGTGTTTGTTGTTTTTACAATAGTTTCAAGGTGCTGGAATGCAGATACATTTCTAGTAAAAAAAAAAAAAAAATGTTAGACAGGTTGACTCATTTAGCGACCCAGCAGGATCTGATTGCTTTTCTAAAGTTAAATCCCAGAGAGATCTTTTTTCCCGTCACAAGACAAATACTATTGTAGGTATTGCTGTTATTGGAAATAACTGTTTTCTTACAAAGAAATGGATCACGGTTTGTTTGTTTGTTTGTTCTTTGCCAGTTGGGATTTTTCTTCATTTTTTTTTTAAACCCCTCAGAGCAATGACACATTAATTAAATAGATATGTACGACATCTTGTTCTTACTATGTCCTTGTTTTTCAAGAACTAAAGCTCTTAGATCTTTTAAGGAAATTAAGAGATTGCTTTATTCAGAGTCGGTTTTTTTGTTTGTTTTTTATTGGTCTTTCTTTTTGGTTGCTTGATTTCAGTTGCTTTGTCCCACTGGACAAACTGAACATGAACTCCATTTGAATTTGGAACATGTACAGCAGTGAACTATATGTATTTCAAATGTGCTAATAAGAAGTTACTCTTTGTTGTAGTCTTTCCAGGAAACAATCGTGAAACAGAGATAGTAGGAAGTAAACCATTTTGCTTGTGGTGGTACGGTATGCACTTGTTTTCAGCAACACCTAATTAAAGCAACCACCTCTTATGAGCAACATTTCCCCTGGGAACACTGTCCCTACTGTGAATTGTCCACTCGGTAACAGCAACATAACCGCCACATAAGAGCAACATTTGTGACGTTGTGACGTCACATCTGGGGTGGAGATTGGGGGATATGTAGGAGTGTTCCCCCCAAACTGAATCTTTCTACTCCCCTCCTGACCCTGGCCCTTCAGCTCCAGGGCATACAACCCCATCCACTTGCCCTGTCTGACAGAGCCAGAGTGGAGAGCATGTGTAGGGGGGAGTTTGCGGGGAGGGTCTGGAAGAAAGGGATTTTTTGGGGGGGGGAGGCTGGGGTTGGGGGAGCAGCAGAGGCTTGGCTGGAAGATTTCCTCCTCTGTTCCTCAGCGTCTGGCTTGCAGACAGCAGGGGGTGGAGGGTTGCTATTTTGCAGTGTAGACTATTGGGGAAACCGCACATTGAGCTGTTCTCTCCATCTTGGTTGCCGGCGGTGGGGTGTGGGTGTGCTATTTTGCAATGGGGGGTGGGTTGAGGAAGCTCCCTCCCCAGGGCACTGACCCATCCCCTTCCCCCTCCCCCCCCCCGTCTCTGGTCTCTGTGCTAGGAACCAACCACCCTTCCATTGCAGGCTGTGCGTGGTGCTCTCCCCAGCCATCCATCCCTCGCCACAGTGGAGCATGAAGCTGCCAGTGGGAGCGTCCTCAGCCTGTCCCCGGCAGCCAGGCTCACTCAGCCATTTTGCTGACTGAGGGCTCCCCTGCCAAACCCAGGGTTCCCCAGTCCCATAACTCCCAAACTTGGGGTCCCCTCCCAGCTTCCCCTGCACAATGTGACTTCCCCACCCCTTCCGAAACACTCTTAACTCTTTGAATGCGTTGGTCAGACAACACTCTCCATAACAGCAACAGCCGCTTAGGAGCAATATAGCAAAAGGGCACCGATATGCTGCTACTAAGGAGCATCTACTGTATTTAAACAGTGATTGAATCTCACAAAATAAAATGTTTAATTTTCTTACTTTCACTGAGGTCTGAAGTGCAGAATAGAATTTCATTTGTATTTATGGGTTGCACTAATCAGCCCCCCTATAAATCACAGAGAGGGATGGCAGACTTCACATGGCAGATTTCATAGTTTCACATATCAGTTGAAAAAGATAAAGAGCCACAAATAAGCTTGCTGGTGCAAAGGGTAAGGCACCTGCCCAACAAGTTTGGGTTTGAGACCCAATAGTGACTGACAATCATATGTCTAGGAAGAAAAATACAGCCCATATTTAGCGGATAGGGGACTGTATCTGGAAAGCAATTACTCAGAAAAAAGACTTAGGGATCATGAACTTGAGCTCCTTGTGTGATGCAGTGGCTCAAAGGGCTAAAGCAATCTGGACTGTGGAACCACTGAGACCCCTTTAACTCTGAAGTCCAGGCTGTCTCTTACAGGACTATGCTAGTGAACAGCAAACCCCTCCAGGCTCTGTTCACTTAGCCATCATTGTGTAGAGGCACACCCAGCAAAGTTAAATACAGCCATTCATGAACTGTAAACAGGGAGACACCTGCAAATTCCCCCAGCCTTGCACCCCAGAAATATGCATCTTATACTGCTCAAGATTGCCTTGATCAGAGTAAGCTCATTAATTAGTTCACCATTCTATCAAAGAGAAATGGATATGCACTAGCCCTTGTTAACCAGAATAGATTCCCCAAGCACTTCAGCCAAAAATACGCTGGTTTAGATTAAACATAAAAAAGATTTATCAACTATAGAAAGATAGATTTTAAAGAGATTAAGTGGTATTGGCGTAGAAGATCAGAATTCGTTACAAAAAGGAAATAAAAGATAAAATTGCAGTGCAAGTCCTAAACTTTATCAAGCTAAGTCAAATGTGAAGTAAAAAGGTTTATCTTACACCCAAACCTACAGCAGTCTGTGCTAACTGAAAAGCTTTTCCAGTTGGGATCACTCCCCTCAGTTCAAATGTTTCTTTGTCTTTGTCTTCTAAGTGATCTTGTGGCCGTCAGTGTAGGTGGGGAAGAAGAGGTGGACTTACGATGTCACTGTCCCTTATTTTATACTCTATTCCAGGTGCTGGAACAATCTTTGCTGTGTCATGGGGTTAGGCAGTTCCATTGCCTATCTGCCCAGCCAGCCATCCTTCATATGAATTGCAAATTGTTTCTTGCGCGTTTTGTCTACGTGAGATTTGGCATGTAAGGCCTCTGTGTTTACAGTTTCTTTGTCCTCTCTGAAAGGCTAGTCTGTGGGCATTTCCTAGATTCACAATATGTTTTAGTGACCAACATATAGCAAAATCTCATAACTACATATACAATGATGATACATTCAGGGCTTTGGAGCGGAGCCCGGAGCTGGAGCGCTGAGCAGCTCTGGAGCAGTGGAGCTGCAGGTTTTTGCCTGGAGCTGGAGCGGAGCCAGAGCACAGCTCCAAAGTCCTGGATACATTTCTACAGGACTGTAATGGTCAACAGATTATTACTTTTCCAGCGATACCTCACAAGGCATACTTTTCACAAGATTTATCATAATTTTGTAAAAGTGGTGACCATAATAGTAGAGACTGGCACACAATCCTTGAATGTATTAACGGGCATGTTGAGCAGGAGTTGGAAGTGATATTAACTCTGCATACTGCTCTGGGGAGACAATTAATGTAATGGTGTCCACCAATTAAAAAGGATGCTGCAAAATTGGAAAGTGTTTAAAAACAACAACAACAAAAACCATCTACAGGAATGATTTATATTAAAGAAGAGAGCTAAGAAGCTCAAATCTGTTTAGCTTATCAAAGAGAAGGTTAAAATATGATTTAATCATGATCTAGAAGTACCTATACAGGGAGACAATTATGGACACTAAAGGGCTCTTTAATCTGGCAGAAGAAGATAAAATCCAATGGTTGGATGTTAACCCTAAAAACAATTAAACTGGAAATAAAAAATAAATTATTAACACAGAGGGCAATTAACCATTGGAACAGCTTACTATGAGATGTGCTACATTTTCTGTCACTTGGAGTCCATAAATCTAAATGATATATTGTAATTCAGCCACAAGTAATTGTTACAGGAATTGCTATGTGAAGTTATATGAACAGTGAAGTTATATGACCAAGAGGTCAACCTAGGTTATCCTAAAAGGTTCTTTTGGTCCTTAAAATCTACAAATCTATAGAAGGCCAAAGGCTGCAGAGCTATCTATCTAATCTATGCTATTGTTTGATGGTTAAAACGAGCCACTCATGTCTTACTTACCTAGATAAAGTTACTATATTCACCACAGGGAATAAGTAGGAAATATTGAAGTAACCTTGGCAGGCTTTTAAGGGCATCCACTGAAAGCAAAGATTCTGCTCAGAGTGAATAGTGTTGTTTTATTTATAACCTCATAAACAGAGAGGTTAAAGAGGGAATCATTGACAGAATTAACTCTGGTGGTGCTGCTGGTTTCTACCATAGTACCAACTGAGAAGCATGATTTACTAACTACATTAAGGCATAAAGGTCATGTGAAAACATATATATTTTAAAGAATACCTGTCAGCATTTGTGAAAGATTTAGTGTTGTGAGGTAAAGACTTGTGGCTCCAAGCTAACTCATGAAATCAAAGAGAACTGATAACAGGTTACTGTAAATTAAAGTTGATTTATAATCTGTAACCTAGGTCAAAGCTAATGGGTCATACTGAAAATTGTATCCTTCAATATAGGTGCTTATTTATCTTTGAAATGAATTGGTAAAGAATAAGAACACATCAGGTTTACCTTGAATTTAGAATGTGAAATGCAAATTTCTAATAGTTAACAGTGAAAATATCCATGATCATACCCTATATTGCTGTTGAAGAAATCAGCCCAGGGAGAGAAAGAGACAGCAACAATAATCGGAGAGAATTGACATAGCAATCATTTAGGAAAATGTTCAGATGCTGTAGGAGGAGTCCTGATTTGGTAACTAATATAAGATTGAGACAAATGTAAGGCTCTGAGTGATTTTAACATCTGTCCCAACATGACAGTGCTGAATGTACCATCTACAGTGGGCTCCTCATACAATCTACAAGGGACTCGTTCAATAACATATAGTTTTTAAAAACTTGTGCTATATATCAGTGATCTAATCCTTTCATACTTCCTGCTGTGTTGTGTCTCTCACTGATTATTTCAGACATTTTGTGGAAAAAAAATCTGTCCATCTCCCTTTCTCCACCTCCATAATCAGCAGCATTGTGCATGCACTTCTGGGAAGGAAAACTGGATCTGTAATCAAGGAGATTATCAGGATTCCCCTTCTGAAAAGTTTCTTGTACCGTATTGCCAACTCCAAACAATCTAAAATCATAAAGCAGGCTCCACAAAATCATAATATGGACTTAATAATCCGAAGACTTTTATAAATAAATGTTGGGGCTTTTTAATGTGTGTTCTGGCGTTTAAGCCTTTAGGATATACCATACTTGCTTCACATATTAAGGCTTTTCTCGACCACCATGAAGACTGAACACTTAATAAAAAAAAGTCTGGATTATTACAAAGTCACTTGACTCCAGGTGCTGGGGCTTAAAGAAAAATTAAGGTTACTTACCTATAACTGAGGTTCGTTGAGATGGACTCTGAGGTTCTTTGAGATGCTCTCATGGGATGCTCTGGCCTGTACAGCCAGAATGGGTAAAATTCTAGCAAGTAGTATGCTCCTCCTATGCCCTTCCCGTCAGTAAACATTGAGCATTCCAGAGGAGGGTATAGAAGGGTATACTCCAGCCATCTCAGTTCCTTCCCCTGCAACCTGAAGCCCTGTGGTAGTGGGGAAAGGCGGGCGGGGAGTTTGTATATGCAGAATGCATCTCATAGAATTTTGGTTACAGGTAAGTAACCATCATTTCTCCTTCAAGCATCCTCTGCATATTCCCACTCATGGGATAGATTAATAAATAGTACTCTAATCCAGGATAGTGGGACCCCTGGAGTTCCTCCCTAATTAAATAAGGACTGGAGGAAAGCTCTGCCAAATCTTGAACCAGATCTAGATTCTAAATCTAAGGTATAGTGTTTACTAAAAGTGTGATCAGAAATCCATATTGCTGCTTCTACATCTCTCTCTTAGAGGAATGTGCCTAAAAAAAAGCCATAGAAGCCACCTTCTATCTAGTAGAATATGTTCTAATTCCTTGAGGAAGGGACAACCCTTTTAATTTATAAGTCTCATTAATACATAATCTAATACATCTTGAAAGCATTTACACATAAATAGCTTTTCTCTTCTTCTTTTCACAAGCAATGAACATTTTTTGGGACTGTCTAAATTGCTTAGTCTTGTCTAAATAAAAGGCTAAAGTTTTTCTAATATCCAGTATGTAATTTAGCCTCTCCCTCCTGAGTAAGAGGTTTGGAGCAAAATTATAGACTGGTTTATGTGAAAATTGGAGACTAATTTTGGTAAAAACTTAGGGTGTGTACAAAGAACTTTGTCTTTGTGAAAAACAGTAAATGGTGGATCTGCCATTAATGCATATATTTCGCTTATACACCTTGCAGAAGTGATCATTATAAAAATACATCTTTATAGACAGATGAACAATTCCTCAAACATTCAAAAGGAGGTTTCATCAATTGTGATAACATTAAATTCAGATGGCATAGGGCATTTTATTGGGGGAGGGGGTATAAGTTATTTAATGCCTTTTAAGACCCTCAAAACTACGTCATTAGTAAAAATTGATTTGCCCTCCATAGGTACATGGTATGCTGATATGGTTGCTTTCTCAAGATACGATAAATATTCCAATGTATAAGCAATTGATGTTGTATATGGATCTATACCATACACAGAAATCCACAATATAAACCTTTTCCATATATGACTATAATATTTTCTTGTGGACTCTTTCCAGGAATGTAACAGTACATTCTGCACCTCTAACAAACAACTTTGTTTTTTAGATGTTCTGGAATCCTATTTCCCATGCTGTTAAATGAAGAAACTGAAGATCTGAATGATAAACCATCCTGTGTTTTTGCAACAAGAAGTCTGGTACCAGTGGCAGAGGCTCCATTAGTTCTCTTGACAGGTGCATTAAGTCCGTATAGCATTGTTGTCTGGGCCATGCTGGTACTATTAAAATTACCCTGGCTTTGTCCTGTCTTACCTCGTTTATCACTCTCTGAATGGGGGGAAATGGGGGAAATACATACATTGAGCCCTGACCCCAGAATATTAGAAAGGTATCCGATACTGAGTCCCTGCTTCTGCCTTCTCTCAAGCAAAATTTGTGACACTTACTGTTGTTGATGGATGCAAAAAGATCTATTATTGGATTCCCCCATAAACTGAAGAGGTATGTTACTACTTTGTCCTTCAAAAACTACTCATGCATCTGATATTTTGATTTTTTCAGATGATCTGCAAGGGTGTTTTATTCCTTGGCTACATAGATTACTATTGGGTGAATATTGTGTTTGTACACCAGTTCAAAAGGCTCTTTGTCTCCATGCATAATTTCAGGGAATCAGCCCCCATTACTTGTTCTGATAATATAATGCTGTCATATTGTCTGTTACCATGTGAACTGCTCTGTGTTTGACCTGAGGTAGAAATGACTTTAGAGCCAGTCTGATTGCTCTTGGCTCTAATGTATTGATATGTAGGTTCTTTTCTTTTGGTGACCAATGAGTTGTGACGAACAAATTGTTGTTCAGTGTAGATGCAGAGGAGAAAAGTATTACTGATGGCAGAGGGGAATTGAAAAGTGTACCCCTCATTACACTGAGTGTTTGTTCACCTTGTTAGTGATGTTAATACTTGCTGTGGAATTACTATTTTGCGATGCATGCTGACTAAACCTGGTTTGTAATGTATTGCTAACCAGTGTTGAAGATCTCTCATCTGAAGACAAGCATGTGGTGTCACTGATGTGGTTGATGCCAAAAGACACAGTGGGAGGAGAAAAAAGTGAACTGGTTGTTGTGGGGATTGAAGAAGGAGATATATAGACGCTTTTATTGGGAGAAAACCTCTGGCCACAGTTGAATTGAATATGGCCCCTATAAACAGGATCCTCTGAGTTGAGTTTAGGAATGACTTTTCCTAATTTATTTGTAATCCAGACTGGCAAATAAAGAACATATTTATTTGACATGTAATAAGATGTCTCCTCTGGATGATACTTTTATTAACCAGTCATCTAGGTGCAGGTATACATATATCTCTTGCCTCTTAGGTACGCTGCCACTATAGACAGGCATTTTGTAAACAACCTGGATGCTATGGACAACCCAAAAGAGAAAACCTTGTACTGAAGATGCTCATCTCCTAATATGAAATGTAGCTATTGCCAATGACATGGTCTTATTGAAATCTAAAATGTGCATCTTTTAAACCCAGAGAAGCAACCCTGAAGGGAAAGAGAAGAGATTACAGAAGTTAAAGATAACATGCAGAAACAAAATTTCTTTATTTGTGTTTAATTTCCTTAAATCCAAAATAGGGCAAAGGCCACCATTTTTTTTCAAATTAGAAAATAATAGGAGTAAAACGCCTCCCTCTCTGAGCTCGCAGCCATGTCTGTTGCTCCTGACAGCAGTAGAAATTGAACCTCTTTCCTTAACAATGATCAGGGATTTAAGAGGGGCGGGGAGCGTGGGGGTTGATGGGAGGAGAGAGGGAAGAATACTGAACTGAATCGTGTACCTCCATGCAATAACTTCCAGGATTCACCTGTTTGATGTTATTAACTCCCATTGCTTATAAAAACAGGACAAGTAGTCCCCAAACTGTGGGTAAAAATGTCCAACTGGACTGTTTTGTAGCTCTATGTCCTCATGTCAAATCTGAGATCTTGCAGGAATTGCAGAAAATGAAGTGGAAGCTTTCCTTCTATTATTACCAGGTTTAAATGACCTCTTTCTCTGTTGTTGATATTGGGGGCATGATGCTGAGGCTGGTAATGATAGGTCCTTTTTTGATAATGATAAGGAATTGATGAAGAAGAAAGTGGGGTATTGTCTTTGGTATCTAAATAGTGGAGCTGAATACGATCTCTTTACTGTATTAAAAAAACCTAAAGATCTAGCTGTAGATCTTACATTTTTCATTTTCTCCTGCACCTCATAAGTTCACTAAACAGACCCTCTCTTTCAAAAGGAAGATCATCTATCATCATCTTTGTCTCATGTGAAAGTCCCACTGATCTTAACCATGCATGTCATCTTAGTACAGGGATCTCAAACTCAAATTACCATGAGGGCCACATGAGGACTAGTACATTGGCCCGAGGGCTGCATCACTGAAACCTTTTCATACAACGATACAAAAGTATAGTAAAAAATGAAAAAAATGAACAACTACAGCTAAGTGAGACCTGTGGGGCCCTGCTGAACATATCATGGCTCGCCTGCCCCATCAGCTACTTTGGAGGCACCAAGAGGGATTTGATCAGAAAGGGAAAATAGAGAGCCTGGGCAAGACACTTGGCTCTCACCTCCTGAGTCTAGGATTTAAAGCCAAACTGATGTTACATGATATGAGTTTGCTGGTCTCAGCTTAGGCTCGGGTGGTCAAGACTTTTATGACTCCTGTCTGTTGATTTAAAGCTAGTCTAGGGCTCCGGGGCCAGAGGTATGGCAACATGTGCAGGATGCAGTCCTTGAGACTCCCCCAGCTCTGAGCACCTGGGCTGGGGTTAAAGGCAAAGAGGACACAAGCTTCCACAAAATGATGTTCGGTTGTAACCATTCCTGTGGGGGAAGAGCTTCCTAGTTCATGTACACAAAAGAATGAAAATGCTAAAGGGGCAGGCAGCAGCCAGCTGCAGTTTGTAGGCAGGGAGCATGTGCAGTGTGTGAGCACATGTCTTGTAACAGGAGGCAGGAGGTGCTGTCCTGAGAGCATGGGGGATAGAGGCACATTGATCTGATTCAAGTAAACAAAACCATCCAACCCCCACCCTGAAGAGAACTTCCCACCCAAATCGCTTATCCCGCAGCGCTGCAAACCTTCCACCTTTGTCAGACAGCAGCCAAAGCAGAATGGCAAACCACCTAACTCAAACGACAAAACACGCCCCCTCCCTGCCCCTAGTCCAACCCCTTCCCCAAATCCCCACCCCGGCCCCACCTCTTCCCCACCTCCTTCCCTGAGCGTGCCATGTTCCCGCTCCCCCTCTCACCCATCCCAGAGCATGCAAACAGCTGTTTGGCAGTGGCTGGGCAGGAAGCACTGGGAGGTAGGCAGAGGAGCAGGGACGTGGCGTGCTCAGGGGGGGAGGAAGAGATGGGGTGGGTGGAGGAGGTGAGCTTGGCTGCCGGTGGGTGCAGAGCACCCACTAATTTTTCCCCATGGGTGCTCCAGCCCCAGAGCACCCATGGAGTTGGCGCCTATGCGGGCCACAGGAAATAGCTCCAAGGGCTGCGTGTTTGAGACCCCTGTCTTAGTGAGATAGCCAGTGTTGTTGCCCCAGCTGAAACATCTGAAGAGTCAAATGCCACATTCAACTGCTGTTTAGCAACAGTCTCTGTCTCCATCAAAATAGCATTTTCTACCCTTTTATGTTTCTCTGGTAGGGCATTAAGAAACTAAGACACTTTTCGCCACAGATAAGACTGGTACCTAGCCACGACTAATGTAGCTGAAGAAATTATTTTTCTGCCAAATACATCTGATCTTTCCCCCTCTTTATCAGATGGAGATAGATTTGGGTACTTCTCAGTCTTTGAAGTGATGCCCCAATCATGAATAAGGAGATGGATGAGTATGAAAAATAGCAAGCCCTTCCTGAGAGAATTGATATAATTTGTCTGCTTTTCTTGATAAAGACTGAGCACATGACAGAGTATTCCAGATTGTTTTTGTTGGTTGAAACAACCCTTCCAACAAAGGAAGTGTAACTCTATGCCTGTGTGGCTGCCCACAAAAATGTCAAAAACAGAATGGGACAATTGCTTATAAAAAACTGAGTGAATATCTACAGCATCCTGTGAAGGCGATGATGCTGAAGTGTCCCCCACATTTTCATCTGGAGAAGACATATCCGCAGAACCTGGATCAGACTTTTTGAACTCCAATAATTCTTCTTCCTCAGACAATAGCTCCTTTACTTCTGTAGGTAACTTATCCAGAATTAGTTGCATTGATGGATCCACATCCTTTGGATCCAACAATCAAATGTCCTCTTGGCAGAAAATTGGTGAAGGTCTATTCCTGTACAGGTGCAGGAAATGGCCAGTGAGTCATTTAACCCAGGGGATACTTGCCCTTGAGGCCAAAAGCCCATAGATGGATCTGGTTGGAAATAACTTTTGCATATGGATCCAGCAGGTATGTATGAGATTGTCTATAATATTCTTTCTCTGGATCTGATCATAGAATCATAGGACTGGAAGGGACCTTAGAGAGGTTATCTAGTCCAGTCCCCTCCATTCATGGCAGGACTAAATATTATGTAGACCATCCCTGACAGGTGTTTGTCTAACCTGCTCTTAAAAATCTCAATGATGGAGATTCCACAACCTCCCTAGGCAATTTATTCCAGTGCTTAACCACCCTGACAATTACAAAGTTTTTCCTAATGTCCAACCTAAACCCTCTTTGCTGCAATTTAAGCCCATTGCTTCTTGTCATATCCTCAGAGGTTAAGAACAACAATTTTTCTCCCTTCTTCTTGTAACAACCTTTTACATACTTGAAAACTGTTATCATGTCCCCTCTGTCTTCTCTTTTCCAGACTAAACAAACCCAATTTTTTCAATCTTCCCTCATAGGTCATGTTGTCTAGACCATTGTTTCTCAAAGTTGGGCCGCCGCTTGTTCAGGGAAAGCCCCTGGCGGTCCAGGCCGGTTTGTTTACCTGCCGTGTTCACAGGTTTGTCCGATTGCGGCTCCCACTGGCCGTCCCAGGCCAATGGGGGCTGTGGGAAGGGCGGCTAGTACATCCCTCAGCCCACGCCGCTTCCTGCAGCACCCATTGGCCTGGAGTGGTGAACCGCGGCCAGTGGGAGCCACGATCGGCCGAACCTGCGGATGCGGCAGGTAAACAAACCGGCCCGGACCGCCAGGGGCTTTCCCTGAACAAGCGGCGGACCTGCTTTGAGAAGCACTGGTCTAGACCTTTAATCATTTTTGTTGCTCTTCTCTGGACTCTCTCCAATTTGTCCACATCCTTTCTGAAATGTTTTGCCCAGAACTGGACACAATACTCCAGTTGAGGCCTAATCAGTGCAGAGGAGAAGTAATTCTTCCGCTCTAGTGTCTTGCTTACAACACTCCTGCTAAAACATCCCAGAATGATGTTCACTTTTTTTGCAATAGCGTTACACTGTTGACTCATATTTAGCTTGTGGTCCACTATGACCCACAGATCCCTTTCCGCAGTACTCCTTCCTAGGCAGTCATTTCCCATTTTGTATGTGTGCAACTGATTGTTCCTTCCTAAATGGAGTACTTTGCATTTATCCTTATTGAATTTCATCCTATTTACTTCAGATTATTTCTCCAGTTTGTCCAGATCATTTTGAATTTTAATTCTATTCTCCTCCCAGCTTGGTATTGTCCACAAACTTTATAAGTGTACTCTCTATGCCATTATCTAAATCATGATGAAGATATTGAACAGAACCAGACCCAGAACTGATCCCTGCGGGACCCCACTTGTTATGTCCTTCCAGCATGACTGTGAACCACTGATAACTACTCTCTGGGAATGGTTTTGCATCCACCTTATAGTAGCTTATATTAGTTTATAGTAGCTTATAGTATAATATAGTATACATAGTATAGTATAGTTTAGCTTTATAGTATAGTAGCCTCTCGGCTCTCTATGAGCTAAGATCAAGTGTCAGTAGTCTCTTGGCCTATCCAAGGCCGTGATCAAGTGTCTTGATGTTTTTGGTCTTTTGGCCTCGAGATGAAAACCTTGTCTGTGTCTCTGGGACCTTGAAGTAAAAAATATTATCTAGTTTTGCACCCATCCTTATAGTAGCTTATAGTAGCTCCACCTAGGTTGCTTTTCCCTAGTTTGTTTATGAGAAGGTCATGTGAGATGGTATCAAAAGCTTTACTAAAGTCAAGATATACCACGTCTACCACTTCCCACCATCCACAAGACTTGTTACAGAAGAAAGCTGTCAAAGAAAGCTATCAGGTTGGTTTGACACAATTTGTTCTTGACAAATCCATGCTCATTGTTACTTATCACCTTATTATCTTCTAGATGTTTGCAAATTGATTGTTTA
>NW_020664420.1:65853511-65853638 GCF_002925995.2 Terrapene triunguis | reverse complement strand
ATCTCTGAAGCAGACGACTTCTCAAAAATTGTAGACCAGTGTTATTTGCTCCATTCAGGGCCACCCGGGGTGGGGTGGGAAACGACAAGTGGGGCAATTTGCCCCGGGCCTCGCAGGGGCCCCCATG
>NW_020664420.1:65804031-65853411 GCF_002925995.2 Terrapene triunguis | reverse complement strand
AGCGGGGTCCTTCACTCGCTCCGGGGGCCCCGGAAAACTCTCGTGAGCCCCGGGCCCCCGGAGCTTCTTCCGCTCCGGGTCTTCTGTGGCAGTTTGGCGGCGGGGGGTCCTTCCGCCCCAGGACCCGCCGCTGAAGTACTGGGTCTTCGGCGGCAATTCGGTGGCGGGGGCCCCCTGCCGCCGAAGACCCCAGACCCCCTGAATTCTCTGGGCGGCCCTGGCTCCATTACCTTTCCAGGTACAGAAGTTAAGCTGAGTGGTCTGTAATTCCCTGGGTTGTCCTTATTTCCTTTTCATAGATGGGCACTATATTTGCCCTTGTCCAGTTTTCTGGAATCTCTCCTGTCTTCCATGACTTTTCAAAGATAATTACTAATGGCTCATATATCTCCTCAGTCATCTCCTTGTGTATTCTAGGATGCATTTCATTGGGCCCTGGTGACTTGAAGACATCCAATTTGTCTAAGTAATTTTTAACTTGTTCTTTCCCTATTTTAGCTTCTTTTAATCCTACCTCATTTTCACTGGTATTCACTATGTTAGAGGTCCAATCACCACCAACCTTCTTGGTGAAAACTGAAACAAAGACATCATGAAACACCTCTGCCATTTCCACATTTTCTGTTATTGTTTCCCCCGCCCCTCATTGAGTAACGGTCCTACCCTGTCCTTGGTTTTCCTCTTGCTTCTAATGTATTTGTAGAATGTTTTCTTGTTACCCTTTATGTCTCTAGCTAGTTTGATCTCGTTTTGTGCCTTGGACTTTCTAATTTTGTCCCTACATACTTGTGTTATTTGTTTATATTCATCCTTTGTAATTTGGCCTCTGATCTGCATCTCTTTCCTGATCCCAGTACCTTTATGGTTCAGATAGAATTGGAGACGACAATCTCCTAGAAAAGGGAGTGTAAAGAAAACTTTGTTTGGAGATCCAGAAGGGGTCTTGGGTGGTGGAAGTAGAGGAGAAATACTGACTTCTTTCAGCTTTCTGCTGACTCCTGGGGGAAGCAGTTATTCAGATCAGTTGTAACAAAACATCCAATATCTGCTCAGAAGAAATGACTGGCTCAGTTATCAGCTGAACTGGAGATAGAGCCAATCAATGATCCATTGCCTTAACTGTTATCTGTTGTGGTACTGTGCTGGTGCCAGTTACAGAATCTTTATTAGTTCTTTTCATTGTCAGTTCCTGAGCTCTTGCTTTTGAAGTCCATTCATCTGGATCCAACAGGATCGGATTCAAAGAGAAATGTCTCCTGATCCTATCTTGAGGACCTGTATCCAAGCCAGGTTTCTTAAAGGTGTTTATCTTGTTATCAGCTTTGCCCGTTACTTTGGGGTATGCTCATTTATTAGGATTACTCTTCGGGCGGGGCGGGGGTGGAGGTTTCTGTACTTCTATCAATGTACTGCTTGTGTCACTGGTGTTCTCATATGGAGCTCTACTTCTCCGTGCTGCAAGTTCCCTCCCAATGGAGCTATCCTGCAAGACCTAGGTTCCCCAGGGCTGGGTTCTTCCATCCCCAGAATCAGATGAACACACACACATTAACAGAGCGAGTCTGAGAGGACCGGGTTAATCAGCACTCCCAAGCTGACCCCTTATATATCCCTGGACTCAGTAGGCTGGGTCAAGCAGCACCTCCAAGTTGTCACCCTCATATGCCTGGGCACCGTACCAGAATAGAGCATGCCCAAGCAAGCTGGGTTGAGCAGCACTTCCAAGCTGCCACCCTCATAAGTCCCAGGTTCAGCATGTCTCTATCCCCACTTTCACGTTACAATTGTTCTGGTAGTAACCCACTTGATGAGCAAACCCCACAGGATTTTTGGGCACTGCAGGGATCTTTTAGCTTAGGTACAAGGAGCGCTGCTGCAGAGCGAATGAGGAAACCAAAAAAACACCCATGGGGGCGGGGGAAAGGGGGGACGAGAGAGAGAGAGAAGCAACCAGCTTAATCATGAACATTATTTATTGTCAGGTAATAACCATAGGGCAGCCAAACAAACAAAACAGTTATAATATTAAATCCAACTTAAACTTGATTATAAAAGTCAGATTTAGAAAACTATAGCTGATCACATAAGTCAGGGTCAGAAGGCTATACTTTTAGAGAGAGAGAGCTGGGTTCTCACCACTCCAAGAAGCTTGAATCGATCGGGGGTCCCAGGTGGTGGGGGTAGCTGAGGGTCCGGAGTGCTGGAGACAGGCAGAGCCCCCAGCATGATCAGTCAGGAGAAGGTGAAGTCCCAATGGAACTGATGCAGATTTTGGATCCAGGCATCAGAATACTTACTTGAGCATGGGTAGGGGTTTTTGTAGAGAAACAACAGTGGTTCAAGGGAGAACACTAGATTTGTTTATGTGTAAACAAGGGAGTGTACCAAAGTTGTTTTGTTTAAGCTAGACCATGGGAGCTGATCATTCCCAGTTTTGGGCGGTGTTCCTTGGAGGGAGCTCACAATGCAATTAGGGAGCTTCACTATTTTGGATACCAATAAAGGATTTATTACTAGAATTGGTCTGATACCTACTGAACTCGGTGTATGCAGGCGTGGGTTCATTAACATCTGGAGCAGAGATCCTTCATCATGCAGTGCTTCCCTGCTTTTCTGGTCCCAGAGTTCCATGTGGTTCTTGCCTTGGAATCTCTGTTCTCCATTCTGTATGCTAATGGAGATGCTTCCTTGTCCCATCTTCGATGCAAATGAGGCTAGGGGAGTTTCCTTAATCCTGTCATCCTTATCCCAGGGGTTTAGGTGTGCCTCACACTGCCTTTTCATTGCTTTTTGTAAGTCTGTCTTCAAGCAGAGGCTGGGGGGCATCTTTCATGAGTCAGGCTGGGTACTGTGCCCTGGTTCCCCCAAAAATAGAGCTGCTAGGGAACAATCTAGATGAGACTTTCTCTTGTGGACTGAGTCTTTGCAACCAGGCCGACATCGACAATGACCAGACATTCAGAAGGATACAGCTAGGGTCCTGAGCATGAATTGGGTTGGAAACAGAGGCTGATGCCATGGTCATCCTTACTTTTTTGGATCCTGTAGTACTGGGCAACAAGGAGAATCTGTCCTTCTTCCTGGCTGAATCATTTGGAGTTAAAACAGGCCTCTGAGATCTGGCCAAGCTCTATGATCTTTCTGTTCTGGATGGTGTCACTGACAGGGCCTCATGCAGTAAAATTGTCTGGAGTCTATTCTGTCTTTCGTTCTTCAGTCACATAATAAAAGTTGAGCAAATAGAGTTTTTGGAGGGAGAGTGCCCTTCTCCTAAACATGCCAGGCATCTAGCATGTGCATTCAATGCTGGGAATGCTGCCAGATAAGATGCATCTCTTTAATCCAGAATTTTTTGGTTCTGCTATCTTAATTAACTTTTGTAATTGATATCTTACTTAACTTCTGAAACTGATGCTCCTAACTAACTACTTAACACAGATCTGGAAGAATCCTGTAGCAACTTTCTAAACTGACCCACTGGTCACTGTTGACAGAACTGAGGTGGCTGGAGCATGATGCCCCTTTAATACTTTCACCCAGGGAAGCTCAATGTTCACTGACGGGAGAGGTGGGGGAGGCGTATGAGTACTCCATTGACTACTAGTAGCCAGAATTCTACCATTCAGGCTGCGCTGTTCGGAGCATTCCATGAGTGGGACTATGCAAAGGTCACTCAAAAGAGAACCACCAAATATTAGAAGACTTATAATGAAATTGAGAAAGTTGGCAATATTGCTTATACAGTCTCTTTCCATGGTGTTAGCTGCTCCTAAGAAAAAGAAGAAAGATTCAATTTGGATAGGGCGAGCAGGATATTTGACTCTGATCACCTCTCCATGCTCACCGGGGTAGATAAATAAGACTTTAGAAATCATCCTCATCTGTTAGAATATGTCTAAGCTTGTTCCTGTTTTAGAAGTACTTGGCAAAAACAATAGCATATGTTATTTGAACAGAAAGTATATTAAGAATCAGATGTCTAGATATTGACCTCTATCACAGTAATGTTCTGAGAAGACAAATTTTATAGGCAAGAACAAATAATAGTACAATTTAAGTATTGTTTAAGGAGCAGACAAATGTAGTAATGTATAAGGAGGCTTGTGATTCATTACTTGCTGAGCTTTTTAGAAATGCTAGCATTGTTTATATTAGTCTTTTTTTTCTTTTTTGCAAATCAAAGGAATAGAAGAGAAATTCAGGAAGAAGGAGGGATCTGGTCATAACTATAACAGTGCCTTCAAGTGGTTTAGTTCTCCCCATGCTCAGGTATTCTTATTTTTTCCCCTGTCCTTCTTTAAGCTACAGGACTTTTGCCTTTTGGATGCATGAACTAGCAATTGCTCCTAATAACTGTCCAGTTCAATTTGCTTTAAACAATTATATTTTTATTAGCAATTTTACAGACATAGAAAAAAGCAGTCAGTTAAAAGATACAGTCATTTAAAAGACTAAACACACCTGCATGTATACTATGGAAAGCATCACTAAAATGGCAAGAAACTTAATAATGGAATTTTAAAAAGTTACATGAATCCTGCATTTGCAGATAAATCCACTTTCTCTTGTTCTTTCAGCCTAAAACTGTTTCTCCTATTTGTATAACCCAATGCATGTATATAATCCTTGGGTTTTATAGTCCTCTCTTTTCCATTATAGAAAGGAAGGATTAGATTTTCAAAACAGCATGGAAGACAGATAGTCTAGTGGACAGAGTATTAGATTGGGAGTTGGGAGATGTGGGTGCTATTCTTAACTCTGCCAGTGGCCTGCTGGTGACCATGGGTATGTCTCTTAAAGTCTTTGTACCTCAGTTACACCACCTGTAAAATGGAGATAATGATACTGACTGTCTTTGTAAAGTGCTTTGAGATCTACTGAAGAAAAGCTCTATATAAGAGGTAGGTATTATCATTATTTCAATGGGATTTGTGTGTCAAAGCCAGTTAGGCTCCTTTGAAAATTCCACCCCAAATCTTACTCTGTGTAGGATACTATTCTTTGGGCAGTAGACCCCAATATCACTAGCGCTTCTTTTCTCAGCCAAGACAGGTAAGTTTCCAGTTAGTAATTATTTTTTTCCCTTTTATTGGTTTATGTTAAAACTCTCCTGTTCCTTTCCTGTTTTAATGTATGTTGTTTCCTGAATGGTTTCAAAGGATTTTCATGACTTCAAACCAAGAAATAAACTTTTGATCAATTTCTAAGGGAGAAATTAATTTGTAGATTTAGCTCGATAGAGGCTTTGCATAAAAATATTAACTCCACAATTTTTTTCTTTGCCTGTCTTAAACACCAAACCAATGTATTTCCATTCAAGAGAAAAAAACCCTTATAAAGCACAAACATAGAAATGGTAGAGATAATAATGGTCTTTACAAAAGCCAATAGCACATACAACCAGTAATTGTCACATGAAAACTAAAATCGAAATACAATGACTTACTTATCCAATACATTCTGCTGTCTCCCATACTGTGATAATCTGTGGAAAGGTTGTGCAAATTATTCTGAAACATTTAATGGCCAAAAGAACCATTTGCTGATGTACAGAACCTGACATTTTGGGTAAGTTCTTAAGCTGCCTCCTATAGGAAGGTTGCCAGGTTGAGAAAGATGGATTTCATAGTAATCAATTCCCCCAGTTGATTTATTTGCAATCAGACTTAAAACAGAATTTTCTTATTTTGATTTCCATTTTGAAGAAAAAGAAGAAAAAGGAAGACTGAATAATATCTATAAGAAAAGGCATGAGGGAGAATCCAGAATAAGGATAACTAGAATACTGTAGAGACATCCAAATATGCTTCTAAGTAGATACAACTTGTATAACCCTTCTGTCAGGAGCTGTCAGTAGCAACAAGGGCTGGGTTCAAATGGTTGAGTCCTCTTAAAGTTAACTAACACTACAGGGTCAAACCCTCATCTAGAAACCTGGGAAAAACTAAATATCTTCTCCGGGTTACCTTAACAGGCAGTACTTCCCCAATTGCAGCTCCGCATATGCATATAAACAAGGAAAGACTAGTAGGGGAGAAGGAAACAACATCAACTTGGCAAAATACAGCAATTGTATAATAAATAAAACAAACGGAAATTAAAAGGATTAGTCATGAGTAAAATGCCTGCAAGTTGCAGGGAAACTTTTTAAAAACACCATAATAGAGGCTCAAACTATATATGTATGCCCCACATAAAAAAAACAGTAAGAGGACCAAAAAAAGCTTCCATATCAAAATAACAGTAAAAGATGCAGTTAGAGAGAGAGAGATCTTTTAAAAATTGGAAGTCAAGTCTTACTGAGGAAAATAAAAAGGAATATTAAACTGTTCTTCTAGCAAGTCGAGTGTAAAAGTATAATTAAGCAGACCAAAAAAGAATGTGAAGAGCAACTAGTAAAAGACACAAACACTACCAGCAATTTTTTTTAAGTTAATCAGAAGCAGGACCCCTGCCAAACAATCCGTATGACCAGTGGATGATTGTGGTACTAAAGGAGCACTCAAGGAAATCAAGGCCATTAAGGAGCAGCTAAATCAATTCTTTGCATTGGTCTTTACTGCAGAGGATTCCCACACCTCAGCCATTATTTTTAGGTAGCAAATATCCCTGACTGAGGTATCAGTAGAGCAAGTTTTGGAACAAACTGATAAATTAAACAGTAATAAGTCACCAGGATCAGATGATATTCACCCACGAATTCTGAAGAAATTCAAATATGAAATTATAAAACTACTAACCTTGGTATGTAACCTATCATTTAAATCGGGCTCTGTGCCAGATGACTAGTGGATAGCTAATGTAAGGCAGATTTTTAAAAGAGGCTCTAGAAGCCATGCTGGGAATAACAGGCTGGAAAGCCTATCTTCAGTACCAGGCAAATTGGTTGAAACTATAGTAAAGAACAGAATTATCAGCCACATAGATGACCATGATGTGTTCGGGAACAGTCAACACGGCTTTTGTAAAGGGAAATCATGCCTCACTGCTCTATTAGAATTCTTTGAAGGGGAGGAGTCAACAAACATGTGGACGAGGGTGATCCAGTTGATACAGTGTACTTGGATTTTCAGAAAGCCTTTGACATGGTCCCTCACGAAAAGCTCTTAAGAAAAGTAGGCAGTCACGGGATATGAGGGAAGGTGGTCTTATGGATCATTAACTGGTTAAAATATAGGAAATAAAGGGTAGGAATAAATGGTCTGTTTTCACAGTGGGAGAAGTAACTTGTTCAGCCCCACAAGGATCTGTAATGGGACCAGTGGTGTTCAACATCTTAATAAATGATCTGGAAAAAGGTGAGGAGGCAAAGTTTGCAGATGGTACAAAGTTACTCAAGTTCAAAGTTGACTGCAAAGAGTTACAAAGGCATCTCACAAAACTGGGTGATTGGGCAACAAAAATTAGCAGATGAAATTCAGTGTTGCAAAGTAATGTACACTGGAAAACATAATCCCAACTGTACATACAAAATGATGTACTTTACATACTAAATTAGCTGTTACCACTTAAGAAAGAGATCTTGGAGTTATTGTGGATAGTTCTCTGAAAACACTCAATGTGCAGTGGCAGTCAAAAAAGCTAACAATATTGGGAATCATTGGGAAAGGGTCAGATAATAAGGCAGAAAATATCATATTGCTACTATATAAATCCATGGTGTGCCCACACCTTGAATATAGTGTGCAGTTCTGTTCCCCCCATCTCAGAAATGATATATTAGATAGAATAGGAAAAAGTACAGAAAAGAGCAACAACATTATCAAGGGTATGGAACAACTTCCATATGAGGAGAGATTAAAATGATTGGGATTGTTCAATTTAGCAAAGGGGGATCTGATAGAGGTCTATAAAATCATGAATGGTGCGGAGAAAGTGAATAAAGAAATGTATGTACCTCTTCACATAACACAAGAAGAAGGGGTCACCCAATTAAATTAATAGTCAGTAGGTTTAAAAACAAACAAAAGGCAGTACTTCTTCACCCAACACACAGTCAACCTATGGAACTTGTTGACAGGGGATGTTGTGAAGGCCAAAAGTATAACTGGATTTAAAAAAAAAAGAATTAGATTAGTTCATGGAGGATAGGTCCATCAGTGGTTGTTAGCTAAGATAGTTAGGGATGCAATGCTAGGCTCTGGGTGTCCCTACACCTCCAACTGCCAGAAGATGGGACTGGATGACATGAGATGGATCACTCGATACATTGCTCTGTTCTGTTTAATTCCTGTTGAAGCATCTGACAGTAGCCACAGTCAGAAGACAGGATACTGAGCTGGATAGACCATTGATCTGACCCAGTATGGACATTCTTATGTTACTCATCCCCACAGTGTCTTTGGCAGTAGTCTTTTAACTATTGTAAATGTTCAATAGGTGGATGAATGTCCCTTTAACACAACACTTTCCCACTCCCTCTCTCCACTATACCCCACTCATGGTTTGGTATCCATAGTTAGCATAGTCCCAAAGTGTCTCCAGTCCCTGTCTGATTCAAACCTGAGGCTCCATTACCATTTCATACATCTATAGTGATTTTAGCTTAATTGGTGCTGACTAGGGGAAGCCCTCATCAGTGGTCATTCAGATCTGTTGCTGCCCTCTGTGACTTTATGAAGATCTGCCTTGCTGCTGCCTTTGCACCACCTCTCACCACAAAGTCATCTCTACATGTTCTCTTTGCAAAGTCTTCAGTGCGGGGGGGAAGCAGTGACATATAGGATTGTTCAGCTGAGTCCTTGCCACAAAATAGGAATCCTTTCCCCCTTCTTTCAGTTCAGTTCCACTACCCCACCAATTTGGAGTTTGTATGCAGGTCTGATGACTCCCCAATTGTCTGGGTAGAAAGCTTATGCAAATAAACACTCTCTGTAGCCACATTTTCCCTGTTCACCAACAGATGATGGCAGAGAGCTCCTTCCCCTATGGAGTTTGTGTGCATCAACAGTAGAATGTTTCCTACCCTCTAGAGCTTCAGGCTGTATGGCTTATTATGCTGTCCTCCACTGAGAGAATAACCTCCCACATTGTAAGTCACAGAAGTTAGAGAAGGAAAATATCTTACTGTATCATTTAGACTGTATTCCTCTGAATGCTTGATTAAAGCAAGATCATGGCACACAAAAGTTTGGGGCAAATGCAGTTGCATAGAACAAACAGACTTTTTCATGGCTTGCTGAAAGGTCAGATCTCACAGGAAGCAACTAGCCAGTGACTAAACAGAGAATAGAGACTCCATTAGCATTTTAGGGATGAAACAGGTATTGAAGAGGTGAAACAAACTCTTTTGAAAGCCTGTGAGGTGGGTATGCTTCTTCAGCCTTTCTGCCACTTAATACAAGCAGTTCCAAATAAATGTAGCACATTTTTTTGCAGTACAGTGAGGCCAAATCTGAATGATTTTATGTTTGTGTGGCTTATATAGGAAAAGTGTAACTATTGATTGATACCATAATGCAAGTAAAGGACCATCACATCCACGGCTGTAAGATAGCTAGCTTAGCATAACTAATCAAGGCCTAGGTTATAGTGTGACAAGCTAGTGACTTTAAGACATAAGATTATGTATAGTAATAAATGTGTAATAAGTCAGTTTTTACTGGTATGAAGTGAGAAGCCACAAACATGGGTTACTGATATTTTAGGGTGTTTTAAGGAATATGTACAACTGAAAGTCAAAAGTGTTAACCACTGTAATGCCATAGCAACTAGTTGATGTACATGCTAATGATTATGGAATAAATTATTAATTCTCCTATCAGAATTGGGGACCCCAAAATAAGTGGAGGTGGCAGTTCAGATAAGGAAAGGGGGTTAGAATCACCATAGATTCATAGATTCATAGATTCATAGATTCTAGGACTGGAAGGGACCTCGAGAGGTCATCGAGTCCAGTCCCCTGCCCGCATGGCAGGACCAAATACTGTCTAGACCATCCCTGATAGACATTTATCTATTTATCTATGAATATTCATGAGATAAAGTGGGCATTAGTATAATGAATATTTCCGGACATAAGTGTCCTAGGAGACGCTAGGATGATGACCACCCAATCTCACCTTCTTTGGGGGACCTTGCAAAGGATTATGTGAGTAATGCAAATGCTGGATGTTCTGTATTACTTCTCTCTCCTTTGCCAGATTGCATTGAGTGTACTTTGGTTTGACTTGGAAATAAAGTTACTGTATAAAGACAGTATGTAAAGTGGTGTGTTTTTTCACCTGTGTGCCCCAAGGTCTTCATTCCAATGATGACCTTTTCACTGTAGCTAGTCTGGGGACGAAACCCTCTCAGACCACTAAATTCTAGTTAAATTTGGGAACCATGCCTTCAAGGTAATTTAAGAACTACAGATTAGGTTACATTTGTGTGAAGATGAACTTCTCTTTGTAAGTCACCCTGAAAACCAATGTATATTATAGTCCAAAGCCATAAAAGCCTACAGTCAAATATAGGCTATTGTTTTGGGGGTCTCAGTTTTTGAGTGCCCAATTTAAGAGTCTCTAAATGTCTTAAGTTAAACACCCAAAATAAAAAAATAAACAAATAAATACAATGAAAAAAAGAGAGAGAAAATTGGCCTTAATTTCTTTAAGTGACAATCCAAGCTTTTTTCTGGATATTCAGTGCATTTCTATCAATTTATTGTGAACTATGAAAATTGCATTTATACACAGACAAACACTGAAGTCTTGCAACTAAATTTTATACTTGTACCCTATTGTTAGCCTTTGTGGCTGATGAGCTGTAGCCCATAAAATATCCTATAAAATACCCTTTATTAATAGAGTTGAGCAAGGGTAGCTTTACAAGAATATTGTTAAGAAAAGCAAAAGCTTAACACCCAATTAAAAAATGTTCAAGTTTTACCTCAAGTGAATAATTTATCATTTCAATAATAATCTGAGACAAAAAAAAAATCAGATTTCTGGCAGTAAAATTTTCTCAACATAAAATCAAAGAAATCAGATGAGGAATGCATACTGCCTCCTTACAAAGATGGAGTGTCACTTCATTTTAAAGTCATTTGTTTCTCTTCCAAATAGAGCTAGTGGCTTTATTTATAGGATTGTAGCATGACGGCAAGCACATGACCCAAAGCTTCTATTTTATGTGTCTTATA
The DNA here is from genome assembly GCF_002925995.2 of Terrapene triunguis. Taxonomy (NCBI): domain Eukaryota; kingdom Metazoa; phylum Chordata; order Testudines; family Emydidae; genus Terrapene; species Terrapene triunguis. The sequence goes on along the minus strand of NW_020664420.1, from coordinate 65,842,286 downwards.
TATCTTTTTTCCCCCCAAGGACTGCCTAAAAAGATATTGAATCTAATCCTACTAAATCAGAGCTTATTGGATTCATTGTTAGAAATTCATTTGAAATGTTAAAAATAAAAATCAATCGACGTGATCCACAGGTAGGTGAAGATGTAACATCAAAAATATCTGTGTTTTGGCTGACAATACTCTTTATAACTTTTAGCTGATGCAAAATGCTCATTAAATGTTTTGCTTCAAGTCACAGATGCTGCTTGTTTTTAATGAAGGGAATTAATCCTTATTGGTTAAATGTTGCACCATTTTGCTCTGATGATTCTTTTTTATCAAAACAGTGCCACTAAGAGAAAGTGATGAGAAAATTGGAACTGAAAGTCCTGTTTTTCAAATGAGGTTCATTTGAACCTAATTAATAAATACCACCACCATGAAGTAATATACAGCAAACAGGGCTATACAGTTCATTTGCATCAAGTCGATTGGAACCAAAACATTTCCCCCACTCATTTTCATGGAGTTTATTAATATTGGTTGGGTTAGGATATTCTTTGGCAGGAGTTGCTGAAGAGTCCCAATAGCTGCCCTGCAATGGTTGATTCATACAATAAATCAAATAAGCCTTAATGATATATGTGAATGAGAATTCCAGGCACATTATGTGGTGTTCATACAATAGCAAAAAATCTGGCAACTTTTACAGTGAAAATTTAGCAGACAATCAGTCTTTTCTTTTCTTTTCTTTTCTTTTCTTTTCTTTTCTTTTCTTTTCTTTTGTTCTCATCAAAACACATTTGGATAGAGAATATGCAGTTTAAAATAAAATTTTATTAATCATGACCAACATGAAAAATTGGAGTAGAACTTTTAAAAAATGCCAAAAGACATCTTTCTATAAATGTTTGAGTGTTTTTATTTTGTGTTGATATGATACACTATTTTTTGTCTCATGCTTTGCCTCTTATTTTGGCTCTTATAATGGATGAAGTTCAAAGGATTTAGTATATTGTTAGAACACAGACTGTACTGATAGTAAAATCAGCTATATTAGATTTAAAAAAAAAAAGGTACATGATGTCACCTTCTTTTTTAAGGTGCTATGTTAATAGTAACTTTACTGGGTTTAAAATAAAGTTAAGGCTACTACAAAGAGATGTCTGTAAATGTAGTAAAACATAATGCTAGTTTTTACAAATATTCTATTCTACACTGACATTTATTTGAATTCCTAAATGCTCTTTAAGACACAGAGCTGTAACAGGGTTGGTGACGGGTTGGGCAGCACCACCGCAGTGGAAAATCTTTAGTTATTCAGCCTGAGACATGTACAGTAGTACCTCAGAGTTACGAACACCAGAGTTATGAACTGACCTGTCAATTACACACTTCCTTTACAACTAGAAGTAAACAATCAGGCAGCAGCAGAGACCAAAAAACAAACAAACAAACAAACAAACAAACAAAATCTCTCCCCCAATATAGTACAGTACGGTGTTAAATCTGAACTACTAAAAAAAATAAAGGGAACTTTAAAAAAAAATTTGACAAGGTAAGGAAACTGTTTCTGTGCTGGTTTCATTTAAATTAAGATGATTAAAAGCAGCATTTTTCTACTGCATAGTAAAGTTTAAAATCTGTATTGTCAATGTTCAATTGTTAACCTTTGAAAGAACAACCATACGTTTTGTTCAAAGTTACAAACATTTCAGAGTTATGAACAACCTCCATTTCCGAGGTGTTCGTAACTCTGAGGTTCTATTGTATTATGACTTCTACAGTGCTGGGGAGCATGGGTACTATGCTGAGCACAAAGTAGAATCCACATGGGAAGGTGGTGATTTTAACCCTTAGAAGTCTGCAACTTTATGCTTTCTCAGTATCTTCTCATTTAGGGGTAAATCCTGCTGTACCTTCCGTTGGTGCAGAAAGCCTGAACACAGAAGACACAATTGATTCCAGTGCACGGAGTAGAGGACAGCAGCCTTGTAGCATGCTGCAGAACACAGGTCGATGTGAATTCCCAAGGCCCCAGTATGGAAAGAGATTTGGGGGTAGCCTGATGGATCTATAACTACAGTGGGGCAGTATCTTGACTTGTAATAGCAGCATGTAGTAGCTCCACTGTCTGTTTTTGGTCTGAGTGGATGTATGCTTTGCCTCCAGCCACTGGGACTTCCTTACTCCAGAGCCTGTTTGCTTAGATTGTACAATGGGTACAGGATTGGGCCTTTTTTCTAGTTTTGTAATTTTCTTTGACACAATAAAGATCAAAGGGACAGCTAATACCAAATTTTCAAAACTGTTCAGTTTTGAAAAATTTAAGAGAACATTTTTGGATAAGTAATTTTGGGCAACCCCCAAACTCATATTTGCATGAGCAAATTCCATTTGTATGCCCAGCTATAAGGGTTTGTGGGGTGCACAAAAGTGTACATAAGAAGAATTATGATTACAAGCTGGAGGGCAGGTTGAGGCCATTTTGAAAATTTGGCTGCAGTGTGTGTCCAAAGAAAGATTAAGATTATTCTCTGAAGCTGTACTTGACATAGGCAAGGGGTTAAAGAAAGCTTCCAAACTACTACTCTTTTCTACTTTTAACACCTCACCTGCACTCCTTCATTCCATGGAACAGAAATCTAATAAATCTCACTAACCCACTTTGGCAGTGCCTGAAAATCAAACCGGAGAACTGACTGGCACATGGCCAGTTCCAGTCAGAGGATTACTTTAAAAATTGTGAGCATTTCCCCCTCCCCAGATTTATACAATCTACCTACTGTATGTTGTGAGATTGTGACATATTATAGTACATGAATGTAATCATTTACTAGGAACGTATGTACTTCGTCACATGGCCAGGACATTGGGTGTTTTTATTAGTCCTTAACACCCAATAATTCAGTCAATGGCACATCTTGTCCATTTTTGAAAAAGAAAATTTGGTAAGAAATCATATTTTGTATAATTCATTAGATTCACCAATCATCTGTATTTTATTCTTTAATGATGTTCAGTGGAGGAGCATGTGGTTGCAATTGGCAGCAAAAATGCAAACAGAGAGTAGGAAGCAACTGCAGACCCTGCCTAAACATAACAAAAGTACATAGCATCCTAGACATGGCGCATACCACCATTCATCTTCAAGTGCTAAATATACAAGGCAGTATGAGAAACATATTTATGCAGCTGAGATTGCAATCATTTTTTCATTTCCCCAAATCCTGCTTGGCAAGCTCCATAAACCAGACTTTCCAGAAAAACTACAATCATCACCTGGTTTATGATCAGTGTAATGTCTAATCTGATTCTGAGCTATTGAAGTAGATATAGTGTCCCTTGTACACTTGGACAAGAATGTGGACATTAAATTTCATCTACTCTGTTGCCTGATAATAGTGTAATGCTGCTTCATTAAGAAAAGTTAATGTCACTAGGTGAAAATTGAAGCCTTGTAATCTTATTAAGCCTCTTTACATCAAAGCGATTCCATGAGAGGCATATATAGCTTGATGCTGTGCTCAATTTCCTCTGCTGGTGGATAGAAGAAGTAGGTGGAACTGGAATTGGGTTGTGGTGGAATAGCAGCAGCTCCACTCCACATTTCTCCCTGTTCCCGAGCCATACTTTGAGGAGCCAGGAGAAGACGTTCTGATGGTGTGTTCTAAGGGAGCAGCTGCCCTATTCAGCATGCTTACCTCATGAACTTCTACAGATCTAAGTGTCAGGTTTCAGAGTAGCAGCCATGTTAGTCTGTATCTGCAAAAAGAACAGGAGTACTTGTGGCACCTTAGAGACTAACAAATTTATTTGAGCATAAGCTTTCATGGGCTACAGCCACTTCATCGGATGCATAGAATGGAACATATAGTAAGAAGATATATATATACACATACAGAGAACATGAAAAGGTGGAAGTTGCCATACCAACTTTAAGAGGCTAATTAATTAAGATGAGCTATTATCAGCAGGGGGAAAAAACTTTTGTAGTGATAATCAAGATGGCCCATTTCAGACAGTTGACAAGAAGGTGTGAGGATACTTAACATGGGGAAATAGATTCAATTTGTGTAATGACCTAACCACTGCCAGTCTCTATTCAAGCCCAAGCTAAGGTGTCACAAGTACTCCTGTTCTTTTTGCAGATCTAAGTGTGTAGCCCTGGGCCAAGTTAGCATTGTTCCAAGCAGCAATAACTCCCATTCTCTTACCTGCACCTCCTCAGGGTTAGGGTAGCTTTGCACATGCATTAGGAGAGAAGGCAGTAGGCTGCCAGATGGCAGGGAACCACCACACTTTGGGTCCCTAATGATTTGAGGGGCTTGTTGCCTATCTGCTGGCATCTTCCCTTACAGGAGAACAAGAAACAGGAACTCTCCAAGGTCTTCTATGGACATTTCCCCTCTCACATTTTTTTTTCTGTGGAAGAAGAAAATTGGAATCATAATCAGGGATGATGATAATCTGTTTGTGAGTTACTAGACTTCAGATCAGGTGAAAAATAAATAATTTAGGCTCTTGTTTTCTTCTGCACTGGAACTTGACTGGAGCATCAGATCATGGGATCTGTAGGAGCTCACTACCTCTTGAAAATCAAACCACGTTATTTAGGAGAATAAATATGGATGTAGTAGCTTAGCTTTAGGCACCCAGGTTGAACATTTTGGCCTAAATGTTTATTTTTAGATATTTTGTTTGTTTTTTGGGAGGAGTTTACCTATAAGATAATTTTTTCAGTGATCTGAAATATTATAGCACATTTCAAACTCAACCCACAGTCATAATGATAATACATAGCACTTCTCTGGAGTTTTCATCGAAAGCACTATGCATAGGTGGTTACATATTAATTTATTTCAGAGATGGGGAAACTAAGGAACAGTGACTTTTCCAAAGTCACACACAGTAGAAGAACCAGACTCCAAGTCCTGCATTTTAATCACTAGCTTATTCTTCTAAGGTGGCAGAGCTGTGGGGAGAAGGGGGTTGGGGTCCACTGGCAGAGCAGGCATTACCTAGGGTACAATCTGTGGCCTGGGCCCTCTGGAGAGGTAGAGGGACCATCTTTATTTTGTTTTTCTTCTCAGTAGAGAAGGACACTCAGCCTGGGCCTCTGAGGCTATATCTACATTCCAAAAAACAAAACCAACCAACCAAACAAAACAACCCCCCCGCCCCCAAAACAAAAACCCAAACCCCTGCCTCAGTTAATCTGAGAGCCTGGATCAACTGAGAAGGGCTTGTGCTACAGAGTTAAAAGTATCAGTGTAGATGTTCCTGCTTGGGTTGGGGCCTAGGCTTTGAAACCTGGTGAGATGGGAGGGTCTCAGAGCCTGGGACCCAGACCAAGCAGGCACATCTACACTTCTATTTTTAGCCTTGTAGAGTGAGCTTGTGATGCATGGACTAGGCACAGAGGGCCCTGCTGGAGGCCTCAAGTTCTGCCACACCCATCCCAGGAAAGGAGCAGTAGAGGAGTCCTCCAATCAGCCAAGAGACGCTGTGGGGGAAGCAGCCAATCAGGGGGAGGCTTCAAGGGGCTAGCCAATCAGAGGGTTGTAGGCTAGTATAAAAAAAGCTGCAGTGGAGCCCAAAATCAGTTGCTGCTTGGAACCTGAGGCGTGAACCCTGAGTCTAGTGGGCCGAAGGGCTGAATCAACAGCTCATTTCTGGCAGGGAGCAAGAAATTGCTCCTGCCTAGCTGCTGGGCCTGAACATAGAACTATTAAGAGGCCCAGCTGGGGCCAGAACAGACAAAAGTGGGCACAAAGTCTCCCATGAGGAAGCCGTAGGGGAATGGCCCCCTACCAGGGCCAGGTGTGCTTAAAGACTTTGGTGGACTAGTACCCTGGAAGGGGTCTGAGTTATGTTTCATAGAGATTGTGTGTGATTTGGCTGGAAGACTGAGTCACTAGAAACTGCCAGATGGGGTTACCCCAGACTGAAAGAGGTGCAGACACATGCCCAAACAAGTGTGTGCTCATGAGAAGTGGGTACCATTCCCTTACAGAGTCACACAGACTTTAGTCAGTTGACCCAGACTCATTGCTGTGGGTTTTGTGTTTTTTGCAGTGTAGGTGTAACTTCAGACACTCGGGGATTAGGAACCAAGCCCTTCACAGAAATGACCTTTTGCCTTGTGAGGAATGGTGGGATGAGCCTGGACTGTTTTGTGGGCTCAGGATTATTTTGTTTGCCTTTTCCTTTGTGTTGGATTTCATTCATGCCCAGTAGGTGGGAGAACCTCCTTAAGATGTACAGATGGGAGCCTTCACCCAGCACTCCAAACTAGCACTGCAGCAACATCTACAGCCATAGTGGGATGTCTGGGGCAAGTGAGGTACCCACCTGCACCTCAAGGGGGTGCCCTAGAGACATGGCCTGAGGACATTTTTTTAGGCGAGAGAACCTGGATTACATCCCCATTTAGAGCATAATGATGGATATTTGGGAAGCCAGTATTGATTTTTTTTCATTATTTTTGTTTTTACCCTTTCTAAGGGGCTGATATTATTTCTTCTATGTTAGAAGTATCATTTGTAGCAGTGAATGTTTAAAGATAATTTCCCTCCCTGTAATGATCTTTAATGGCAAAAAATACATTAAGCTAGAGTTAAGGTTGCTTGGTGGTATGTCATCCCTTTGCAGAACTTGAGTTGAGCAAAACTCAAACTTTTGAAAACCAGGAAATGCAGGATTAAGGTTGGGATGCACTGTCAGTGCTCTGGGGTGAACTTGCAGAATTGGGGCTGCAGGGTGGTTGAAGTGCAGGGGGGTTGGGGTGCTCTGGCAATGCTGGGGGTGCAGGAGAGTTGGGGTGCACTGGCAGGACTGGGGGTGCAGTCTGTGGGGGGCTGGGTGCACTAGGGAGGCTGAGGTGCACTGGGAGGTACAGGGGGTTGAGGAACAAGGTGTTTGGGGCCCACTGGCAGAGCTGTGGGGAGAAGGGGGTTGGGGTCCACTGGCAGAGCAGGCATTACCTAGGGTACAATCTGGAGTGCTGAACAGCTGTATCCCCTCAATTCTCCAATCTGGGATGCCTTTACACTGCTTTGCTCTGAGAGCAACCACTCCTGACCTTGCTCATACACAGCTTCTAGCATGTAAATTACTCCGAGCTGAATTATTGTTGTTTCTAGCCAGCCACTCCTGAATTGTATTGCAGAGTGACACCATCAAATTCCCAGTCTCAGACTTGTCTCCAGAAAAGTGCATCTTGTACTGCCCAGCAGGGCTGCCCAGAGGATTCAGGGGGTCTGGGGTCTTCGGCGGTGGGGGTCCTTCCGCTCCGGGTCTTTGGGTCAGTTCGGCGGCGGGTCCTGGAGAATGTGAAGGACCCCCGCCGCCGAATTGCCGCCAAAGACCCAGAGCGGAAGAAGCTCCGGGTCTTCGGCAGCGGGTCCTTCAAATGCTCCGGGTGTGTTCGGCGGCACTGAAGGACCTGCCGCCAAAAACTCTTGTCGGGGCCCCTGTGGGGCCCGGGGCCTGGGGAAGATTGCCCCACTTGCCCCCCCCACCCCCCCTGGGCAGCCCTGCTGCCCAGCTCTTTCCTTCTGGACAATTCAAGTTTATAGAAAGGCTGTCATGTTATTAACAAGATTTCTGCATATCATTTTCTAGTATCTCAAATGGAGGTTCCCAAACACTTCAATCCAAACATACTGGCTTAGCTAAAACAAGTTTATTAACTATAGAAAGATGGATTTTAAGTGATTACAAGTAATCTGGCATAAGTCAGAATTGGTTACAAGAAATAAAAGATAAAACACAAACTAATACCTAACTTAACAAGCAAGTGAATTTAAAGCAAAAAGGTTTCTCTCATCACATGCTTATAGCAGTCTGGCTGGATTCCTTCAGCCAGGACCCTCCCACAGTTCAATGATGCTTCCTTTGTCTTTCAAACATTGTTGATGCCATGAGTGGAGATGATGGGGGAGAGATGATTTAAGGCCTCCGTTCCTCATTTTTATATCTCTTCCTCCTCTTTGAGAATCAGCTCCAGCTGGGGTTCAGGTGAAAGCCAGTCTGTTTACATGGGAACTTGTAGGTATTCCATTGCCAAAATGTAAATTTCTGACTCGCACCCTTCTTCCTGCCAAAGAATGCCTGCTTAACCAGACGATGGTTCATTTGATTTTGTTGACACCTGGCTGAGCGTCACTTTGCCTTTTGTCTCTGAGGAACTGGCTAGTGCCTGCTTTTCTAAATGTGGAGCATGTCTCAGTAAAGTCATATGGTAGAATCTTATAATTTTACATACAATGTTGCCACTCATATTTTACAAGGACAATGACTAGCAAATATTGAGTTTTCAAATAATACCTCACAAGGCATACTTTGTGCAAAACTTATCATAGTCTTGCAAAAAGGGTAAACAAAAGGGTACAGACTATCACAGGGGGGTTGGGTGCAGGATGGATGGGTTGCACTGGCAGAGTCTAATTACAAGTCTAATTTTTTCCCCAAAAAACTTACATTTACCCCAAAATAAAATTGCAATCAGTGACTCACAAATTGTAACAACTTCCAGCCACTTATTCTAAAACTCCTTTTGTCTTAGGTGGGGGCTTGTGATTAATTTATCCTTAGATATGTTAATTCAATGGTGAGTTCACAGCCATCAAGAAGTCTGTGATTCATCCAGTCATTAGTACCTCTCAGTTTAACAGTACAAGGCAGCAGAATGAAACTGTTTTGGGGGGGCTTTTGTACTTGGGAACCCCTGGGTCAAATCACCCCAACTTTGGTTCATTAATGCTACCCTGCACTTCCATGAGGTATACCAAATTCCAAAGCAATCCAAATAACTGTTCGGATTTTAGAGCACTTACAAGAGTTGAGTTTTAAAGCATATAAAATGGGACTAATGGAAACCCACTAGCCGTTTTTCTGTATTGGCTCATGCACAATGTAAAATGTTCATTTTCTTGAATACCTTTCTCAGTTTGGGTCCTCCAAAATTTATTGAGTGCCGTGCACTACCTTGGCAAAAACTCAACAGATTGAAACCATTTTGATCCATAGCTCATCAATAGCATGATCTCTGGGCAAGTAAACAAACCACCTAGGAACTTGAAAAAAAATCGATTATTTCAGGACTTCTCTCTCTGGAACTCCTGGCACAAATGACTCCAAATTTGGGTCCCTAGCTCTATCCTGTGCTCTCCTGAGGCAAACCAAATTTCAAAGAAATCCAAATAAACATCTCCATTTTAGAAGACTTAAATGTTAACCTTTAAACAGATGTCATAATGCAACCTCAACTATAGTGGCACCGTCAAGCCACTATAATAAAAGACACAAAAGTAGTTATCTGTGCGCTGGTCTACACTGGGGGGGGGGGGGGATCGATCTAAGATACGCAACAGTCGAAGTATCTAAGATCGAATTACCTGGGGTCCACACGGTGCGGGATCGACGGCCGCGGCTCCCCCGTCGACTGTGCTACTGCCGCTCACTCTGGTGGAGTCCGGTCTTAACGAGACGCGATATATCGATCCCGGATAAATCGATTGCTACCCGCCGATACGGCGGGTAGTGAAGACGTACCCTGTATCAAGTGCCCTCTTTAGGCTATTTAACACATTATATATTTTCTCAAGTATTGTTATGTGGTATCAAGCTGGGTTTAAAGGAAGAAGGGAATTTTTTCCCCCTCCAGTTACCTTTCTTCTTTGAAACTGAGGACATGTCTACATGGTGCAGTGATGTGCACTTCAGGAGTGTGGTTTCTAAACCACGCTAATGTGTTGTGTATTAAGAGGTCTGTGTAGACCCTGTTGGTTTGCACTAAAAATTCCCTAGTGTGCTTTAATGTAGTACTGTTTCAAACTGCTTTGTTAAAGTGCATAGGAATTTGCAGGGCACACCAGCAGGGTCTACACAGACCAATTAATGTGCAACATGCTGGAGCACTTTAGAAATCACACCCCCACAGCATGCATTGCAGCACTGGGTAGATAAAGCCTGACTATAGAAAAATGTGTAGTTTCAGACTTTACTCCACTAAAGTGATGGGATAAGATGGAGGCATTCTCTTGTTCTCCATCACTGTTGCATAACCTTCTGGCAGAGAAGTTGTAGGTGCCGTTAATGTTGCAGATAGGTGTCCTCTCCTCTTTCTTTACCTTCAGCATCTAAAGCATGACTTGATACAGTGTTGCTGGCTTTTCATACTTTAGAATCATGCTTTGATTTACTTGCGTATAAACTAGATATTGTGGTTATATTCTGTTCAACCTAGATTTTTATACTCTGCTCACCACTATAACATCTGAGCACTTGAAAGAGTATAAAATTTCAAAAAGAAGGATATACCTGTGGCAATGGTTCTAAGATGTGATGTTTAGAAGCTGGGAGAAAAAAGCTAATGAATTTCACAGAACAGTTACAATCTGATAGCTCTAAGTCTAGTACAGATGTGGCGTTAGATGATAATGCTAATATCAGGGAGAATGGTAGGTTCATCTGAACATTTAGATGGCACAGATCATCTCCTATTGCGTTAAAAGCTGTGGGAAGGGATTCTCGAGGAGGAAACATCCATCCACAAGACCATCTCCCCCTCAACCCTATGGGACATCCCCTGAACGTTTTGGATACGATAGATTTGTGAGAGGCCAGGGCTGTTTGTGTGTGCTCCATGTTTGCCCCTTTTTTTTTCCCTAGCAGAGCTGCACTACCAGGGACTCCCAGCTGGCTACCATGGCCCCCAGGACCTCTGAAGATGGCTATGTGGAAAAGGTAATATAGCCTGGAGCCACATTAATTTTTGCAAGCAAATGTATAGGACCTGAGGGTGGCCACCGTGTGTTTCTCTGCCCCCAATCTGTGGCCTGCTCTGTTTCCAATTCTTCCCTTAGCACAGGCTCTGGACCAGGTGGAGGGGAATCTGCTGGGTCCAGGTAGGGAGGCAAGACAGTGTCTTGGAAGGTGCTAAGCCTCCTTCCCCATGGAATGGAAGGAGCCACGTATGAAGGACTCCTCCATGATCAGGTCTACTGAAGTACAATATAGCATATAACTGGGAAATCTTTGAGGAGTGTTAAAACAATCCTTTAAACTGTCAAATTCTCTGAAACCTTTTTCTGGTTCTGCTGTTTTATGTCATACTTTGCTATTGACTTTCATTTCAGTAATGCATAAAGATAGAGTTAATAAGTGAAGTGTGAGAGGTGAAGGTAACTTGACATATCTAATTAAAAATACTTTACATATTTCCAGATGTATCTGAAGCAACACAGATTCACAGGAAAAAAATGGCATTGCTCATATCAGAGTTCACATCTCCTACTATAATGGCTCCTGTGCATTATCTGGTAAGCTTAGATTGTTTGCAGATGGGAAGCAGTTACTTTTTTTCATTTATGATTCTACAAAAGCTTTCTCACAACACAACTGAATAGTTGTGGCAGAAGTTCAGAAGAGGAGAAGTTCAGTAAAGAAGGTTTAGATGTATCTGAGGATAACCTTCTGGCAGAACTATTCTTCCTGACATTTAGCGGTCAGTTTGTTATATGCTGTGGTATTTTATTTTATACCAAACTTGAAAGCATTTTGCAGACACCCTGTGCTACTATGGATTTATTCTTCTCTTTTCTTTTTGTCTGTAGACTGTCTTTTAGAATATTTGGTTCTTGTTTTCTGTTTTTATAGATGCAGTCCAAAATGATCTGTGGACTTCATCAGGGCTAATGATTATTCATATTGCATATTTTTTTCTGTTAATTTTTTTACTGATCAGTCTCTATAAACAAGATATTATTGGTGATAAACTTTGAAAATTAATAATGTTTTACCTTACAAAAAGAGGCCCCGTTTATACTGGCAAAAGAACAGCTTAAAGCATAGTCTCAGTACAGGAACAAATGGATGCACGTTACTTATCATTTTGTGGTAGTCCTTAAATGACTCCCTCTAAAAATCTCTCTCAATCAAAAAAAAAAAAATAGTCAAACTTCAGTTTTTACCTCATTTGTAATGTTTTGTGAATAATTTCCAGCTCGTGAAATATACATCAAGAGTTATCAAGATCCTGACAATATCTAGATCTTTTAAAAATTGTATTCAGCAAACATGACACAGTTTATTAAGGAAAAACACTATATCTGACATTGGTAGTTAAGACAATAAAAGAAAAATGAAATAAATACAAAAACAGTGGGATATTTATGCATAATGAAAAAAGGAATATTGCACAAAAGAGAGTGAAGTTGCCATGTTCAGCAGGGACCCGTAAAGTAAGAAAAACAGAAGTGGCTGGCAGGGCATTTTCCATGAGTGCCCCTCAACTGTAGAGATCTCGCCTCCCCTTGTGTTGACTATTATGGCATGTTACAAAAAGCATTTGCTCTCCCTAGATTTTGAAGAAGAATGAGAGTGACTAGTAGTGGAAGAGGTAGAACATTATTTTACATTTCATTTTTCCTAGGTTGGGGAATAGGTGGAATTCTAGAACTGTTGTAAAAACTGTAGTAACAATTTGTTTATAGTATTTATAAGTGATGGCAAGGGTGCTTAGAGGGATGTGGATGGGTGCTCTTATATATTGTGAAGTAAATATATAATGAGTAAATTGTTGCATATATTGTGGTTGTCAGGAAATTGTTCACGTGGCAAAGAAAAACAATTTTCTCACTGACTAGGCTGAAAGACCAGGACTCATGTGCAGAAGCTGGCTGCATTTCATTGGTGGTGAATAAAATGACCCCTTTTTCTGTATAGTGATAAAGATGGAGTGCAGGGCCAAAATATGCCCTTCTGTGCAAAGACAGATGAACCAGGTTAACTCAAATGCTTCTTGCATTAGGCTCCCAGGGCTTGATTCTCTTCTGGGCTGGAGTGTGGGGTTCTGTGTCAGCAAGCTGGTTTGGCTCAAGGATTCTCAGTGCTGGCCTCAGCCTTCATGCAATTAGAGGTGCTTTCTGATGGTTCTAACTTGTGCATTGACACAGGGTGCTTAACAGATCTTACACCAGTGGAGGATTGCAATGGCAGGTCTGAGATGACATGCCACAGACATGCCCCTTCCTCCAGGAGTGTGAGGGGAACATAGTCACAGGGTTCATCTGCAGCAGTGATACACCAGCCAGAACTTCCCCTATGCCAAAGGAATTCTCTGCTGGGCATTTGCAGCTGGACTATGGCCCCTTTGTGTCACTCAGAATTTCTGGCTAATTATCCACTCATAGGGGAAGGTGGCTTCTCACTTGCACCAGCCCATTGCCCCAGTCTCCGGGATATAAAGAAAACCACAGAACTCATTGGGCCCAATGGCAGCACTGTCATCTCAGTGGCCATGGTGCCAGTGTTTCAGTGGGTCTCTCAGAACATAGAGTGGAAGGTAATGTTGCTCTGAGAACCATTAACTTCTATAACATTTACTGGTAGAAAATCCACAGGGTAAGTGGAGGAACATGCCACATGCTCCCTCTATCTGATCCATTGCCAGCCTGACATATATCCCTTAAACTGAGGCTCAACAAATTTATTTTTTTCCCAGGTTTGAGGAGGGACAGGAAGGAAAACCCTCTATGGAACTGCTCCATCCCTCCAGTGTACACTGGCCACCTTCACTGGCACTTGCATGTGTGTGCTCTCTTCTGCACCTCACTATGCTGCAGAAAGATTTATGTTGGGCTATAGTCTATACAGATGAGAGAAGATGCTTTAATATTGTTTTCAAGTTCAATAATGAATGCTGTTGGTTTGGGGAACAAACAATGATACCAGTCAGTGTACTGTCCCAGCCTCTTCCTGCAGACTTGTAAACAATACCACTGAGAGAATGTATAATGGGATGAGCATAAACATCCTGGATACATTTAAATAAATGTCCTGATTTATGCAAGATTATCACTAACAGCTTTCCAATGCTTAAGTCATACAGCTAAAAGTTCTAGATTCTCCATTTACCAGCACTCTGTTGGATAGCTTCTCTTGTACACACCTATTATTGTTACGAAGAACAAAATATTCGTCACTTTTTTTTTAATTTGGCTTTTGAAAAACAAGACAGACAATGAGATGGTCTCCTGATGATATCTGAAGATCATATAATTTATTCTCTACAGGCAATGGACTTCCTGAGCCCGATTTTGATCTCAGTGACACTGTATTTACATCACTGCATCTCCATTGACTTCAGTGGAGTTACTCCTGACTTAAACCAGTGTAAGTAAGTGTGAACAAAATCTGGGTTCATGGATTTTTTTTCTTATAGTGGTCTCTTGGCTCTGTCAGTTCCTTTTTTAAGCATGTTCTATCGAATAGTGAAGAAGGCATCACAATGCTCCATAGAAAGTACTTTTTGCTCCATAATTCTACTTTCAGAGAAAGTATGATTGAAGAATAAAGACCTGATCCTGCCTAAACAACCTATAAAGTTCTCATTGACTTCAATGGGAGCAGAATCACATTCACAGTCAGTAGGCTAAAAATAAATTATTTTATAAAATGCCATCCCTAGGCCCTGCTGGAATTCCCTTATGCTGAAAGAAACTCCAGCTGCTGCCTTAAAGCAGCTTTAAGTCTTCTTTGTGCTGCAGGAGTAGTACAAAGTCGGACTTCAGAAGGACTAGAGTTTGAGCCTACTGACTGCAGACATTGACCCAGAGAGAAGCTGAAAGCTTTTCAATAAGGAAAAATGAAAATTGAATGATGATATATCTTCCAGTTGCTGCCTTCGAATTTAAACTAATGAAGCAAATTGCTGTCAAATGGTTGGGGTTTTTCGTTTTTGTTATAGGACTTAAAATAATAGCAATGTAAAAATAGGCCACCGAGGAAGAGAAAAGAGACCATTTAAATATTCTTATAATTTATGGAGCTCTAATAGGTCTATTACTATTATTATCATATTATAATTAACCAATTTTTAAACAGTAAATTGCTGACCTTTATCTCACAAAGACAGAGGCATAAACAGAAAACCTCAGTTTCACTTACCCTACTGGCTTTTCAGGTTGCTTTGGGCTCTAAATAAAATTTAAAAAGTATAACAAAGAACCTCCCCTGGCAAAACAACAACAAAAAACACCCCCAGAAACAAACCCAGAAAACAGCCCCCCCACAAAGCAAGTTTAATTTTCCTATGAGTGTGCATTTGATAATAGTACTAGTTTCTAAATGTCAGATTTGTGGCTGGTCCCTCTGTGGCCCTGCCAAATCATTAGGTCACCTGGGCTTTGCCTCTGGCTTTTTTCACATGAACAGTCTGGGAAAAACTAAAGCATCAAAAACTGTAATATTACTACAAAAAGTGACAAACATCAATGGTATAGATTTGGCTTGAAAAACAGAAATGAAGGACCAACTGTCAAGAGCAAAAGAATGATTGCTGTGCGCGCTCTGCATGCCTGTTCCATTATAAATTGGCTGACTTCGAAATGAATGATTTTTTTTAAAATCCCCCACAATTAACAGTTTCTCAGCTTTCAGAACAAACCTCTTCTTTTTTTATTAAGAATTTTATGGCTGAGAATATCGGTCCATTAAAGAAGAGGTAGCCAGCCTTGTTCTGCAGGTTGGCATTTTCATCTTGAAACAATTGCGATTTAATGAGCAAGAAAAGAGCACTTTGAGAGTCGGTGTTTATTTTTATGCAGTATGACTATCCTAGTGGTTGCAAGACAATGTTTTTAATGTACAATTTAAAATGTTTTATATCAATTTAACTCAAAATGGACACATTTCATTAAATCTGCAAGACTTTCCTTCTAACCCAATTAAATTCCATTATAAAAATACCAGCCTATAGCTTAAAGTATTAAAGTTGTATCTCTAATAGTTGTGCAGTTTTTTTAATGCCAAATCCAATTTAAAACAAAACATAGCTTGTCTTCCTATTTTTAAATTCCACATCTGTGTTGGAGAATTGAAATATTAGGATTGGACCCAAGATTAGCAAGCTTTCTGTCTACAGAAGCTTCTATTACCAGCAGTCCTCATTATTTCATCCAGTAGAAAGAGGAACTAAGCCAAAATCACATATAAATGGAAAGTACCAGGAAGAGGGACTGATTTTTAAGGGCACTGTACAGAATGGGCTAAATCCAGCTCACCTGATTTATCTGAATAATCCCACTTGTCAGTTGGCCAAATCCTGATATCCCCTACTCAGGCAAAAATCCAATTAAAGTCTATTAGAGTTTTGCTTAAGAAAGGGCTTTGTATACATTAAGGACCCAACTGGACCAGCAGGGCCGGCCCACAACATTTTGGCACCTGAGGTGGGGCGCTCAAATGACACCTCCATGCCCCCTTGCTTGGGCCAAAACTTTGAAAGTTCTCAATTCTGCCTTCTTCCTGCTCTACTCCTCTCATGGTACTGCTCCACTACCTACCCCAATAAAGGAGAACTAACAACTTAAAATGCCTTGTTCAAAAATTTTAAGTAACACCTAACTTTCAAAAGCCTGAACAGCAAATGTACCTTTTCTTGTCTGCATAGTAAATACTGGCATTTTTATCTGTTTGAATAATCAAAGTGGTGCTTTCTGTTCCTCCTTGGTTGCAAAGATTTGAACTGCTTCCTTAAGGTCCACAGTCTGGGCCACCTCATGCTCTATTGAGATGGTTGCAAGGCCGACCAGCCTCTCCTCTCTCATTGTGGAGTGTAGGTGTGTTTTTATTAAATTCAGCTTGGAGAAGCTGCATTCTCCACTGGCAACTGTTACAGGAAGTGTTAGAAGTATGCGCAGAGCAACAAAAGCATTTGGAAAGAGGGTGGTCATCTTATTTGTGCACATATATTCCAGAACAGCCTTTGGAGTTGATCCTGCTGAAATGTATCTTGAAAGGGCTTTCAGTTCATCACCTAAATCACTTGCATCAATATCGCTCATGTCATCATGTCTCAACACTGTCTCTAGTGCTCTGCATTGCTTTTGTAGGTCTTCTTCAGGTATAGTGAGGAGTTTTGGAATATCATACAACATCCCAAATATACTGCTGTGTTCCTTGAGCTGCATGAAACATTCTTCAACTGACTGTATTGCACAATCTAGCATCTGGTTAAAGAATTCAACTTTGAATTGTTGTTTCGGGTCTCTTATGGGATTATCCCGTGCCTTGTAATCAAAATGTCTTCTTCTTCACTCTTGTATTCTTGAATGGGTGGGAAAATAGCTTCAGTGTGAAGTTCCTCTGCCAACTTCTGTGCACTCTTCAGAACATTTTGAAATCCCTCATCTGACCGGTAAGACACTAGGTATGACTTTGCTTTGTCTAGTTGTTCCATTGCTCCAGATATATCAAGGTCAACACCTTGGAGTCTCTTGCTTACAACATTTATTTCAAACAGTATGTCATGCCACAACACTAAACCACACAGAAATTTGAAGTTATGTATGTTTCTGGTGATTCCATTTCTCTCTGCCACTTTTCTCCCACAAACAGTTCCTGTCATAGCATTATCCTCCATAAGGGCAACTATGGCATCATCTATCTTCCCAATTTGGTGTTTGATAGGCTTTATCGCCTCCACTCGACTTTCCCATCGTGTGGCACTCAGTGGTTTCAGTGTCAGAGAGGATGTTCCCAGATGTTGCTTCAAAATTTGCCATCGATGAGTTGATGCAGAGAAAAATACATAGATGCTTTGAATTACATTAAAAAATTCAGCAGCCTCACTAGAAGCTGATGCTGCATCACAGACCACCAAGTTCAATGAATGAGAACTGCATGGGACAAAAAAAGCTCGAGGGTTTAACTCTCGGATCCGTGTCTGCACTCCTCTGTTCTTTCCTCTCATGTTGGCACCATTATCGTAGCCCTGACCTCTCATGTCAGCTATCGCAATTCCCATATCTTCCAGCTTTTTAAGAAGCACATTTGTCATACCAGCTTCTGTCAATAAATGTCAATGTCAATAAATTATAGAAAATGCTTTCTGACAGTCACCATTGCGGGGACATTTTCACTAGGTTCTGTTGTTGTTACAAAACGCACCATTAAAGTCATTTGTTCTGTATGGCTGATGTCAGGTGTGCAGTCCAGAATAACAGAGTAATATCTTGCTGACTTCAGATCTGCCACAATCTTCTGTTTGACTTTTGTTGCCAGTAACCGTATGATGTAATTTTGAATTGTTTTTCCAAGGTAGTGGTATGTGTACATTTCTTGGGTAGTGACTCTTCTTAGATGCTCTTGGAGTACAGCATCAAACTTAGGTATCAGCTCCACAATTTTAAGGAAGTTTCCATTGATGGCACATACAGCTGATCTGAAGTGCCAGGCAGTGCTAGGTTTTGGGTAGCAAGCATTCTCACAATGGCAATGAGCCTTTTCAGAACATTTTGCCAGTAAAGAGACTCTGATGCAATCTTCTCTTGATGCTGATCATCTATGGTGGCCTTTAACCTTAGTCTCATCTCAAGCTCTTTCCACCTATGGAATGCTCTCTGATGATTTGCTGCCTTCTCATGGCATGCCAGATTTCTAGCCAGATGTTTCCAGTCCTTTGTTCCTATAGAACCCAATGTGGCTGGAACATTAGACTGGAAGAGTTTGCAACAAAAACAGTATGCAGCATTCTGGGTTTTTGAGTACATAAGCCATGGCCTCTCCACTTTGTCACCATTGGGGATTTCACGCCAGTAATGTGTTGGATGGAAACTTCTATTTTCATTGTCTTTGGGGAACATGAAGTTTTTCACTTGCTGTGGCCCATGCAGTACAAGGAAATCCCTCAGGCTACTGCTCAAGTGGGTCCATAGTCCTGGATCATCTAGACTTAAGGAACTAAACTCAGCAGCAGCTGTTTCTTGCGCCTCCACCACATTCTTCTCTGATCTACACTTTTCTTCAGGAATGTGCATGGTTACATCCATTTGAGATGGAGATATGGATGCTGCAGTAGCTGCCAGGTCACCCGCACTCTGACTAACTGGAAGTTCGGGCATCTACTAGCCACTCACATCCTCACTGGGGCCGGAAGGCTCACCGTCAACATTTGTGTCTATGTATCTCAGGAGAACTTCTTCCTGCTTAGATAGAAAAGCTTCCTTTGCTTTCTTTCTTTTTCTGAATGCTGCCCCAGAGGATTGTTTTCTTCTTTCACTCATGACTGCTGTTCTGTGGCAGCTATAGTGGCTCTCAACACTCAATTGAAGGGGACAAATAAGCAGTCTGGTAGCAGGGTCTGAGTGAGGGAAGATATGAGCGTCTTAAGGGCCTAACTGGCTCCTACTACTTCAGTTGACTGCCTGTTCTCCTCAAGTGGGTTCAGGGAAGCAACAGGAAACAGGAAGCTCCCTGAGAAGCTGGTGTTAATCAGTCCAAGCTCCTGGGGTGCTAGAGAGGTAAATAAGAGGCTCCTCCTCCTCTCTCTCCCTGCAGCTCCTGCTGCTTTCTGTTATTCCCTCTCACCTTTTCTCCTGCCTGCATGTTATGTCTCTTGTGCCCTCCTTCCTCCAGCAGAGCACTCCACCATCTCTGTGCATCTAGAGCAGAGAGAATACATATGCACCAGCAGCAGACACAATTTTCTACACTCTGGGTCCTAGTGGCGTCCCTGCACAGTCTGGCACCTGAGGCGGCCGCCTCAGTTTGCCTCATGGTAAGGCCAGCCCTGGGGACCAGTCTCACGAGAAAGACAGAAGTTCAACACATTATCCAGCAGCACTCATTCTGATACACTGACATCTTTTGGTCAATTAAAAAAAATTACATCATGTCTATTTATTCTTCTATTTACAAAGACCAGAAATTAAGTTGCTTTTCAACAACAAAATAGTCCATACTATATTTGAAAATGAATTTTAAAATTCTTGTGAGTTGACCTATCCAAGTGGATAGTC
This sequence comes from Terrapene triunguis, assembly GCF_002925995.2. Lineage (NCBI taxonomy): Eukaryota > Metazoa > Chordata > Testudines > Emydidae > Terrapene > Terrapene triunguis. Next base: position 65,822,499 of record NW_020664420.1, on the reverse strand, counting down.
ACCATCTGGACCTCTCAATAAAAAATATGTATCGAGCAACAAGACAAAATTCTAAATACAAAGCTACATGTTTGCAATCTCAAAAGTTTGTTAGACCACAATCATCTTTTGGTCAAAAAGCATTAAGTTAAAATAATGTCATTTGTTCCTAGAGGTATGCCCAGTACTTATGTACTTTGTCAATCTTACTTGAGGTATGAAAGCTCCTTCTATAATAATAATATATCCAGTCCTATGCAAACCCATAGGTGGTGTAAGTGACTGGATATATTATTGCATTATTGTTCATACTCTGAAGGGAGATAATGTGGTTTCATTCAAGGGACACTATCCAAATGTTAAACTCTCACAGTTGGCCTTTCTTAAAATGAAGTGTAAAATGTTCTCCAGATGTCCAACATAACTATTAGAAAAATGCCCCAGTTCAGTGCTGAGATATTTTTGGCAATTTTTTTTTAAAAACTATGTTGTGACCGAGATGCAAAAAATGTGTTCCCTTTGGCCTCAGAGGATACGTCTACATTTTAATAAAACACCCACGGCTGGACCATGACAGCTGACTTCAGCTTGTGAGGCTCGGGCTGAGGGGTTATACAATTGCAGTGTAGACATTCCAGTTCCAGAGGCTGGGCTCCAGCCCAAGCCTGAACGTCTACACTGTGATTTTATAGCCCCACATCCTGAGCCCTGTGAGCCCGAGTCAGCTGACACAGTCCAGCTGCAGGTGGTTTATTTCAGGGTAGACATACCCATACATTTTAAGGCCAGTGGGGAATTTAGATCTTCTAGTCTGACCTCCTGTACATCTGTGTGTCTGTCTATGCAGGCAAGACCAAGACATGTTGTTATATAGTCAGAGCACTACTCTGCTATAATTAGAGCTGAGTGAATTTGTTTAGGTAAATAATAAATAGTAAATGTTTCAACGTTTCATCTTGAAACAGTTTCATTTAGAAATTTTGCTAATTTTGAAAAAGAGTGAAAAACACCCAAAATCAATCTGAAACAAAATGAAAAACCAAATAAAAATTTTTTTGGTTTAAACCAAATCAAATACATTTTTTTTTTTTGAATTTTTCATTTTGGTGAGAAACTGAAAAAAATTTGTTTCAGTTCAAACCAATCCATTTTCCCCCCCTGAATTTTTTGGTTTGGCCCCCAAACAAAAAAAATAAATAAATTATTTGCTCAATTGTAGTTATAATACAATACTCCAATACAGTAACATTGCATTCCTGGACTGTTTATAGTGTATTGGAAATGACCCAACTGACTCCAGGGCGTTACTGTGAGAGCTGAAGTGCATCAGTTCATTTGGTGGCATGCTACATGCACCACAAGCTTGGAGACAAGTGTCATAGGAGTTCCAGCACTATGCTCCACAGACTCTTGGTGAGTTCCCATGAATGGTCACACAGTCCTAGTACATAAAATAAAATTCTTTACTTGGGCTGGTAGGAAAGAGAAGGTGCAAATACCCTAGCTATAAGTTTTAGAGTTTAGAGAAGATCAAAGTAGTAGATTTAATTCAGCTACTAGAGGGCAATCCAATAGATGGGTACAAGAGTAACTGTGTCCCATGAAAGTGACAAAGAGTCCTGTGGCACCTTATAGACTAACAGACTTATTGGAGCATAAGCTTTCGTTGGTGAATACCCACTTCGTCAGACGCATGTAGTGGAAATTTCCAGAGGCAGGTATAAATATGCAGGCAAGAATCAGTCTAGGGGTAACTAGGTTAGTTCAATTAGGGAGGATGAGGCCCTCCTTTAGCAGTTGAGGTGTGAACACCAAGGGAGGAGAAACTGCTTTTGTAGTTGGCTAGCCATTCACATGGTATTTCTTAGTTTAGTTCCTGGGATACCTCTCCATCTCATCATGAGAGGGTAATTTAAGTACTGATCTCTAGATACCCCCAGCTAGAATTCAATCCTGTGGTCTATTTGAGGACCCCTCTGTATTGTCTTTCTGTCATCCACCAGTATGTGGCCTTCTTCCTTGCAGATTGTTTCTGTATTCTAGTATGGTTGTTTTCTTAATTTACGATAAAGGTTACTTTGAATGAATATGGCTAGTCTTTATGTACAGAAAACATAACATGTCATCCAATCAGCAAACAGAAAAAATTACTACCTGTCAACCAACACAGCATGAATTGCAAATATTCCAAATGAAATGTTTGTGAATGATCTGCAGGCAAACAAACAAAAAAACAACGCACCCTCCACCACAAAAAAAAAAAAAAAAAAAAAAAAAGGAAAAATTTATGAATATTTTGAAGTAAAACCATAATGTGCATATTTTATGATCTGTTTGCAGACAATCTGCACAGAGGGTAAAGGATGACATTCTTTAACAAAATTATTTGTTGTGAATTATTTGCACAGCTCTGTCCAAGACTGGTGAGGGCATGAAGAACTAATTATCAGCACAATGCTTTTCAGAGGTGTTGGGATTCCATGTACACCTTAAAATGTATTAATGCCTCAAATGGTTTTACTCCTCAACACTGTCCAGGACAGAACACTTTTTCTTTTAGATCCTCTGTGGCAAGCTGGGACCCACACACCCACAACATAAGACTATAACTGGGTTCAAAAAAGAACTAGATAAATTCATGGAGGATAGGTCCATCAATGGCTATTAGCTAGGATGGGCAGGGATGGTGTCCCTAACCTCTGTTTGCCAGAAGCTGGGAATGAGTTAAAGGGAATGGATCACTTGATGATTACCTGTTCTGTTCATTCCCTCTGGTATTGGCCACTGTCGAAAGACAGGCTACTGGGATAGATGGACCTTTGGTCTGACCCAGTATGGGCGTTCTTATGAAAAAAAAATCTAACTTGTTGGCAATGAACAGAAAGCTATACATTGTTTTAATTCAATTCTGAATGTTAATACTTTGTATATTATGTAATGCTTAAGATTTTGGCATGGGGCTTTTTATCAAAAACCAAAGGCCGTACCTGGGCAATAAACAATAAATCATGGAAGCCCCAGCCCCATGGCACGGGGCTGACTGCCTGAGCCCTGTCGCAGTGCGGCGGGCTGACCGCCTGAGCCAGAGCCCTGCTGCTGAATGCGGCTGAGGCTGAAGCCAGAAGTCACTGAGGTCTGTTGTCAGGGGGTAGCCGTGTTAGTCTATATCTACAAAAACAACAAGGAGTCTGGTGGCACCTTAAAGACTAACAGATTTATTTGGGCATAAGCTTTCGTGGGTAAAAACCAACCCAGGAACCAATCCCTGTAGCAAACCTCGTTGCCTACTCTGTCTCCGTATCTACTCTGGCGATACCATCAGAGGACCTAACCACATCAGCCACACCATCAAGGGCTCATTCACCTGCACATCCACTAATGTTATATATGCCATCATGTGCCAGCAATGCCCCTCTGCCATGTACATTGGCCAAACTGGACAGTCCCTCCGCAAAAGAATAAATGGACACAAATCGGACATCAGGAATGGTAACATACATAAGCCAGTAAGTGAACACTTCAATCTCCCTGGTCATTCTATTATAGATTTAAAAGTCACTATCATTGAACAAAAATACTTCAGAAACAGACTTCAAAGAGAAACAGCAGAACTAAAATTCATTTGCAAATTTAACACCATTAATCTGGGCTTGAATAGGGACTGGGAGTGGCTGGCTCATTACAGAAGCAGCTTTTCCTCTCCTGGAATTGACACCTCCTCATCTATTATTGGGAGTGGACTACATCCACCCTGATTGAATTGGCCCTGTCAACACTGGTTCTCCACTTGCGAAGTAACTCCCTGCTCTCCATGTGTCAGTATATAATGCCTGCATCTGTAACTTTCACTCTATGCATCCGAAGAAGTGAGGTTTTTACCCACGAAAGCTTATGCCCAAATAAATCTGTTAGCCTTTAAGGTGCCACCAGACTCCTTGTTGTTTTTGAGGTGTGTTAAAGTCTCAGAATCTGTGACTTCCATGACAAAATCGTATCCTTAATAATATGGTTATACTGCTACCACCATTCTTGGCTTTTTTTCTTTCTGTGCTCTTCACAGAACCCTCCCCCTTGGCAATGAGATGGTTGTGCCTCAAAGTGTCTTCCCTGTAGTAAACCAGGATGAATCTCAAATGTAGTGCAGAGGACCAAAGCAAACCTCATCACTCCACTTTGGACCTACATAAGCCCGAGTTCAGTCAAGCACATAAGCATGTATTTTCAGCATAGGAGTAGCTCCATTGACTTCAGGTCTTACACATGTGCTTGGCTGGACTGGGGCAATATAATCTGTGGGAGGGGACTGCACATAGACTCACAGACTTTAAGGACAAAAGACTCCATCACGATCATCTAGTCTGACCTCCTGCAAATCGCAGGCCACAGAACCTCACCCACCTACTCTTGTAATAGACCCATAACCTCTGGCTGAGTTAATGAAGTCCCCAAATCATGATTTAAAGACTTCAAATTACAGAGAATCCACCATTTACACTAGTTTAATCTTGCAAGTGACCCATGCCCCATGCTTCAAAGGAAGGCCAAAAAATCCCAGGCTCTCTGTCAATATGACCTGGGGGGAAATTCCTTCCTGACCCCAGTGATCAGTTAGATCCTGAGCATATGGGCAAGACCTACCAGCCAGACACCTGAGAAAGAATTATCTGTAGTAAATCAGAGCCCCCTATCTAGAGTCCTATCACTGGCAGTTGAGGATATTTGCTACTAGCAGTCACATACTGTATGCACCTCATGGAATGTTGCAGATGACTATGATGGAGGCAGGCAAAGCAAGGACATGGATCCATATGTATGTGGATACAATGGTCTTGCTACTCCACTAACTGTTGCAGTGGGGCTAGAATAGCAGCAATGAGTGTGGGGTGGGGTGGAGACCCCGCAGTCTGGTCCTAGATCAAAGGAGGATTTCACCTTCCCAGACCCTCCATACTCCATGCACAAAGAGGTCAAGTTAATCCAGTTTTATGCCGGAGAAGGGAATTTCACCTTTAATAAATGAACTAATATGTTATTTCAACAAATACATTGTATGTCCACTGGATTCAAGGATTATTAATAAATGTGCTTATTTGTTGCAGGAGTGAAATTACAACACAGCACTACACTATTAATAATTGTTGTTATAAAACTTTATGTAGTGCTGTAAAGTTATATGGTGCTTTCCCCAGGTCCAAAGAACTTGCATATGTGCTTATAATTGCCTTTCTTGACAAAACCCTCAAGGTAGGTGCTGTTCAAAGAAAGTTTTTTTTTTTTAAAGAGTTTAAGGAAGGCTGATTGAAATGCTTATGGAAAGAGGAATGTGCTGATACTACGTTTAAAATGAACAAAGGGAGGCAGATTTGATGGTACTGGGCAGAAAAGGCCAGTTCCCCAGGGGTATAATTAATAAAGGCCTTGATAATTTGCAGTCTCCAGTCTGAATTTAGGGATATTTAGTAAATGAGTACCTGAGGGCCACAAAATGTGAGATGGAATATAAGGAGAATAAAGATCAGTTAAATAAGAGTGGCTTTAACCGTGAAGGACCTTGTAGGTTAAAGGCAATCTTTTTTACATCATTTCGGGACTTTATGGGAAATCAGTGTAATGGTTCACAAGAAATAGGTGAAATATGATAACACTTTGTGTTGGAGACTAACCTTGTCTCAGCATTTTTAACCATTTAATTTTTTTTTTTTCAGGACAAGTTCAGGTACACCATCTGGTATGGGTGATAATCAGTACATGAGGTGAGAAAAGCATGAACAAGCAAAGTCAGCAGGAGAAGGCAAGGATTCCAGTCAGGTAATATTTCTCAAATGACAAAAAAAGATATTTTCCCTCTCTGATTCCAGACAACAGTTGGGAATTCAAGGTGACACTGAGTCTTTCTTAGTAAATGCTGAGGCTGTAACTGGAAATTGGGCTAGGAGTGTGTCATCATGCAAGCCTTTGAGTAGAGGCTACCCAGACTCAGCTTGAAAATCTGTATCACATTTTTTTAAAATGTTGTTTTCTTTGAGCAAGAGAAGCATTGAGCACTGGCAGAGTCTGTGCGCATGACTTCATAGGATCTTTCCTAGAGCTTTTCAATTAATTGCGCTGTATCACCCCTCTCTAGAAGTTTCGAATCTCTCTGCATAAATACTTTACATGAAAAAGTATTACTCTAGTGTTACTATTTCAAAAAGAAGTGGCAGGGAAACATTGTCTACATTGTCTGTGCCTACATGGTAAGGTGTGTGCTGGGCAATTTATAAATGCTTACTATACTACTGATGATAGATAATTTTATTTACAGTGTATTGCAAATCCAAAGCAAACCAGACACCAAAAACAGCAATGCAGATGTGTTTTTGTTTTTATTAACAGATTTCTGCCTGCAAATCATGTTTCTGACCACACTATAAAGTTAATATCCAGATTATGATCAATATTCTTGGTGTTAGAATAAAACTCAGGGATTCAGTGTGAATTGTATGTGCTCAGTACCTCTCAGGCTTGTAATCATTAGCCTGTGCATCTGTAAGTAACTAAAATAAATTGATGCTGGTATTTTTTGCTTTACCTGCATGTCCTGAAATGAGTCAAATTCTGATTACATCTCATTAGTCTCTCTTCTTCTTTCTTTCTGGATCTCCAGAAGCCCATCATTTCTATTCAGCTGCAGTTTTGCATTAGTGAACACTGGATGGGCCAGTAGAAAATGAGGTTCTGCTCTGAAAAGTGGCTCCGTAAAAACAGCATAGAGTGAGTTCTACATTTATTGCCTCTAAAGTGATTTTCATACCAGTGTGTTCTGTTTACAAGTGAAATATGTTTTTTCTGACTGCCTGTCCTGCAAGCTCAACCAGGGATTTGAGATGTGTGACTGATTGGAACTTAGTAAATCAATGTGTTTGGTACTATAAAAGGAAGAACAAAATCCATCTAATTCCTTCATAGTAATATAAACTTATTTATGTCAATGGGATAAGTAGATATGACTCTGAATATTAACAGGGAACAGATCTGTGGAGTACAAAGGAGATATTTTTACATTGTCATTTTTAAGTGTAATACCTGTGGTAGTTATGTTTAGACTTAACATTTCATTTTAAATTGGCACTGAATGGCAAATTAGGTGGCGGTTTGTATAAAAAGCAAGCTACATGCTGTTGTATTTTTTAAAAAATCTGAATTCTCCCATTTCCTTTAGTAACTGATCAGATCTAGGTGTGTCAATGAAGTGGAAGACTTGCAATGCAATGAGAAAGCATGTTCTTGCAATATTTCAGGCCAATTGGAACCTGGAAATACCTGGTCTTGTGATGTTTCTAGCCCTATTTTGCAGACTTAAGAAGTTGGAAGTGTTCAGATGTGGTTTGAAAAGAAACTTTGCATGCTTAGCCACTTCAAATCGCTTTGATATTGACTCAGGATGGAGCCTGAGTCTGCAGTCATCATTATTGCTTATTTATTTCTTACACAGCACTATCAGTATAAGACATGTAAGATGATAGAAACAGTTGGCCTGTTTGTGGCTGTCCTGCTGTCACTGTGCACCAGCCAGGATAGAGTGGCTGCCAAACAACTGCCCCCCAGGGAATAGCCCCGGCACAGAAAGCCTTCCCCACTAGGGGGGAGATGGTTGGGAGATGTTGGGGGAGATGATTGGGAGATGTCCAGGTAATCTCCACGCCGGATTTTAACATTGAGAGGGAAGAAAACGAAGTAAGAAAGGATACAGCTGTGGGTAGGAGAATGGACATAAGGAGGAAGGGTAGTGTAGATACCAGTCTAAAAGGTGATACTGGTGGTAGAATGTCTGTGCCTGATCGGGTAAAGAATGTGAGCGAAGCCAAACAGCAAAAATTAAGATGTCTGTACACCAATGCGAGGAGCTAGGTAACAAAATGGAGGAATAGGAGTTACTGGTGCAGGAAGTGAAACCAGATATTATAGGGATAACAGAAACATGGTGGAATAGTAGTCATGACTGGAGTACAGGTATTGAAGGGTATGTGCTGTTTAGGAAAGACAGAAATAAAGGCAGAGGTGGTGGAGTAGCATTGTATATCAATGATGAGGTAGACTGTACAGAAATAAGAAGTGATGGAATGGATAAGACAGAGTCTGTCTGGGCAAAAATCACATTGGGGAAGAAAGCTACTAGAGCATCCCCTGGGATAGTGCTTGGGGTGTGCTATAGACCGCCGGGATCTGATTTGGATATGGATAGAGACCTCTTTAATGTTTTTAATGAAGTAAATACTAATGGGAATTGTGTGATCATGGGAGATTTTAACTTCCCAGATATAGACTGGAGGACAAGTGCTAGTAATAATAATAGGGCTCAGATTTTCCTGGATGCGATAGCTGATGGATTTCTTCACAAGTAGTTGCTGAAACAACAAGAGGGGATGCCATTTTAGATTTGTTTTTGGTGAGTAGTGAAGACCTCATAGAAGAAATAGTTTTAGGGGACAACCTTGGTTCAAGCGATCATGAGCTAATTCAGTTCAAACTAAATGGAAGGATAAACAAAAATAGATCTGTGACTAGGGTTTTTGATTTCAAAAGGGCTAACTTTAAAAAATTCAGGAAATTAGTTAGGGAAGTAGATTGGACTGAAGAACTTGTGGATCTGAAGGTGGAGGAGGCCTGGAATTACTTCAAGTCAAAGTTGCAGAAACTATCAAATGCCTGCATCCCAAGAAAGAGGAAAAAAATCATAGAGGTGATTAAGAAAAAGCAGAAAGCCTACAAGGAGTGGAAGATGGGAGGGATCATGTAGAGTTGGACCTTGCAAAGGGAATTAAAACCAATAGTAAAAGGTTCTATAGCCATATAAATAAGAAGAAAACAAAGACTGCTAAACACTGAGGATGGAGTAGAGGTTAAGGATAATCTAGGCATGGCCGAATATCTAAACAAATACTTTGCCTCAGTCTTTAATGAGGCTAATGAGGAGCTTAGGGATAATGGCAGGATGACAAATGGGAATGAGGATTTGGAGGTAGATATTACCACATCGGAGGTAGAAGCCAAACTCGAACAGCTTAATGGGACTAAATCAGGGGGCCCAGCTAATCTTCATCCAAGAATATTAAAGGAACTGGCACATGAAATTGCAAGCCCATTAGCAAGAATTTTTAATGAATCTGTAAACTCAGGGGTTGTACCATATGACTGGAGAATTGCTAAGAAAGGGGGGGAAAAAGTGATCCGGATAACTACAGGCCTGTTAGTTTGACATCTGTAGTATGCAAGGTCTTGGAAAAAATTTTGAAGGAGAAAGTAGTTAAGGACATTGAGGTCAATGGTAATTGGGACAAAATACAACATGGTTTTACATAAGGTAGATCATGCCAAACCAATCTGATCTCCTTCTTTGAGAAGGTAACAAATTTTTTAGACAAAGAAAACACAGTGGATCTAATTTACCTCAATTTCAGTAAGGCATTTGATACGGTTCTGCATGGGGAATTATTAGCTAAATTGGAAAAGATGGGGATCAATATGAAAATTGAAAGGTGGATAAGGAACTGGTTAAAGGGGAGACTACAACAGGTCATAGTGAAAGGTGAAGTGTCAGGCTGGAGGGAGGTTACTAGTGGAGTTCCTCAGAGATCAGTTTTGGGACCAATCTTATTTAATCTTTTTTATTACTGACCTTGGCACAAAAAGTGGGAATGTGCTAATAAAGTTTGCGGATGACACAGAGCTGGGAGGTATTGCTAATACAGAGAAGGACCGGGATATCCTACAGAAAGATTTGGATGACCTTGTAAACTGGAGTAATAGTAATAGGATGAAATTTAATAGTGAAAAGTGCAAGGTCATGCATTTAGGGATTAATAACAAGAATTTTTGTTATAAGCTGGGGACTCATCAGTTGGAAGTAACAGAGGAGGAGAAGGACCTCGGAGTATTGGTTGATCACAGGATGATTATGAGCCGCCAATGTGATATGGCCGTGAAAAAATCTAATGCGGTCTTGGGATGCATCAGGCAAGGTATTTCCAGTAGAGATAAGGAGGTATTAGTACCGTTATACAAGGCACTGGTGAGACCTCATCTGGAATAGTGTGTGCAGTTCTGGTCTCCTATGTTTAAGAAGGATGAATTCAAACTGGAACAGGTACAGAGAAGGGCTACTAGGATGATCCGAGGAATGGAAAACCTGTCTTATGAAAGGAGACTCAAAGAGCTCGGCTTGTTTAGCCTAACCAAAAGAAGGCTGAGCGGAGATATGATTGCTCTCTATAAATATATCAGAGGGATAAATACCAGGGAGGGAGCAGAATTATTTAAGCTCAGTACCAATGTGGACACAAGAACAAATGGATATAAACTGGCCATCATGAAGTTTAAACTTGAAATTAGACAAAGGTTTCTAACATCAGAGGAGTGAAGTTCTGGAACAAGGGGAGCAAAAGACATATCTGGCTTCAAGACTAAACTTGATAAGTTTATGGAGGGGATGGTATGATGGGATAGCCTAATTTTGGCAATTAATTGATCTTTGACTATTAGCGGTAAATATGCCCAATGGCCTGTGATGGGATGTTAGATGGGAGGGATTTGACTTACTGCAGAGAATTCTTTCCTGGGTTTCTGGCTGGTGAGTCTTGCCCACATGCTCAGGGTTTAGCTGATCGCCATATTTGGGGTCAGGAAGAAATTTTCCTCCAGGGCAGATTGGCAGAGGCCCTGGGGGGTTTTCTCCTTCCTCTGCAGCGTGGGGCATGGATCACTTGCTGGAGGATTCTCTGCACCTTAAAGTCTTTAAACCATGATTTGAGGACTTCAGTGGCTCAGACATAGGTAGGGGTTTGTTGTGGGAGTGGGTGGGTGAGATTCTGTGGCCTGTGTTGTGCAGGAGGTCAGACTAGATGATCATAATGGTCCCTTCTGACCTTAAAGTCTATGACTCTGTCTATGGGCATCCCCCCAGGAAATAGCCCTAGCACTGAAAGCCTTCGCCACCATGGGCATCTCAGGGAGGGTGAGATACATTCCGGAATAGAAGATGATGTGGTCATGGCTGTCATATACTTACACCTCCTCCTCTGCCACAAAACCCATAAGAGCTATGGGCAGTCAGGCACATGTTAAGATAGCCCAGCATTCCAAGGATTAGCAGGGAACAAGCTGCTCCACCCTGTTCCCCAACCCCTTTGTTGGAACTCTACACTGATTCAGGGAAACATTCCATCCTATGTCCTTGTTCTAAAGATCTGGCAAGCTAAATAATACTTCAATGGGAGTTCTATCTGAGGAAGGCCTGCAGGCTCTGACCCACTGTATAGTACACTCCATACTATGGAATATGTAGCACACATACAGGCCGCTATAATGTATGAGGGACTTCTGAGTAAACAATAAAATACTGGTAAGCCTATCTCAAATAATAATGTGTTCTCCCAACCTGCCAGTCCCTGTAAAAATATACCCAGGAATGGTGAAACTTGCTTTGACTATGCACTACCCCTTAAATGATGCATCTTATGTGCACCAGCAGATAGTTTATTTATCAAATTAATTAGTTTCCTCAGTAAAATATAAAATGCACCTAATCATAAAATACCTGGGCATATGCACAAAATCCAGAAGGAAACACACCTTCTGCATCTTTAAACAGAAGAGACCTCCTCCCCCAAATAAATTTCTCATCTAAATAGTACTCACACCACTCAAGCAAAAGCCTGCAAGAAGAAAGTGGACATGCCACCATGTCCCAGTTGCTTTTGCCATTTAACTGTCTTTCTGTCATTTGCTGCTATTTATATTCCATGGATAACAAGATCAGACAGACTATGTAGACTGTATAAGCACTTAAAATAGGGGGAAAGATCAGTTTTTGTCATTACTGGTATCTTAATTCTATCTTGTAAATCTTCATTGTATGTCTGTATTGGAGAGGCAGGGTGCACAGGCTTCTCATGCCCAGGCAGGGGAGCTCAGTACTGTTCCCTGGATGGTCAGGATGGCATGGAAGTTGGCACGGAAGAGCTCCACAGCAGCTCTGTAGTCAGATCCTATTTATCATGCCTCTGCATCCTGATCCCTTAATCTCCTTTGGGCAGAGGGACTACCGTAATCTCACTGGAGAAACCTTTGGGGATGGAAGAAAACAGCTGGAGGGTTTGGGACATTTGGAAGAGCTGCAGAATGCAATGCTGTGCCCTGATGTTCCTCTGAGTGCACCGCATGAGAGGACATGAAGGATGAGGGTAGGGAGGAGGCACCCCAATCACTCATCACCCAGTTCCTTGCCAGCTGGGCTCCAGCAGAGATGTTTGTGAGCTCTACATGACAGAAAAAAATGTTACGAAGGGCGTAGGGAGAGGAGCAGCTTAGGACCAGTGGGGTGAAGCCTACCCAGACATGTAAGTGTGAATTTGGTCATGTGGGAATACACATACATTATTAGTAGCTATGTATGCAAAGAGTATTTCTGCTGTAACATTTCTAGGGAGGTGGAGAATTCTGCAGCTCAGAGGACGATGGAGCACTTTCCACACAATTCTCCAGCTCTGGGCATGAAAGACAAAAACCACAGCAATCGCAGAATGATTTTATTATGTCTTATTTTTAATACAAGTGCTTGGTGTTTATTTAAAAAAACATGGATCTTGGGGCAGAGCTTGAAAGATAAAAAGAGGAAGGTGCTGCTGATTACAAACCAGGGTCTGCCTGTGTAGGAGAGAAAAATGCAGTGCTAAATACTTACCATTGATTTTGGACTTAAACTCCTTTAAGCTGCACCATTTTATCTGCCAGCTGTAGAGATAATGACAACAAAAAAAGAAGAACATTACACAGGGCATGAAGTGGGCCTATGTGGAAAAACCCAACAAATTCCTTTGATAAAGGAGTGCCATAGATCTTAGTAGTTTTACACAAGACAAATTAAAAGTGCACTTTTAATCTGAGACAAATTTATAATATGAAACTGGTGTGGTGAAGTAAATGTTACATTATAAATGAATGATGTATACAATGAATTATAAATGAATTACTCTGTTCAATTATAAAGAATTTATGTAGAGTATCACAGCTAGAAAGAAGAGGAGATTGCTCACCTTCTATTTTTAAGAGCTTTTCAGTTTTCCCAGGAGTAATGAAGTAAGTAGAGCACCTGAACCGCAAAAAGACTACTTTGTTTTATTGCACCACTACTTTTTGTTCTTCATTCTCTGAAAAATACTTCATTTACCAGCTCCCTGCACTTATCATTTATCAGAACCTACTGTGCAGGCCTCATCATAACATCCAGGGGGTACAGTTAGAGCAGTCTTTGCACACGCTAGTGGTGGCTGTGGAGATGGAGTTTATCTTCCTTTGGAGGACTAGTTGCAAGCTGCTCTGGCCTTTTAGTCAGTCCTAGGCTAATGATCAGCAAGTAGCCCTATAAGGAGCATTAGGAATTTTAAAAACATGGTATTACAGTCCTCAACTTTAATTTTTATATGAGCCAGAACTGCTTGATAAAATACACAGACTCAGCAATCCTCCTTAGGAATTGACTTTGACTTCTTCCTTTAGAGGAGGCTTTCTTATCTGGCCAAGAACATTGGCTTCCCCTGTATCCCCTGCTATATAGAGGGTGGATCGGTGAATCTCTGTGGTGATAGACCAAGCTTCTACTCAGCCTTAACTACCATCTGTGTGGTGTCATAGATTAAGTGCTCTGTTTCATGATGGGGTGCTCTCTATTACTTGTTCCCCTGTGGAGGGGAACCACAGCGAAATTGCTTCCCAGTTCACAGGGGCTGGAGGGAACAACTTGATTTTGGCCTATAATTGAGATTCTACCAAACTAGGAAAGGTTAGTTAGTTCCTCATCTCCTCTTCCTCCTCAATCACCCTCAATTGCTTCAAAATTGTTTCTAGAACCTTCTTGTTGTGCTTTACCTTACTAATGTAAGTATATTATCAATACTGTAAAATGTTTGGTGTGAACGGCTCCAGAACTATATAAACAGTTCGCATTGAAGCTGAAATTACAATTATTATTGTATCTTGGACTTCAGTGAAGCTAAACTGATGTCCACCAGCTGAGGATCTGGCCCTTAATTTAGTACAGAATCACATCTGGAAACTATGAATGAAGCTGAAAGAGACCCAGTTTATGATTTGAATTGGACATATAAATGTATCAGTAGTATTGCCACGTGAAAACAAACAGTAAGAAAAGGTTTAAGGTATAGATTTACAAAGTGTGCTTTCTGGGCCAGTCCACAGAGGACTTGCTGGCAGATCATGAAGAAATGGATGCTCACGCTTCTCCTTCTTACCAGTTGAAACAAAACACGCAGAGACCACAGGAAGAGCAAAAATAGACAGTTGTTATTAACTTGTTTTGAAACACTTTGAGCTGCAGAGAACTTAAATCAAACTTTCCTAATATTACTTTTCTATGTAAGATTGCTGTAGTTGCCACAGGGAAGTTATGCTGTCATGAATGTGGTCCATACCTTCTTGAGGTGGTCCAGGAGATAATCTCTCTATTATTAAGTAGAGCACACTATATTCTAAGTTTTAAAGAATTACCACTTTGATACCCAGATATCAAGCTAAAATATTTGGAGATCAAATAGTTGTGGGAATACTAGTGGTTGTAAAATTGCCATGGTCTGCAGACTAAGGGGTTAGGATTGGCCCTGTTAGGCAGAAAGTGGGTGTCATTTTTCTATATAAATTGTCAGAAGGTTAAATCTGTATATAAGAAAATTAACCTTGAAAATTTGCTCTCAAATACCATATCTGACAAACTGTGTATTGTATGGATAGTTCATGGCATGCAGGTTATCTTGAAAGCGAAGAAAAGTGCTACTCTTAATTTTTTCAAACAGCCATGTGCTCTAAAAGAGTAAAAAAGCAGAAGAGCTTAGAAGGCTGGGTAATGTGAATGCTATAGAGAAAATATATCATTCAGAAAAAAAACGGCACCAGATAAATCAACCAGTAAACCAGATGAAACCTATTGCTCATGTAGTAATAATGTAATGATTGTCTAGGTCCTGGAAATACATCATATGGGTGCATCCAAACCAGGAAAACCATTCATGAAACTGAATGATGGACTAGTGTACCAGATAGCATTAACAAATGAAAGATCCAGAGTTTGACACAATAAATACCCATTTAATTTTATATCACTATATGAGACTACCATGTGGGATAGCTTTGGCAACAGATGTTTTCCAGTCATTACTGCATGCTATTTTGTTCACTGTTCTCCAAACATTTATGCAGTGTGTGTTGATTGCACCAATATTTAAGGAGTTGCTTTTGTTCATGCAAATGATGGTATTTGAAACTAAGACTGAGCATGCACATACAACTACTACACTGTTTAGCATGGCAAGTGTGGTGAATAATAATAGAACATGGGAGACCAGTGAAATCCGTTTATCGATTTGGAAGATACTATAGGAGGGCCTGGTAGCAATGCTAATTATTAATATTGCCTGACACTTCCCATTATAAGACTTGTTTTCAATTGCTTATAACTTTGCCAAACTCTAACTATTTGGGGCTGAATATTTTACATGCTGTCTGTCTCAAGCTGAATAGTTTTTGGAAAATTAAGGTTTTACAACTCAGATTTTTCAACTCAGAAGTTTCTAAGAATGGGGCCATGTTAAAATACATTATTTTACACATGCTAAAAAGATCTGGCGACCTTTTGGGGGGAAATTCTAGCTCCTCCATGCTTTGGAGAAAGGACTTGAAATTTGACAGGGTGAGGCCTTTGTGTCAGGGATGTATCTTTTTCTTGCTCTGTGAAAATATGCCCAAACTTGGCCAAGTTATGAGTACTGGCAACCTTAATTTCAGCATTCCCTAACTTTAAGTGATTGACTTTGCAACCTTCATAATGTTGTTCCACTGTAGGATTTATGCGTATAATAATAAATATTGCATATGATATAGGCCATTTAGCACAGCAGTTCCTCAACCCAATCATACCAGAGCCCAGGCATTGAGGCAATTAATAGAGCTGGTCTCAGATTTTCCAATGGAAGCTTTTTCTATCAGAAAATGCTGATTTGTTAAAAGGACCTGAGCATTATAATAAGGTTTTCAGCTTCTGGGAGTGGAATATTTTGTTTTACCATTTCAAAACAAATTTTCATTTCCCTTTTTAAAATTGTATATAATATAAAATAAAGGGTGAAATTCAAATGAAATTTCATTTAAAAATATCAAATATTTTGATCGAAGCAAGATGATTTTTTTCAGGAACTTTGTTTCAGAGAAGGTTTCAAATTTTTTTGTTTTAATTCCATTTTATAACAGCAAAACTGTCAAAATCATGACATTTTCCACAAAACAGAAAATCTGTACATGGCTGTTCATGTGCATGTGTGTACAATTGGTGAAAATATAAAAAGAGAATGTTGATTGTTCAGAACATTAAATGTATGCCGCATGTGTCTCTTTCAGTCAGGACAGAACCTATGTATTTTAAAACTAGGGTCAGGTATTTAGACAAAAATAATGATTTCTTCTAAAAAAAGAGAAATTAAAAAACTTAAAATGTCCTAAAATTCTTTAGATCTGATTTACTCTTCTCTTTATCTCATCTCTTCCCCCTTTGTTTCCACAAATGTGCTCCACCCTCTCTCTGAAGTATCAAAGCCCAAATAAATTTTCCAGGCACTGCTTTTTTTTTTTTTTTTTTTTTTTTTAAATAGAAGGTAGGATATCCTATCAGGGAATACAAATAACACCATATGACTTAGGTGCCCAGTAAAGTAGATCAAATAGGAATAATGAATATCAATCTCTCAAATGAACACATAGGGTAAAGAGTTTGCAAGAAAACAGGCTAAAATTTCTTTGCACAAAATATTATTTGTACAATTTTAAACAAGCTAACACATTAATCATAATTATGATTGGTTTCACAGGCAATTCTTTAGGGCTAAATTTGATGGATATATAGTTTGAAGCCAATGAGCTGCAATGCTGGTATTGGTCTGGATGACATTTGGCAGAAAAGCTCTCTGGACTTTCTAACCCTGCTCATTGTGCTATACAGGATAATTTTCTTTCACATATACAGTGATATTATGCTTCAGCTAGTCATCATTAGCAAAAAGCTTTAGAGCAAAAAGAATCCATGGCATGTTCTCAAATATTTTGCAATTTTGCACTTTTCATGGGAATAACAATAATATCTTTACTATTTTTCCTGTTAAATTTGATGGTCCGTTTTGTGCTTTTATTCGTTGCCAGATTTGGTTTATATATTACCAAGGTATTTAAATAAACACTGTTAGAAATTAGAAATTTTCTTTAAAAATGATAGCAGTTGGACTAGTGTACCAGATAGCATTTTTTTAGGATTGATGGGCAGTGATGTTAAAGTATTTGCATTACTTGCAATCTGATAAGCATTCAAAGATCTTAAGGCCAGAAGGGACCATTATGACCATCTAATCTGACCTCCTGCATAACACAGGCCATAGAACTGTCTAATTCCTGTATCAAATCCATAGATACAGCATAACTTTAAGAAAAAGAAAGTCACAATTTAAAGACTTCAAATGATGGAGAATCTACCACATCCCTAGATAGATTGTTCCAATGGTTAATTACCCTCCTTATTAAAAAATTGCCCCTTATTTCTAAGTTGAATTTGTTTATCTTCAACTTCTAGACATTAGATCTTTTTATGCTTTTGTCTGATAAAATAAAGAGAGCCCTTTAATATCAGAAATCTTCTCCCCATGTAAGTACTTCTAGTCTGTGATTTGAGTCATCTCTTAAACTTCTCTTGGATAAACTAAAAAGATTGAGCTCCCTTTAGTCTTTCGCTGTAAAACAGGTTTTCGAAACATTGAATAATTCTTGTAACCCTTTTCTGGACCCTTTCCAATTTGTCTACATCCTTTTAAAAGTCTAGACACCAGAAATGGATAGAGTATTCCAGTTCTGAGTCCAGCCTCACTAATCCTACATCCTACAGATTACCACCAGTATAGTCTTATTCAACACCCCCCTGCCACTCCTGAGGGAATTGTGCAACAAAAAAAATTCTGCGCCAAAAAAAAATAAAAATTATGCGCACAGTATTTTAAAATTCTGCAAGATTCTGCAAATTTTATTTGTCAATAAATAAATGTGGCTCCAGCATGGCAGTGGGGAGCACAGGCCACTGGCTGCATTGAGGTGGGAGATCACCTTGAAGATCACCCCCATCTCCCCCAGTACAGGATCTTTGCAGTGAGGCTGCACCTGATCCTGACACAGTTCAAGGGCTGGGCCTGCCCCAGAAACACCCTGGGGCCCTGCCCCTCTGCGCCAGGTGAACCAGCTGTGGGTGGACAGGCTCAGCCGAGCAGGATCCAAATGTGGAGTGGCTTAGTGTGGGAGGATCGAGGTGTGAGGTGAGAGGTTTCTGTGTGGGGCAAACTGGGTGTGGGCAGCTTAGTGGGAGATCTGGATGCACAGAGGACCATTGGGAGGTTCTGGGTGCAAGGGCAA